>NW_009648150.1:0-68572 GCF_000708025.1 Charadrius vociferus
TTTGCCCAAATTATTGCAGATGAATAAATCTATGCACTATTTAAGACTAGGATTGGTTTGCTACACCTCACACAAGGATTGTCACAGGTCAATCAATACCCAAAAAATCTTGTGAACCACTAATAAACAGGGGATAGTGAAAGCTGGTTGGAGACCAAGACCCTTCCTGATAGCAATCATGCAGAATCAGTCTTCAGTTTAGTATAAATTAACTAACAGAAGAGGTACAACAGAGAGCTACTGGCATAAAGTAAAGGGGGGATCAGGGCTTAAGATGAACATTGCTCCTGAAAAGAATGAAAAACATTGTGGCTTCTTAAGCTTACACCCAGGGTAGCATCCTGGGGAGAAAAAAGGTATTAAATCCAAACAAATGATGGACCAAAACCAAGCATGTATTAGACCAGCTGTGAATTAACAAATATTGGAGATGACAAGAAGTTCCAAAGAGACAACAGGGCAGTTGTGGAGTTTTCCAGTTGGACCAGCAGATAAAAGAAGGAGCTAGTATTTCTTATGTCACAACCTGGCAAATTCACAGCTGGGCTCATATGAAATCACTTGCTATTATTGTAGAAGTTATGCTCTGTCTTCTGGTCAAGCAAAGATACCTCAAGGCACTGTTGCCCCCTTGTAAATTGCACCAGAAAACTCCCAGGTAGTTAGTTCAGTGTTCAGAGATTCTATCGTTTAAAAAACAACCAATCAACCCAAACAAACAAAAAAACCCCATCCCCAAACCACAACAAACAAAAAAAAACCCCAAAACTTGACCAAACCTAATTTACATCAAATTCACTTAGTGCAGGAGAGGTTCTAGTCAACTGAAACTGCATTTTCAAATGAACAAACAGTTAATCAAAAAGAAAAGAAAATGCACTCAGAGTGTGTTTTCTGCAGGGGTGGGGTAGGCTGGAGGCGGGTAGCAGGGAATAAAATAAACTAAGGTTAACTCATTTGGGTGGAGGTAGCTGCAATAGCCTGGCATTTCCCAGTTTTCTCACCTGCCTTTCTTACCAGAAGGATTCAAACTGGAGCTGTAGAGAATATTTTGTGCCACAACCATCCAATCACAGCTCTGTGTAGAGGGCAGCCAGATTCTCCAGAGAATCTTTAAAATCTTCTGCATTTATAGTCAAATATATGCCATCATATATGAGGAAGTGACAGTTAGGACATGTCGAGATGTAACCCTGTCTCCTGCAGTGGTTTCCCTGGGTGTCACTCCTCTGCGTTAACCACATGCTGTACTGCTCTGCCCTGCCATGCTGAGATGCTTTGATCCAGCACGGGATTCTCCAAGGGATGGATACCTCCTGTGGCCTACCAGAGTGCCAAAGCAAGGCTCAAAATCTTTTTTTATTAAAATCAAAACTTGAGATCAGAAGATGGTATTAAAACAAACAAAAAAAAAAAATTTAACCAAAAACAATTCTGGAAGTTCTCAGTGGCACTTTTCTTCCACACCATTAAATAAAAATAGACAAAAATGGTGTTGAATCATTAGAATGGGTGTTGCTTTGGAAAACCAAACTGCAAACCAGTTGTCCTGGTGACTTTGGGAGGAAGGTGGGGGGGAAGGAGGGGGAAAGTGGTTGTCTTTTAAAATATCTTTCTCACACTGTCTGCTCCGTAAAAGGTACAGTCTGATCACAGTAGCAGCCCACTTGTTTGGGCATAGCAATTTTCCAAGACTGCTTTCTACTCTTGGTCAAATCAGTTCATCTCTGAAATGAAATACCAGGTTTTTTGGACAAAGACTCCCATTGGTGATGGAATGTGCCTTTGTGATACCAAAGCCGCTAATAGCTTCAGAACCGAAACCCCCTAGCAGCAAATTTTGGACTTACTCTAAAATACATAGAGCGTATCCATCCTTGCAGTATCCTCCTGTAATTATTCCCAGCCTATCAGGTGAGGTAAGACAATACTGAATGAGCTGTGGCACAGTAAAATACTGGCACTTGCCCCGTCTCACAGAACTCAACAGTAGAAGAGGAAATAATCGCTTGTCTTCCGAGCTAGCGCTCTAGCACTACACCATCCTGCCTCTCCTTGACAGTTTTCAAAACAGTGTTATATTAAAAAACAAAAGATGAGCTTTGAGGGCATCTATGCGTATCTTTCACACCTAGAAGCAGTAGCTAAATGTAACTTTAAATATGAATCCAAACAGTTGCCTTGACAGCGCTTGCAATAGCAGAAAGCAGAATTAACCAAGCCAAAACCCTCAGACAGTGGCATGGCAGGACCAGGACCCCGTATGGAGCAGGACATCTTGTCTTCCCAGTTTTCTCTCTAGGTTCATCAGGGTCTCCAGAGTATACTGACTGTTACTCATGTACATCCTGCATATTCCACAAGCATAATTGTTCCCACTAGACCCAGCCTGTTCCTCAAACAAAGACTTAGTAGCTAATTTCTCTAAGGAAGTTACACATTACTGTTCCCTTTTTATTCTTGTAAGACGTACTACTATGGTATCTGTACCAGTTGATCACTATGAAGTGTTGTCATAAATTATTTAAAGAACAATTGTCCAAATATATGGGCAAGGTGCTGCTTATTTGTGAATACACATTTGCTTGCTAATTTGTAATAACTAGTCTTCCACAGAAGGCTTCCAGGCCATTACTGTGAGTTACTATAGTCCTACAATATGTGATATTGTTTTGGTTTATCATATCCCTGACAAATACAATAAAATCAGATATTTTTTTTTTTATGTTTTATACGTCGAAGCAAATCCTGGGCAGATATCCAGCCGCATAAGAAACACCAGAGTATTTCAAGACACACAAACTACATTAAAAAGAACTGGTTTGGACAACGACCCCTGCCATTATAAGGGAAAAAGAATCAATTCACTGACACTGTGAACAACTAGTCAAAGTAGGGGCTTCTGCAGACTAATTAGGGAAGTGCATTAAAGGTTCTAATGGTGAGAGTCACTTGGAGCTAATGAAAGATTTTCCTAGTACAAAATATGTAATATTGTATTACATTACTCAAACATCGTCATGTAATCCCCATTATTAGACAAGCCTATACCCACATCCTCCAGGCAATACCATCTCGAAGTTGCCAGCTGCTGCGGAATTACCAAAAGCTCTTACACACCAATAAAGATGAAATGCCTCAGAGAACATAAGAGTGTAATATTCATGAAGACCGCAGTGTTGGTATGCCCCAACTGTTCCCTCATTTTTTGTTTTTTAAGCATAACAACTTATAAGAATAAACAGTGATGTAAACCCAGTTTTCCCATATCTCAGGAGAGTGCATCATCATTAAATGATAGTATACCTCTAGGCATAAGAAGATGTGACAGAATGCTCTAATTCTTTATTCGTGAAATTGTGCTATTTCACATGGCATAATAGGCACCTAATTATCAACAAAAACAAATAGCATACCTGCATTCCTGGAACCAATTCCTCGAGCAGAGGGGTCACTGCATTCCAGGTTCCATTCCCAAAGAACCCTGAAATATGAAAAAAATATAAATAGTCCATGCAGCACGGCTAAGAAGCCAGGTTTCACCCATCTTAAGGGGTGGTCTAAAAGACAGTCCTGACCTTACTTGCACTACACTGAATACTTGCTCATTCACAAGGAGTGGAAGAGCTTCAATGAAAGCCAGAACATCCTGGAATATCCTATGGACATCTGAATAGTTGCAAGATCTGGGAAACATCAAAATCTTTCAAAATCTATCAGACAGGTGAAGGGTTGCTTTCAAAATCTATCAGACAGGTGAAGGATTTGGATGTGTCTCACATGCTGCAGAAATGGAAGGGAAAAAAGATACAAACCACTTAGCTAGCAAGTAAAAACGGAGGTAGCCACAGCATCATATGGACACCTGAAGTACCTCACAGTCAAAAGTTAGGTAACTTAGCACTCGGCGTCATAACACACAAACCTTTTGTCTATACTAAAGTTGATATGTCTGAAAAGAATTCTTATTTTTAATGAAAAATAAAAATCCAGTTCTTCAGGTAAACCTTTAAAGAAGCTCCTGGATAATTAAGTCCCATTTGAAGAAGCATCTTGGACAGATAAAAACCATGTTTGGAACATAAGTTTAGTGCTGAATTATTTGGGTTTTCCAAGGATAAATAAAGTAGCCTTTGTAATCACATTCTACCTACTTTTGAAATACCTGCTCCCACTTCCCAGCCTGCTGGCTCTTGTCTATTTACACTTTTAAGTCTTTAGGGCAGGGATTGCTGCTGACTGGTACGATGCAGTCCTGAACTCAGCTGGGCCCACAGGCATTCCTGTGGTGCAGAGCATAATATGCTTATAGAAAGGAAAAAGGCTATGTTCTTTAGCAGCTAGACCAAGTTTGAATAAGTAGCCACCTATTTCTGGCAGTAAATACACAAGAGAACAAGCAATACTGTCTTTGATCTATGCTCACCTAACAAAAAAGGACTATTTTGACAGGTAATTTCTAATCAAGAGGATAATCTGGACAGTACATTGCAGCTAACACTGGTGAACAACATTTTATTAAATTCATATACTGGTGAATTGTCAGCAGTTATTTTAACCTGTATGTAGTGAAGCTTTCAGCACTATCGATCATGAAATTTTAATATAATGCTTGGAAACATTCACTGGCATTTCAAGAACACCATACGATTGATTTAGAACTTAGCTGCCCCCCAGAGACAAGTCCTTATTGTCTGGTATCCTCCTCCCTCTCCCTTTTCAACTCAGCTGGGTACTGCATAAAAAGTTGCTTGAATTTTAAGTTTACTCCGAATCCACAGGCCATGCTAGCCTTTATGCTATTGCCCGTTACTGAAACTCTGCATTTATCAAAGATTTCTATTACTTTATAGATTTATTTCCGTTTTACCTCATTTGATACTGTTATGTTGGGCTCCCTTTTCCCCAGCTCTGTGCAACAGTGAAAATTCAAATGTAATCAGGTTTTCTCACAAGCAAATGCATCCAAACCTGAAATTATGATACCGTGTCACCCCACTACCCTCATAATTAATAGTCCACTTCCATTTGCTTTCAACAGATAGAACTTTTGGATAAAACCTTTCCTTCAAAATCAATTTGGACTGTAACCCACCGTACTAATTAGATGCAGAACTTGAAGGCTGTTAAAACCAAACAACAAAGCCCCAGACTAACACAACCAAACAAAACAAGAATAAAAACAAAAACAAACACACAACAACAACAACAAAACAAAACAAAACCCCAAAACAAAACCAAAAAAAGCAAAACCCCACTCAACGTTTCCCCCCCACGCTACCCGCCAGTCCATTCTCCACCTCTTGAATATTGCCTGACCTTGCTCACATTTGTTTCCCAAGACTGAAATTCTCCCTTGGACATTGATTTCCCCCCATGCCCAGCAACCTGATTATTGCAATTCTGTGTCATTTGTCTCCCTTCAGCTACTACATCAAACCGCAATATGGACAGAGCCAGCTTGCACAGCCCTGCAGGAGACACCTGGCTGCATCGAATATCACTTGGTGCCATGTCAACAGACATCCTGAAATCACCTCAAAATAAATAAAAGCCTGATCCCACTCAGGTGAGATAACACCTGACTCTGGATCAGGCCCTGGGGGCCGGTTTCATCCCAACAAATTTCAGACACTTAACTCATACACTTTAGGAAACCTGGAAAGAGCAAGAAAGCTTGACACATTCTCAGGGCAGCCCATCACTGCCAGAGCCATAGCCCTCCTAGGAGCTCCAGAGCTTCTAAACGTCTAAGTAAGGCCATTATTTAATAACGATATAAACCTTTTTTGACATGGCTTAACCTAAAAAAAACCAAAACAAAGCAAAACAAAAATAAACAAACCCCCCCAAAACAATCAACAACACCCCCCCCAACAACAAATTAAAAGCATAACCTGTTTATTGCTGGCATGTTTAAAGTTCAAAGTGAGATCCTGGGCAAAATTAAGGTAGAAGAAATGTCTCTCCATTGTCCCACACATCCCAAACGCCATTAATAAACCAGAGGAGGAAAAAAAAACATCCCTCATTTTGTAATGGGAGCTCCATCCAGCCCAGTCCCCTGCGTTAGCTCTACCCAGCAGCAAGTTTCTCAGAGACCTCCAATAACTTAGCTCTCTATTTCTACTTTACCTTCACAAACATCATGATGCTCAGACTTTTAAGCTCAGCCTCACTCCAGCCACCATGAAGCTCCCGGTGTCACTCCCGTCCCACAAAAAAGAAGCTGTAGGTCAAGCCTCATAAGTGAAATTTTACAAAAGCACTTTTAAAAGTGAGAGAAAACACAAGGCAAACGGGGAAGGAAAAAAATAGCAAGTAGAAGAGAAATATTCAGCCCAGCCCCTGGTTACTGTGCTGCAGAGAAGCATTTGCCTCAGGTCTCCTGCCGGTGCAGACCCTCCTGACAGGGGTTGATGGTGTGGAGGCCCAGGTGGTGCTGGAAGAGTGAATCATTGCACCTCGCTTAGTTGCACCGTGCTACTGAGGGACAGGGACAAAGCTTGGGGATGAGAGGAATACAGACACCACCTGCTCGGGGGGTATCTAGATGTCCAAGGAGAGGGGGCTCCTGTCCACTAGCCCCATGAAAACTTGCTCTGGTGTGGCTGGCATCACCAGGAAGAGTTTTGTTTGCTGTACACCTGGCTAAACCAGAAGCAGGCAAGCCCCTAGGCCAAGGAAAGCAGCCTCTGCACTTCAGGGGAGATGTTTGCACCCTGCCATATCACTCAGCTGTGGAAAACCCTTACATGATGCCCAGGCCCAGCATGTGCCCTCACAAGGGCCTGTCCCCCTACCCTTGCCCTGGAGGACTGGAAGGGAAAGACATAAGGCAAGTACAGGATATTTTCCCAGTAGAACAAAGCTGTACAGAGATGGCCATGATTTGGAGAACACCAAATCTCCTCATTTGTTGCCCCTCAATCTCCTTCAGAAACAGTCTATTATCCAGCAATGATTTCTCAACTGTGATAATTATCAGCAATGACAGGCTATTAAGGGCTTAAAACTGACTAGGAGAAGGAATACAAATAAGATCTAAGCACAAGATAGACTATATTCAGAATCAATGGTTATTCTCCTAACCCTATCATTACCTTGATTTCCTGCTGTCTTTGATATCGTAGATACTCCAGTACCATGTCAACAGCTGGAGCCAGAGCAAAAACGTAGGCTCAGCGGGGCTGTGCAGAGGTGGAGCAAAAAACATGCAAATGGCCAAACTTCTGGCCTTGCAAAACAGTGCAGGGGCTGCTGTCAGGAACCCCTTTTGCCATAAGGATTTGCAGGACTGAAGGCACTAGCAGTGCTAACTCCCAGTAGTGAGATCACCTTTCATCTGGTCACGCTGGCTAAAGAAACACATCCCTACAGTATTGAGCTCCAGTCTGGGCCTCTGAAATCACTTGGGGGAAATTCACATATATATACATATCCATCTCTCAACATGTCGTGTTTTATAGGCCTTAAGCGTAGGCTTGGATTCCACGAGCTCATCTTTCACTCAAAAAGTTGGAAAGCCTGCTAGCAAATAAACTTGATGAAAAACAATCGCCCTTGCTTCCAGTCAACAAGCTACAGAATGCAATTACTTTGTACGGGAGTTTGCTATTTCCTCTACACCAAGACAGGACAAAGGGTTGGGCTAAAATGTAGAATATACAACAACAAATTCCCTTCTCCCCTACATCATCCGAGACAAGTAGCAGAACTGTTCTACAGAAAAGAAAGCAATCAGAACACCTTGCTCTTCAGTGGAGCCACGTCAATAGCAGCTGAGTTATGGGCCTCACTACTGAGGTATATAGGCTGTAAGCCAGTAATGACACTAGACTACTCACTGAAGCAGTTGGACATCTGGTCCCAAAGCCCACTTCCTGAACACAGTGCAAGTGTCCCCTCCTGGGAAGACAGACCTCTGACTGCCAAGTGACAATATCAGCCAGCTAGGAGTAGTTTTCCCCCTGCCCCAAAATTTACGCTGTTCCCTAAAAGAGCATAGTTAGAGAGGTACAACGCACAGCCTTATAAACCTAGAAGACATTTGGGCAACTGGAGAGGTTTCTAGACACATAATGAGACTTCCACAGAAGCTGCCAGCACTACCTCTGCAGACTTAGCACAGGCTGAAATATCAGCCACGGTGACTAGATCTGACACAGGGCCTGACCTTTAAAGGTGTCTTCAAAGCAGGAGTTCATCTCAGAGCTGCTCGGAACACTTTGCCACCTTTCCTGCACAGAACTCCTCCAGAAGAATTATTCTGTTGTCTTTCCACTTCCACAAACCCACATGGTCATTAAGAAAGTGGAATTGAAGTGTCATTCCCAAAGATTCTCAGGTGACTAAGCTAGCATGGCTAATGACTTTTTAATATCTTTTTATGCCTTCAGGAAAAGTGATGTAAGTAATGTAGTATTTTGTTTTCCAGTTCTATAAACCCATTTGTTTTTGTCTCATTTCAGAGTCCCTCTGGAGTAGCTCTCCAATTGGGCTTATTTTGTATTTGTTGAAATTTATATCCATCTATTATCCTAGTAACAGGGTTGAAAGCCAGGAAGCATAATATCTTTATATTTCTAAGAAGTCATTTCTTTCTGGCTATCCTGGTCTCTCTGACCCAGAAGAAACTGTATCATCATTGAATTAATTTTCCTCAAAAAAAAAAAGAAGCCTAAAATGAAATAAGCCACAGGGAACCGTGTGGAATAGGAATAACAGCAGACTGATATGTTCATTTTATGTAACTACTTCTGCTCTTTTATGGGCCAAGTAAATTATTCTATTCTTCCAGTTCTTGTGGCTTGTTAAACATTAGAGGTGTTATTATAGCTGCAGCTAGAAGAATCTTATTCTGATACTATTTAAACATGTTTTTGTTTTGTTGTTGTTTTTTTTTTTAAGAAATGTATCTGTGCTTAGATAGAATTACTATTAAGTATAAAACAAAACCAGCCAAATATAAACTGCAAAAGAATTACAGTCAAATGAATTGCAGGAAGTAAATGTGTTTCATAGAAAGTAATACAAGTGCTATCATTCAGACCAGAGACTACATTAGAGGAATTAGAGACAGATTATTGTTCATTAGGATTTTATACTGAGACTCTTATGAACATTTAAGCAGGTCTGTTCACAGCATTAAAACATCCTCCTTAGACCAGTTCAGAAAGTAAATACTAGGACACAATTATCTAACATGCCTTATTTTCAAGCCTATATTGTAGGTGTCTTGCAACTTACTACTGAAGGAGCCAAGCTGAAAATTGGTATCTGACCATTTTACCACCTCATTAGAATGCTGAATTTGCCACAACTGGACTCGACCTGTTTTTCTTACCCCTGTGACAGAGCAGACCGATCTTACTCAGACACAGTGGGAATGCAAACAATGCTCTCCCAGGGGCAAGCTGGTGTGAGACAGCACAAGGATGCACATGTGAGTAGAAAACTCTTGAATTTCTAATTTCTCTTTGAAATGGCACTCTACACCAAAGCAGACCAACTAGAGAAGCTGTCTACAGGTGAATTCTACTTTTATAAAGTTGCAAAGATGAGTTATATTCCTTTCCTTACAGTTTTTCCATCCTTCCAGGGCATACATACTGAACCTACTATTGGAAGATTTACCTCAACACTTGACCCATTCTTGTGAGGCAGTTGCAACACAGTAGGGCATTTCGTCCCTTCCATAGTGCCCCACAGGTAACTTCAGAGGAGAGCACTACTGGGCACATCAGCCCAGAGACTATACAGTCCATATGTATATTTCATTATCAAGACTTGCAAGCACCACTCTAATAGACAAGTGAGACCTTCACTAGCAGAAGAGAAACTACCTCAGGAATAACAACTCACAAGGAGGCAAACCTCCGTGTATTGCCACAAATCGGCAATTTCTTCCTCGTGGAAGGGTGACTTCCCCTGGTTTAGACACCAGCTGCTGATCTTCCCCCCTCTCTGAGAACCAAAGTTTAGCCTGGCACTGGCACGTTCCCACTAAGCGTTTCCATGTTGCACATGGGTCCAGACAAAGTGAAGGCTGTGCCAGCTGAAGAAAAAATAGCTCCTGTCTCAGATACGTTTTTCAAGCAGCTTGTTCCTTCCTCTGTGAGAACATGCACTGACAGCCTGTCTCTCTGTCTCATCTTCAGCATCCCAGACAGGGCTGTTGGACTGCAAGCAGCAACTCTTTGCTGATAGCTCAGGCTTTTAGTGATGATGTGGAAGAAGTGGTATTACTGATACCCCAGACAGAGGTAGTTCATACAACATCTCCTACTCCTCAGTCCCATTCCTCTTTCAAAAAATTACCTACCAGGCAGTGGACAAAAAAAATCTCAAAATCCAGCTGACGGCTACTTAGGCTCTCTATAAGCAGAGGCAAAATAGATGACCCCTGTTTCAAAGCTCACCCTCACAAAGTAAATGCTTATAGCTCTCCTACCACCTGATTTCTCAATGGTCATTCCCACAGAGAGGAAATTATGGCCTTCTCCCCTTCCTACTGTGCTAATTGATTCTCTCAAGCTGAAAATGGTCTGCTAAATGCCCTTCAAGAACCAGCCAAAGTGGAGTAATCCGATTCCTCCTTCTGCTTGTGCTATCTGCACTTCTGCTGACCTGTTGGGGGCTTAATGATGTGACTGCAGGGGATTCATATATGTCCTATAGGAAAGTCTCTTAAGCCCCCCATGTCTGTTAAACTCCTATAAGAAAAGTAGCATATTATAGTTTGCTAGTTAAACTTTTCTCTGCCAGCTTTTGCAAGGAGCAGGTGTGGCTTGCTCCACCCTTGGAAAAGCTCAGCTTGTATAACACTGCTTGCCAGCCATCCTACTAAAATAGATTTATATTCCACTGCAGGTTTTCTGTACAGCCAAAGCAGTGTTTCCATGAATTCCTGGTGAACAGATTTATTTTTTTTTTAAATCTTACAGTTACAAGTCAGAAAACTTTATACCAGAGGATTCATAAAACAGGTTAGCCTTAATAGGCCAATGTCTGTCTCTGGCCTTAACACACATGCTAAATGGGTGTAAAGGATGTTGTATCAGCAGTTCTTTATTGTACTCCCTCTGCAAACCATCACACAAGACACAAATTAAGGCAATGTCAGTTTCATATTCCAGAAACTTGTGCTTCCCATTGTAAAGTTGGACAGCAACAGCATCCTTGATCACTGTAGAAAATAATGTCAGTCATAAGTACAATATTAAATTATTCTGCATTTAAAATATTTCACTTCAAGTGCACTGAAGATAGTTATTGGTTCCATTTGCTGCAATGAATTTTCTGAGCAAGCACCTACACTGTGGTAATGCCACAGTTCTCCATTTGACTCCAGACCTTGTTTTTATGATGTGGTTGGCTCCTAAGTACACTTACCCTTAAACATGTTATGGAAAGAAAGATCGATACAAATTAGATCATTCTGTATTAAGATACCCCCCTCAAACAATCCTTTATATTCTAATCTTGTGATTCAGTATAATTATGTAATGCTTGTTCAGTGATGAATACACTGATAGGTTGACATTTAAGCCAACTTTGAGCTATTCTAGTCTGTAGCATAATGATCACATGCCCAGTAATAAAATTAATGCGGCCTCTTGGAGTTGTACCCTCAAACTCTGAGAGCACTCCTTAGACCATCTCTGCCATGCAGAAGAAATGCCTCAACAGGAGGAAGAGGGGCTGTAGCATTCCCCACAAAAATTATGTTTTACTGCCATATGCCTTTCCCCTTTTTTTCTTTCAAGATACTTCCATCTGCCTCCTGCAGAGCTTGCTACAGCATCCCTGTGTGTAAATAGCATGCTCCTCTATAATTAGCTTCCTCCTCTGTGACTTAATCAGTGATATTGTAAACCAGACACTGTGATAATTTGATCAGCTCAGTGGCAGTGAATTGTACCATGACTAAAAAGTCCAGGCTGATTGTAACTATAGGAGAAGCATCTGCTTGAGGGGAAGGGTGATCTAGTCCTTAGGTTCACAGCATGTGACTGCATTTAAATCCCATAGCTAATCCCAGTTCCTATTTGCTAATCCCAGTTCCTATTCCTCACAGATAGTCCTACTCCCTAGATTGAAGAGGCATGCAAGCCTTCTCTCCCTCCAGTGACTCTTAGCTACTCTATGCACTGCTTATGCAGAAGGGGAGAGTTTGCAATATACACTCCAGAAGAGATCATAGTCCCAGGATCAAATGCTTTCCAAGGAGGTAAATTTGAGTTTCAGACCTCTTCATGCAGGAGAGGACAAAATCCTGCATTTCTCCCATCTGTACAAGTGGATGGGAAGGTATCAAGTGACACAAGTATTTATCTTGCCCTAGAAAAATGAAAAATTGCAGCGGTGCCACTGGATTTTGTGCAGCACATAAACTGCAAGCTGCACCCTGCACACGGGACTCATGTCAGGGTGGGCAAAGGGATGCCTTCGCTGTGCATAAGTGCTACAGCCTTCGGAGAACTCTCCTCCCAACTGGATTTTGCTGGTGCAAAGCTGGGAATCCAGTAGATGACTGGTCATGCCAAAAGAAACACTGTGTTTCCTTCGTTTTAGAGGAGATTCAAGAAGCTATGTGGCTGCTTTGGCTCACAAGCTCCTTATTGATCCCATCACTACTAGTTGTAGGCAGTATGTTGCAATCTCCATGTAATCTTGAATCATTTCGAGCATACATGAATAAAAGGGTTTGTTTAGTCCTCTTTCCCCCGTACCTGGAAGACCTTTCCAAAACCTCCAGCCAGTTTCTATGTTGCATTAGGTAGCTCTGTGCTTTCTGGCTTTGAGCCAGCCATAGTAAAGACATCACTGAATCTAAAAGTTTCCTTCTGCGGTGTCAGTTTTCTCTAGACTGCTTGGGTAACCGTTGGCTGTGTTGGTACACTGTGAGATCTGCTAATGAGTTCTCAAACTGGATCATGCACTTAAATAACTAAAATTTACTTACATAATTTATCTGTCCCCCCTCAGTAAGCTTGGCTTCAGAAGATCACGCATGCCATTATAGGAGCAATTTGCTCTTGCATCAACATGGTCCCATTGTTTCTGTGTGTATTAACTCTGGATTTGCAGGTGTATGGAGGTAGCATGAGCTAGCCTGCTTGCCTCATGCTGCTAATTACTTTACAGCATTTAGTGCCAAAGCTCTCAATTGATGCTCTCACTCACTCTCAATCAATGCTCTCACTCACAATGCAGAGTTCACTTTTTCCTGTATGTCACCTGGGTGTGAATTTCAGAGCATATGATATAAATGAAGAGGAAAAAGCTGTGCATTTCTGTCCAAGGAATTTTGCTGAGTCTAATAGTGCAGCACCAAGATACTTCTGGATGTAGCAAAGGATGAACTGGACAAGAGGAAATGGCCATGCACGATGTAGACAATGCATGAACAGATAAGAAGCCAAGCAATGAGGGAAGGTGGATTTTTGTTACATGTCTAGGAAGTCAGCAGAGAGATTCCCTAACTGCAGTCAGGGAAGAAATACAAATAGGCAGCTGATGCAAGTGACACAGTGCGGTCCCAGCACAAGGGTGAAACACCCACGGGCAGCATTCACAGATCACCTGGTAAGAGAAGATGATGGATAAATTGAATACTTATTTGTCAGAGGTCAAATTCTGCCTCCATGGATCCATAAAATCCAGCTTTGACTTTTTGCCCTATCAGCAAGCTGAACTGAAAACATATCACACCCCTAAAGGGGGACATTTTGTTCAAGGATTTGTTCTTTCCTCCTGGCAGCAAAACAAACGGCACAGGTTGGATTCAGACTGGTGGAGTTTCTGTTAACTCAGTGCAATGGCATAAACAGGCTGCTTACAGTGCACTGGGACTGGTGGAGGTGTTCACAGCCTGCTTTAAAGGCCAGAAAGAACTGATTGTGATAAATACTCTGTTTGCTTATATATGTGTGGGTAGGTAGGGACGTATGTGTGCAAAACTACACATAGACCTTACTGTTTACCTACGAAATGCTGCTGCAAGGATGCAGGGCTGGACGCTGTTTCTCCCTTGAAAAGGCTCTTCCTGGGGACCCCATTCTGTAGTCCCAAGGCACACCCCAAACCTGGCTCTCAGTGATACTGTCAAGCAGACAGAAGCAGCAGAGAGCTGTGGAGCATCAGTCTCAGCAAGCAGAACTGCAGCATGACCTCCAGTCCCCTGTGGCTTGCAAAACAGATTAGATAAATCAGAAGCTTTTCAAAACCCATAGTATCTCCAGGAACAGGCACCTTGCCCAGTGTGACGGTATTTTTCTTTACTTGAGATTCTTGTCCTGAAAAATCTCTCCTAATTTCTGTGCTTGTATAAAGGCAAGACGGTAGATGCTATCTTGCTTTCAGTGCTTTGCTTCTTTGCCATGATGGGAATGTGTTGCTGCAGAGCTCTGAAAAAGCACTGAAGGAAGTTAGAAGCAGAAGTGCCACTGAGAAATGGTGAGCCTGGCACTCTGAAATCCTTTGGCAGCCACTGGGAAAACTGCCCAGCATTAATATAGACCCTAAATGCTCACAGGACTTTGTCACTGAAAGAAGCACGTCTGCACTGCGAAGGTGTGCTGATGCATCTCCATTGTGTAAAATACCAGCCAAAATGACAACCAAGCCCCCTTCACTGAAGAAAAGAGAAAAAGGAAAAACTCAACCTATACAAAGCCATCTTTTCCTGGCCTCTTACTTTGGCAAACAAATTAGAGCCTAGGCAGCTTATATATGCATTGGGATTTCTAGAGAGGGTAAGGCTTATTCTTGTAGTAAGTCAATCGCAACAACAGCACCCCACCAAGTGAGCTTGCATATGGGCTAAGTACTGTTCCAAGCAAGTACTTTTATTTAAGGGATGTTATGTGGGAGCACTTAGGAGCTGTCACCAGTAGAAAGATCCAATTTTGGGTCCTTAAAGGATTCTTGAAATGTATTCTATATAAGCTATGCCTTAAACTATTTGCCATAAAGCTATTGCATAGCTCTGCATATGGCAATTCGAGAACAGTGTTTGCTATGACATGTCTGACACCACTACTAAAATACTATGTACAGCCATTTTTGCATTTCTGAAAAGATACTGGAAAGTTGGAGAGGAAGCAGAATGTCTTAGTTTGAGGATGAAAAAAAAAAAAGTGCATCAAGAGGTTTAATTAGTGCACTCTGCTTAAATTGACAAAACAAAGATTAAAAGGTGAATGAAGAGTGGAATAGCTTAATGTGGATAAAATTCTGGGTATTGAAGATACACTTAAATATTGGATAAAAATGCAAAAAGGCAGGACCTGAGAGCAGAAGGGAGATAGACTCAAATGAAAGAGGGTACAGCTTTTAGCAGTGAAGGAGCTTAATTATTGCAATAAAATATTGGGGCAGGGGTGGAGTCACATCATTAGATAAGTTCAAATCAAACCTGCATCTTTTTCGGAGGAAATGTTTCTCTTATCCAGGGTTTACTGTCCCCAGTACAGGAGCACTACATATTGTTTTAAGGTCTTG
The DNA here is from genome assembly GCF_000708025.1 of Charadrius vociferus. NCBI lineage: Eukaryota > Metazoa > Chordata > Aves > Charadriiformes > Charadriidae > Charadrius > Charadrius vociferus. Next base: position 15,508 of record NW_009648150.1, read on the forward strand.
TGATACACTGGGGTGCAGATCAGAGGATCTAGCAACATGTTCTGAGGTCAGAATGTCTGCACTGAGGATCCTCGCTAAGCTCAACACAATCCCCAGATCCCATTACCTACATCTTCCTAAAATATTTCTTTTTATTAAGTCCTTAAGTATCCTGTCCTTGACTTGACTGACAGCTAATCTCCATCACATAGCCAAACTCAAGACCCACAAATCCAGGGGCCCTGATGCACCCCCGAGTGCTGAGGGAGTTGGGAGATGTTATTGTGAAGTGGCTCTCCATCATCTTTGAAAGGTTATGGAGAACAGGAGAGGTACCTGAGGACTGGAAGAAACCCAGTGTCATGCCAGTCTTCAAAAACGACAAGAAGGAGGACCCAGGAAACTACAGGCCAGTCAGCCTCACCTCCACCCCTGCAAAGGTGATGGAACAACTCTTTCTGTATGTCATCTCTAAGCACGTAAAAGAGAAGGTTATCAGGAGCGGTCAACATGTATTCACCAGGTCAAGTCATGCTTGACCAATATGATAGCCTTCTATGATGGCATGACTGGCTGGGTGGATGAGGGGAGAGCAATGGACGTTGCCTACCTCGACTTCAGTAAGGCTTTTGACACTGTCTCCCCTAATATCCCCATAGGTATGCTTAGGAAGTGTGGGTTTGATGAGTGGACAGTGAGGTAGATTGAGAACTGGTTGAATGGCAGAACTCACAGGGTTGTGATCAGCAGTGCGGAGTCCAATTGGAGGCCTATAACTAGTGGTGTTCCCCAGCGGTCAGTACCGCATCCAGTCATGTTCAATGTATTCATCAATGACCTGGAAGAAGGGACAGAGTATACCCACAGCAAGTTTGCTTATGACACAAAACTGGGAGGAGTGGCTGACGCACCGGAAGGCTGTGCTGCCATTCAGCAAGACCTGGACAGGCTGGAGAGTTGGGCAGAGAGGAACCTAATGAAATTCAACAAGGGCAAGTGTAGGGCCCTGCACCTAGGGAGGAATAACCCCATGCACCAGTACAGGTTAGGGGTTGACATGGGAGTTCTGGTGGACAATAAGTTGACCACGAGGCAGCAATGTGCCCTTGTGGCCAAGAAGGCCAGTGGTATCCTGGGGTGCATTAAAAAAAGCATGGCCAGCACATTGAGGGAGGTTATTCCCCCCCTCTACTTTGCCCTGGTGAGGCCACATCTGGAGTTCTGGGCTCCCCAGCTCAAGAAAGACAAGGAACTGCTGGAGCAGTTCCAGCAGAGGGCTGTGAAGATGATCAGGGGAATAGACCACCCCTCTTATGAGGAAAGGCTGAAAGATCTGGGTCCGTTTAGCCTGGAGAAGAGAAGACTCAGAGGGGATCTCATCAATTCTTATAAATATATCAAGGGTAGGTGTCAAGAGGATGGGGCCAGACTCTTTTCAGTGGTGCCCAGCGACGGGACAAGGGGCAACAGGCACAAGCTGAAACACAGGAAATTCCATCTCAACATGAGGAAAAACTTCTTTACTTTGAGGGTAACAGAGCACTGGAACAGGCTGCCCAGAGAGGTGGTGGAGTCTCCTTTCCTGGAGATATTCAAAACCTGCCTGGATGCAGTCCTGTCCAACCTGCTCTAGGTGAACCTGCTTTGGCAGTGGAGTTGGACTAGATGATCTCTGAAGTTCCCTTCCAACCCCTACCATACTGTGATTGAGTGCCACTTAGAGAAGAGATCCTCACTAGAGGTGAAGCTTCCAACATGACTAAATGAAAATAACCTGACTCTGGCAGCAGGCATGCTGCAGTCACATCTCTGCAAGGTAGAAGACTGGGCTTCAGCTGAAACAATTGCTTCATTTCACTTGGGACAATACCTTATATCATTATTTCTCTAAAGACATCAAGTACCACAAATAAAACCTTTCTTCAATTTAGAGTTGCGTGTTTTGGAGTCTGACTGCCTCAGGTTCCTTCAGCAAACACTAGCCTGAATGATGGGAGTCCACTGACTGGGCAAGTCCCACAGCAAGCCCTTACCCTGAAAGTGGGCTCCTTGTCTAGCAGGTCACTCTTCATAATCACAACATTCTGTAGTGCCACAACTTTTGCTGCATGAGAGGGATTCTTTCCTTTAAGTGCACAAAGATAGTTAGTTTTGGCAGGTAGCCATTGCTCTTCTCTGTCTAAATTCCAATGTGTCATGGCTCCAGTGTGAGATGAACATAAACAACAGATTCATGCGCTGTTCAACAGCTATTGCACCACATTATGAATTCACCATATTCATTTAAGCAATACATTCACATGCAGCGTGGGGTGCAAGTGCTTTATGTATCACACCACATTTGTACCACATGCCACTCAGTCTAACCCAGTATCAGCAAAACAAGCCTTTTTCAATGTTTTCCCCTATATCTAGTGTTTGGATATTGAATTTTGACAAATGGGAGGGGTTGCCTATAGATGATCTCTAAATAATTGCAGCAGAAAGCATAATTAGGTTCATCTTTTGGAGTAGCATGAAATCATCTGCATGTACTTAAGAGCTCAGCAAGGCTTAAATACTTTCCTGAATAAAGATTGATGGATAAGTCAGATCTGCAATGAATCTGTCTTTTGGATTGCTACACCCTTGGCACATCACCGCTCCGGTCCCAATCTGTAAGCATTACTGGCTGTATTCAAGTGCTAGATTATTTTTTTTCCACTGCCTGTATGGAACAGCACATGGGAGGGTAAGTCCTGCTGGCTGATTTTAGTGTAATAGGAGCTATTGAGTAGAGTTTCACCACAAACTGAAACGCCTGAAGGGAGTTTGGCATCCAAGCATTCAAAATAATTCTCCTGGAGGCTGGTTTGCAGCACCCTGATAGGCATCCAAGACCCTTCCAAATAATGAACAGTATAGGACAAATATTTGCACATCAGTCCAATTAATGGTATATGCAGATTCGACTGAAGTTTGACTCTGTATTAGATGTCAAGCAAGAGCTTAATAGCCTTTCCACAGCCAAGCCATTTTAAAGATGTTATCCTTCTTCAGTGCTGCCTGCTATAGAAAATGTAGCAAATGTGTTCTATTTTATTTTTTTCCGTAAAGGCTGGCAACAAATAGACCAAGATAAACCTTATCCTATGATCTAGGAAAATTCAGTTTGGAAGGGACCTCAAGAGACCATTTACTGCTCATATGATTCCCCTGTAACTATGATTTCACTGTAGTAGTGAAGAAAGATATGTGGTCTATTTGTCTGAGCAAACCTGGGTCAAATCTTGGTTTTACTATGATCTAGTAGAGCAGCCTTGACTTGGGTACCAGGAGACTGCTGCTTTGGGATTCAATACTGCTGCTGTGCAGCTTTGTGCAACCCTATCTTCTTTTTGTCCCTTTTGCTGCTTAATTGCTCAGGAAGGTCTTGGAGGAAGAGGCTCTTTGTTCCAGGATATTTGTGCTGTGTGTAGCATGATGTGGCTCTGATTTCAGTCACTGTTTGTAGATGCAACCATAATAAAACTCAGCACAACAGTGAAGTGATAGCAGCATTACATGGAGTCTGCAACAGATACTGGAACTGAAACCCAGTTCCCCAAAGTTTAGCATCTGCTTAATCAATGTCATCTCCTGTGGAATTTGCCTATTTCCATCAATAAAATACCAAGTTTCCCACAACAGTTCACTCATTACTCAGTCTCTCTTTTTATAAGACTCACAGCCCTCATAGCAGGTGTCTGAGATGACTGAATTATTTAAAGATCCTGGTTATTATTTTTTCTAATTCTTCAGTTCTTTTCAGCTTCATTGCAAAGTTGAAAGGCATCAATTTAAGTCTCTGCAACGAACCTCCAAATTATTTCTTTGAAGCACCATCTCACAATGGGAGTCATCTTACTATTGAGTTTTTTTAAAATGCAGCAGGTTAATGATTTACTGAGTTATTTAGCAAAAGCCCCATTGATTTGACATGGCAGTGAGCTCTCCAGCTAATGCTCATGCTATCTTTCCTGCCTCACAGTGTGTCACCAGAACATTTAAAGCTGTAAGCCAGACACAGAGCCTGTGAGTTGGCAAGTGTCTTCTGACACCTTGGGCCAGATATTCACCTGCTTTATATCATGATAGGGCCACTCAGACATGCAGAAGATATTTCCACCCAGAGAATAGCTTTTAGTGGAGTCAGATTAGGCATTTTGCAAAAAGAGGTTTTTTATTATGCTAATGGCCAGCATGTCTCATCCTAGGGAGACTGTGGGCTACTTCACCCAGAGAAAAATGGATGTTAGATTAAATGACAATTATTGTGCCTTCTGGCCTCAGTTAATTTAAAAAGTTTCCTGGTACATACGTTTTCACTTTGAGATTAAAAAAAAGTGTGATTTAGTGTGCAGGCACAAGCCCAGTCTCTCAAATGGAAAGAAGGAACTTTAGACTAATATATTGTGATATAATTTAGTAACTTAAATTGCTATTTATTTTTCCATTTATTCTATTAGAATTAGTAGTACTCAGGAGAAGTGGAGGGGAAAAGACTGCTAAAAACAATTAGTGTGCTATTACTTCTGAAGAAACTGCATTTTTTCCAATACACTTAGATGTTCAATTTGAAAAAAGTTGTTTCGGTTGCCAGTGAGAAAAACTATGGGACCAAGTGGTCATGGGCTATTAATATATATTTTTGCTAACCATCTGGCTGACTTCAGTGCTTTTGCCACTAAGGGAGAATGTCATTAACAATCAATTTCAACAAATACCCTATGCATTAGGTTGGGAAAACAAATGATATTTCAATGTTACCCATTGTAGAAAAGTTTCAAATTCTTCAGACCCTTAAAGTTGTTGGGTTTGGTTCTCATTTGCTGTTTTTGTTTGGGGTTTTGTTTTTTTTGTTTGTTTTTTAATACTGTTCAGCCTAGCAGTTTGGAGACTGAGGATCCAGTTGGTAATCCTGCAGGCACTTGCTCAGCTGCTCAGGGTGAGATATGCATAGAGACCGAGGAGGTCCTTTGTGGAGTCAGGACTTGTGAGACCAGCTCACAAGCATCAACTCCAGAGCACAAGCCACAGGCTTTGCCTGAGAGCCTGTTTCCTACTCAGAGCATAGACAAGGGTAAGGACATGAAAGATTGATATCAATCAACACCAGGGCTTATATCAATCAACACTAACCCTAGATTCGGGATCTGGTTTGCACTCACTGAAGATTTAGTGTAAAAACAAAAGACCCCTTAATACTGAACTCCTCAAGGTTCCTTCCACTAGTAGTCAGATATTCAGTCATGAAGGGATGTTCTTTATAGCTGCTCAGAATTTTAAGGGACAGATATTGAGGTTTTGGTAAGCACTGTTGTAGTGGTTCTATTTTTCAGTTCGCAAAGTAGAGATTTTTCTGCAAAAACTCTGAAAAAAAACCCAGTAGAATTTCATTAATCTTTTCATGTGTTTGAAAGTTCAAATAGTAAATATTTTAACAGTGCTTCTAATTAGTTAACATAGTCATCTAGTCTTGCAAGTAGAACGTATGGAAAATTTCTACTGAAGTTGAATGTTAACAGATGGGAATTTACAAGCAGTCAGCATTTATCTAATCCTTCTATTTTACCAAACTGGAGTTTTACCACTTACTTCAGGAAGAAGAGGTTTGGGCCAATTTTAAAATTCTTTTGCTATTAAGTACATAATAACTACCAGATCTGGATGAAGTTGCAGTCTCATTTTCAAGACAGCCTGATAAGCATTGATATTTTTAAATACCAATTACACTCACTCCATTCCAACATTTTATAACAGACACATTAAGCAGGATTTAATTGCTATTCAAGCCACTAAAAGATCTTACAATGTGATCTTTTGAACCTCAGCTCAACAGCAATGTGAATGATGTTGAAGGAATACACAGAATGAGTTTAGAAGCACTTCAAAAAGTCTGACTGCCCATCCTTTAGATTACAGGTGCAGATTCCTTTGTGGAAGTATACTAACTTTACAAACGTAACAGCAAAATATTATCAGCCTGACTTCAGGTATGTTAGCAACTCCATTCTTTCCACATGTTTGGAGCCTTATACATTGCAAAATGTGTCTTAGCAACTGAAAAGGTGTTTTCTGACAAGACATGCAAATCACTTCCATGATCAAAAGACCTTGTGCACAAGAACTCACATAACCTAATATTCCTCAGCATTCAGAAAAAAAAGATGTATACTAATTTGTACTAACTAGGGAATTGATTCTCTTGCATTGCTCATGAGCAACGTACTTGGCAAGTTACAAATGGCATGTTATCTGTAGGTTTAATTTTTCATGGAAGGCTGTAATCAGCGCTCCCCTTAAAGTGCTGTTATTTCAATGGAAAGTGCTCCAAGCAGAGTTAGGCATTATAGGCATAGCACTATAGGAGGGGTGTGATTGTTATTGCAACTGCAATGCCCTCAGCCGATTAACTATTAGCTGCGTCTCACATGTGCTACCAACCAGAAATATTAACTCACTGCAAAAATAAAGTAGTCTGAAAGAGCTATGCATTTGTTCTACCAGTCTGTTATGTGTGCTGTGCCCTGGACAGGGCTGGCTGGACTTGCTGCAATTCCTTTCAGTGAAAGATGTAAGGTATCAGAAGTGATTTTATAGAATAGCCTCTATAGAGACCTGTCCTAGAGTAGTTAGCACCAGCTTGAAATAGCTCTGCTCTGGATGTTAACATGGCATAAACAGTTGGGTTTCAAGTTTTCAGAGATTAAGCAAAACCTTGGTACTAGGGTCTTTTCCAAGACCCTTCCAGAGGAGTGTTCTTTCTAGTGTTTCTTCTGAAAGCAAAGTCCCTTTCCCCATCACTTGTGGCTGCTGCCACAAGCTCCATGGGCTAAAGAAGGTCTTTCCCAGAAGTCAGCTTTGTGACTTCTTCAGCTTGCTCCTCAGCCTCCTGGGGATACACCGCCAGCACCCCACAAAAGTGACCTTCAAGCTTCCAACAATTGCTCAGTGCTTTGGATAGCAAGAGAAATGTACAGTTATAGTTAAGACAAGCCTACCTCTAAGCATGTCTCCTTCCATATTCACAGATCTCAGACATCATTTGGGTCTCCACACCATGTAACTTCTGCTCCTCATGAAGAAATCTGAGGACTTCTCTCCCTCTGTAAGCCACTTTCAATTTCCCTAATTCAGGTACGTTAGGATGCAGGTTTATTTTGTCAGCCTCTGGGAATGTAGGCAATATCTGAACTTTTTTTATCTTGTTGACTGTCATTGTTAAGTGCAAGCCAGCAACCTCATACTGGGTTTCCTATTCACCTCTCCACACTAAGCCCCAGAGACCTCTTGTTGAGGAATGCTTTTGGGCCTTGGCATGCATTACATCCTTATGTTGTCGTGTGGATCCATCCATCCTCCTAAACACATCTATTAACTGACAGGCAGCTGTTATAAGAACATCCCTTGCCTACATACATACAAATTTGTGGTCTGTAGGTAGGCTTAAGGATGGACAGCATTGCCTGGAAGTCTTGGCAGCTGCCACCAGCTTCCTTTGTACAATTTTTTAGCATAACACTTTATTTCATAGCATTTCCATTAGCATAATATCTTATTGCACAAAGCAAAACAAGCCATTTTTGCTTCCTTATTCATACCGCTCAGTGGCTAAAATGATAGATTTTTTTCTTTTCTAGATAATTCAGTGTTCACTAAAGCAGAAATAAGTATTAATTTAGTGAAAGCACAATACTAATTAAGCTTTTTGGGTAAATAGTCATCACAAACTGAAATATGGGGAGCATGGAAGTTACAACTAACATACAACCCATATGACCCATATCACTTAGCAGCAACGCAGTCTCCAGGGAGTGTTCTTGGCTTTCAGACACCTCAGAAGCAGATTTTGCTGAACAGATAAACACCAAGCAAGCAGAGGAAATGCTACCACACTGCCACAGGTTAGCTGAAGCAGAGCAGTACTGTTGATGGGCACTGTTGCTTTAAATGCTTCGCAGTCTTGGATCTACACTGGAGCTTTTAACAGATTGCTACCAGCATTATATCTTAGCCACTCAGTAAAGGTAGGTTCAGAAACTCTCTGCAACTGCATCTTAACTCCCATAACTTAATTACAACCCTAGATTGTGGGTCATTAGCACCTGCAGCCTTCGGCTTTTCTTTATGTCCCTGAAAAAGATAGAAACATCTTTTACTTAATAGTAAAGTGCTTTGAAGTCATATCTATGCTTTTTAGCCTTTTCAATTTAGAGAAATTTTGTGGAAGGTTTTAGTGGTCTGAATCATGATCTATAATATCAGTGATTTCATCAATGGCAGGTACTAAGTTAGAACCATAGGCACTCTCCATTCTGAGTAAATTAAAAATAGCTAGGCCAGTATGGAGCAGCTGCCACAGTGTGTGGCTTCTGAAATAAAAGATTATCTTCTGTCTTTGGATGTTGAAGTCTGAACTGAGTGCAGGTTCTGAAGTTCTGTCTGTATGATATAGTTTTTAAACATGAAAATGTGATTCTCAAATAAGTGTTCATATAAAACCCCAAGAACAAAACTCCAGAGATCTGAGAAATACAACTTTAAGAAAATATGTCGAAGAAGGAATGTTGTTTGCTGTGAGAATTTCAGCTATATGAAAATGTGATATCTTTAAAATGGCTACACAGAGGATAACTCTAAATCAGCTCCTCTGAGATCTATTGTTCACCCTCTGAATAAGACTAGAGACCCATGTGAAAATAAAAAGTGCTAGATGCAGAAATGATAAAACTTTTTCCCCATTACTAATCTGCAGAGCTCTACCATAAGATGCCACTGGAAGATACTGTGGAAGCATTCAAAATAGCAGCATTTCTTTCGATATACTGAACATTACCAGCATTAAGGAAAAAGATTAAGTAAATGAAGTTACTTTAGGAGTTAAATCAACAGCTATTTAGACATGGAAGGAAACTTTCTTTATAGACAACTTGCTTGCAGGATGCTTACATCTCCCCCTGAAGTATCCAGTGCTGACTACCACTGCAGATAGCAAAGACTTAGGTAGGATGTGGGTTTGATCTAGTCTAAAGTTGACACTCCTGAAGTCAATGCAGCTATTGCATTCAACAAAGTTGTTAGACTTCATTAGATACTTTGTTTGCAACAGAAAATCCAAGAATCTGTCTTTAGTAATTTAGAATAAACTGAGGTTTGTTTTTGAAAAACTAACCTTTGTGTGCATTGATGTTTGCCCTTGATTTACTGCTATACATATAGAGCGCTTAAGCTCAGAGATCTTACTTCTTTTTGCCCTTCTCCTCAAAAGCAGAAAGTAGCAACTAACCTGGTGACATACTGAAAACATGATGAGACAGCTTTCAAATCCTTCCCTGTGCACAAGAAGTTGCCTGAAAAATCAGGTGTCAGACCAGGTAGTAATCCCATAACTGCTGGGAGACTGGTATAGGAAAAGGCCATGGCACACCCCAGCCTGTGCACTTAACAGCTGTGACAGTGCTTTGCGTTTTAGTTTACAGCTCGCCTGAAAGTGTAAAGGTGTATGCTTGCTCCTCCACAGTTTAAAAGTGTACTGTAAGTGCATTGCATTTTGCAGAAAAGTTTCTACCCCAACTCAAGAGCCAAACTGAATGGTAAAACATGGACTATACAGTTTCCGTAGGTACAGGTCAAGCAAAGGATTTCCTCAAGCTCTCACTTTTCATTTAGCTGATGCTCAAAATGACACCAAGAATCCACTCAAGTTCTGAGTGAGAAGCAGACACCCATGTTGAGCAACTGCTGAAAATACAGTACACTTGAAATCCAGACAACTTGAATTCAGGCTGTGTTTCCAGCTGCAAAAGCCCTGGCAGGGAGACCCAGCTAGAGCTGAACCTCAGGCAACTTGGCAGGGCATGCTGGACACGTTAAACAGGGCAGACACGTAAGGTATTCAAGCTGGTGGCCTTGGCCTTAACCCAGTGACAAAGACCCCCACAAAACTGAAGGGTACAAGGGGCCCCATGCAACGAGATATCAGGGGCAAACTCAGCACAGAGAACTACAACTGAAGGAGTTCTATACTTTATTCACTTCCAGACCTGTTAGTGCCCCTCATCTTTCACTCCCATTCCTTCTTTTCACCCTTTTCCAATGCTTCTGCTTTGCTAAATGTCTGGAAATGAAATCAAAAAGTCAGAATCAGAAGACAGATTCAGACCCTGTGAGCAAAATGGGCAGTTTAAGCTACAGCTTGCATTTGCCCTTTGTTTTTGTGCATTGCAGGCTTTCACCCCCCGATCCTAGGTAAAAGGCTGGACTGTGAGAACCCAGCTCACCCAGTTCTGCTTGTCCACCGGGGAAGTATTTGGGTGGGGGCTGGCCTCTGGAGGATGCCTTTTCACAGGACGTGTTCACCCCACAACACTGCCCACTATCTGAGAGATGTTATTCTCCCTCATGTCTCACACCAGGTGCTCACAACAAATATGCCAAGCTTTTCCCCTCAGTCCTTCTGTGTTGTCCCTACAAGTAAGCTGCCTCCTTCACTCTCCCTTATTAGTTTGTCAGAAAAGCAGGCTTCAGCTTCTGTAGCCTTTAGAAAACAAAACTTCACAGATCCCCAGTTCATTGTCTCGAAGAATTACACTGAGCAAAGACAAAACCCCTAAGAGGATGTCCTTTCAAAAAATAAATTCCTCTCCCTAGTTTAAACAGTGGAAAGATGTCACTTACCAGTGTTTGCTAATGAGCAAACAAAAACAGGGGGAAAACAGGAGAAAATAAAAATTACTTTCTGTAGGATTTAATGGCCAAATGTCTAGCTTGCTACCATCATCTTCCCCATTCTTTGCAAGATCATCCTGGCTCAATCAAACTAACCAGTTTGCAAATCTAATTTGAATTCTTAAAAGCAACTCTAATTTATCATGGTCCTTTCTAAGGTCATATCTATACTGTATTCTTTTTCAAAGTTTTCCAGCATGATAAGTACTGTAGCTGCATAATAAAAGGAAACACAATTCTTACTTTATGGAAAATTTCCTTGAAAAAGAAAATAACTCTGCACTGCTGTAGCTATTATGAATTTCAGCTTTTATAATGCGCATTAGTATGCTCATTGGTTGTCACAGAAGCCTTGTATTCCTTGCAACTGCCAGACATTGTTTTTTATATATATACACACTTATACATATATATAATGCTCAGAGAAGATAAAACAATTCAAAGGATGCCAAAGTGCAGCAAACCTGGGAATTGTATCTTTTTAATACCAGTGCTTTGCTAAAACTTATCCTTAAGTATAACAGTAGTTGATGGACTTTGCAGGACCATAGGATAGCTCACGCATCTTAATTGCTAAATTCAAGTATGGCTGCTACACTGATAAATGACGAACTGCAAAGCCCAGAAAATACACCAGAAGTAATAGAAGATGAGTTTAATATATTTGGCTATACATAGGAAGCACAAACTTCAAATTACAGATCTAGTTCTCTTTTCTAAGGATGATCTAAGCTCACAAGGGAGTCAGAATTCCCCACAGACATAGAACTTCTATGCTGTGGAGCAGCATCACATCTCAGATTTTGGCTGCAATTTTCAGAAGAGCCTGAGTAAGTTCTAAATACCACTGAAATTAAATACATACAGATAATTTCTTTCCCTTGAATAAGCAGTTGTGCAGAACTACTAACAATTCAGGTCACTAAGTCAGTGCTGCTAAAACGTTGATACCACATTGCTCCACAGTAGAATAAACACTTGGTTTCACTGGGGAGTTATTTCTATTATTTTCACTGCTCCATTTTTAAAACTTTTGACATAACATGGGACTCTCAGGACCGTGCATAGAGCCTTACAAAGGCTCAAAAAGGGGAAAAATAAGATAAATTTCTTTAGAGTAGTTCACTGTAGCAGCACTGCAGGATGTTGCAGGAATATCGGCAGTGGTTTGTTCTAATGGGACATGACAGTACTTATTTCCCAATGGCAGAGGGACTCCACTGCTATTTCTAAGCATATGTGATATTATTACACTCATCTCCGTGCAAGGACTCTACATTGCCCACCCAAGGTCTCAGACTAGAGTTATTTTGAAATAAAGCTAAATTTTATCTTGATGACTGGATCCAAGCAGCACAGCAAGACATTTCTTTGTCAGGCAAGGTGTTGCTCTTCAAATAGCTTTTACCTTGCAGTATGTAAAGCTGTTTGCAACGTTAGACTGAATTCTGAGGAAGGCAGACTAACAGAGAAGACACAGGCAAGAGGTTTAAAAACATACAATTCACTGTGCAGCAATGCAGCTCACAGACCGAAACTGGTCTCAGCTGTACTCAATATAGCACCAGCGCTGCCAAAGCTGGGTGTCTGACAAATGTTTATTTCAGAATCAGCATAAACATGTATTTGTAGGTAAGATCTTTGGCACCTGGCTTAAGAAACAGGATGTGACCATCTAGCTCTGATAGGCACATATTCATACACCCGCACACAGAGTTTCAGTCAAACATCTGACCACCAAGTCCCAATTTGATGGACTACCTACCGATTTGGAAACTTCCATTTCTAGAGGCTTTGGAAAATCTGGAGCTGATTTATTCTCTGAGATGCTGGGTGACTACAGAGCAGGCAAGCAGAAAGGTCTTTGTGTCGAAGGCACAAGACTTTTGCTTTTAGTGGTGCCCCATGGCAAACATAGTCCAGAGGTTAATGGATGAAGCACAAGTAATGAAGCCCTGCGCCAGTTTTTATACCAGTTCTCAGGCTTTTAAATTCAGCAAGCCTTTGTGGTTATGCTTTTTCCCCACATTTTTTTGAAAGTTGGGAGCACTTCAAAATTCTTCAACAATGAAATGTGGTGCTCAAGGAAAAGAAATGCAGCTGCAATTCTCACTCCAACAGTGTGCAAGGGACATACTGAAAGCCCTCCAGGCATGGTACCCACACTAAATCCCAAAACTCAACTGTCAAAACTCAGGCTAGCTCACACAGACAGGTTTCCCTGTTGGCAAACAAATGCCAAGGAAAGGGGAATGGTTTCCTAGCCAACAGTGTTCACTAAGCCAATGTTTACCTGGAGTCTTTTCTGACTTTTTATAACAGTGCCATACTCAGATCCAAACGCAGCCAAGCTTTATTCTCTGAGATTTTCCCTATCTTATTCATTATACCCAAGGCTACATACTGTAACAAGATGGAAACAGTCCAGCCTCCCCAAAACTTACACCACCACCACCACCGTCCCAAGAGAAACTGCCAAAGAAGGCTTGAGTTAGGAAACCATTTCTGCTAGTGCTTACGTTGCTCCTAGCTATGGGGAGTTTGCACATGGATATTCACACGCTTTCCTGGTTTCTCTCAACCGGGGGTCTCATCTTGCTTCTTCCTTCAGCAGTGCTTTTGCTTTTTTGTCTTTCTCTAGTTTTGACTAACAGATCACCTGAACAGGCAGCTTTTCTGCATTGGATGAAAACAGGATCTCCCACAACAGGGCTCTAACTTCACTGCAAAATAGGCATGCAACAGAAATAACTGAAATGTGGAGTAAAGCTTTAAGACCACTTTGGAGATAACATTGTTGAACAAGAGATTCTTATTCCCTCCCCCTGATATTGAGACTGATGATTTATCTAACCAAGCTATGAATCACCAGTATCTTTTTGTTGTACCAGTGTGTAATTATTCCTTAGTCAAAGCAGCTCCCTGCATCTGTTCATGGACATTTGGACAGGTTTTGACACCTCTGAAGGCAAATAGACACCAATATATGACATAAGCCTGTCCAATAACATACTGCTTTTCACAATATTCACAACAAGGGAATTATAGGCTGTTATTCTGTTTTTGTTGGCTAGAATGCCTTTTAACTACTTATTGTTTATTTAAAAAACCATAATCCTCCATTTTAAAGATTCACAGAGCAAATAAGAGGACTTGTTTTTCTGAAAAGAAAATTGCCCTGCAGACATAGATGGTCATGCAACCAGTCTGGGGTGACAGCTGGTATTTAAATGGAAAATTAATTCTTCTCAGTCTGTCAAAGCAAGGACCTCATCTTCCAAAGGAAGTGTGAGATTGCTTAAGACCCTGCATATCATGAAGTCACTGACAGGAAGAACAAATGAGTGAGGTGAAACTAGAAATCATCTTCCCCCATGAAAGCTGCAGCTTGCTTGCAAGCCCTACTTCCACATGCCCCAGGGAGGGTGTAGGGGGGGAGCCTCTGTAGGGTAGCAGAGGAGTAACACTCGTGCAACAGTGGTGACAGTCCAACAAATCCTAGGGAGACAGCGTCTGACTGTACAATAAAGGCTCTCACTTAGCTCCTGCTCACACTCACCCTGGAGTGTACTTTTATACTCTGCTTTTAAGCTCTGAGACATATCTGCGAAGATGAGAGAATGGGGCTGTTCAGAGCCACAATTACTCCTCACTGTGTAATGCCAGGAGTAACTTATTTCACTCCAGAGCACAGCTTATCCGCTGCTACATCCCCTAACTTGCTATCAGGGGGGCTGCTCAGCACTTGCACCCTGTTGGGTGCCTAGGAAAACCAAAACCGTTGTATACACTGTGCTGTGCATCCCATGATCAGCTTCACCACCTTTCTCTGCCTACTCCTGCCCAGCAAGGACTACCTCATACAAAGCCACTGCACAGCATAGGCCGAGTGCCCAAGAGCTGCCCAAATATGTACATGATCATCTTCAAATCACAAGCCTTTATATTTCTATTGTACAGATAAACTTCCACTACTGCAGTACCTGATGTTGCCTCCATCCTCCCACAGACCCACCAAAGGAAGGTGCTACCAACCAAATTAGAGATGAACATGATGTCCAGAGAAAAACAGGGCAAGCCCTTAAGACTAGTCTGCAGCCAACTTGACAGCAGTCACACAAGAAGCACGTAGCAGAGCTGGGAACCAAGCATTAGGCACACATATACTGAGGAATGTGTACTAACATTAGCTTACACCAGCCTTCCCTTTCAGTAAAATGTTCAGTTTAGTTTGTCTTCAGGCTGTATGCTTTGCCATAGTGGGATTTTCACCAGGAAAGGAGACTATGAGCATGCATACACACATACATTCTATACAAGAGGCATGCAGGTGAACACAACTGATTTTAAAAACACAATAGACAGCGCATAGCTTTAACTTGTCAAAGGCCTGCCATAGACCTTGCCTCACGCTCCTGCCAAACTGATGATCTGGATGCAGATCATGGGCTCTGACTGCAGATGTTAGGAGTGCACCATTCCTAACAGATGCATAATCTGATTAAATATGAAATGCAATGATATTGTCAAAACCCATTAATCACTCTTTCAAGACACATTAATGTAGACTTTACTGACAGCTGTGATGATTATACTGTGTCTGCAGGTACTGTTGCTCATCAAAGTTACCCATTGGGTCTCAAAGAAGAAAAGATATTCAGTACGCAGAATATACTTAAGTGTACCGTACAGATATTTCTATCACGAAAAGTGTTTGTATTACTTATATTCCTGCAGCTTTCTCTAGGTTATTATCGGATTTCTACGTAACCCTCCACATATGTGCCTTGTGCAAAGATAGTGATAACTTGTCAAAAATACATGGATTCAGAATCAAACTGCAAGCATGGCAGGTCCATGTATTAAAATACAGCTCCATGGGAGATATTCTACTATCTCCCTACGTAACTGGGGGAAGCCGGCAGGCATCTGAAGCAGAAGGAAGACTGGACCAAGCACTTTGCACCTACAGAGTGCATTGCACGGAAAGGACTCTCCATGATTAGGGCCTAAATATCATAGGCAGAGAGTTTCAGAAATAAAAAAAAACCAACAACAAAACAAACCAAACCCCATGTTTAGGCAACCAAGCCTTGATTTTCAAGGCTCTTCTGGTATCTGTTGACCTCCATGACAAATGCTGGTGCCTAGATCATCTCAATAATTAACCAGTACAAAACCCGAGTTTAGTTCTTACCACTTCAGAGCACTTGTGTCTTCCTGTGCCTCAATCGGCTTATGCTCCTCCAGAAGGAAGAGCTTTCCATAGTTTCTATAGGTCCTACCTTTTTTCCCCTCCACACACTACTGCTTTTCAGAACCACCCTTTGCCTCTGTTCATATAGCTACAATGCTTGCACAGAAATATTAGGATAGTAACTTAGATGCATCAAGGTTTAGTAAATACCATCTGCTTGCATCCCTTCCCTGCTGCACCACCATCTTGGGATTGACCCTGCTGCCTCTGCTAGCAAGGCGGGACACTCCAAGCTTTTGCTCTTCAGGCAGAGGAGCACAGCATGAAGAGGACTTCATAGGGCTGCTACATCAACTGAGATGGCCTCTCCTTTAACAGACACATCCAAATATCTGGCTTCTTGGCCTGGGAATTAATTCTGCATGCACTGCCTTATTTTATCTCAGTGGGTCCAAAGGAGACAAGCTGTGAATGAGTCTTACATCCATGCAAGCTTCCTTTATTCTGGCCTCCTGTGGCCTTAATGCAGCTACCACTATAAACAATCCATTGCCAAAGTTATCTGCACATTTATGCACAACTGGAATTTATGTCTACATCTGATTTTAGCCTTTTCTCAGTTTCATTTATTTGATTCCAGCTTTGTTATATATCTTCCTAGATCTCTGAATTAGTTATTTTGGCTTCATTGTAAGAGAAAGAGCAGCTCTCAGGGCCAGTAGACATTAGGAAGACCAAGAGGAGACAGCCTTTTGTAATAGTTGAGGGAACAGATCCAACTGGTTGGCACAGCAGCGACATGTCCATTTACTGTTCAAGAGTTTGGCCATGACAAACTACCCAAGAAGAGCAGTGACTCGTTTAGGGAAATGACCAACTATGGTGTTGGTGAAAGGGTAATAAAGGCCAGTTTGTCTTCAGAAGGCAAAAAAAGTTTTGGCAAACTTACCAGTAACAAAGTCTAGTAGCTACCAGAAAATTACCACACTCCAAGAAGATGATGTCAAATGAAAAAGCATAGAAGGATAAGACCAGGATGTACCAGGTCACAGCCAGGACTAACGTCCCATGACAGACAGTGTCCAGACATGGATATCTGCAAACATAAAGCGTTAAAAGTGGGGAGAAAAGTTGTTACTTTCTGGGCCACCAGAAAGTTGTTTCCCATTTGTCCTGTGCCAGAGGCAATGGCTCTGTTTAATAGTTTGCAATGCCTTTTTATTCCAATAATTTGCAGTCACACTTTGAGCCTATATAAGCTTTCAGTATGTGTGGTATCCTGTGGCAAATACATCAACAGCTTAACTACCTGTTGTGGAACAGATTACCTCCTTTAACTCATCCTGCACAGCTGCTAGCCACCAACTAGGTTACTCCAATGCCTTGTAGCTCTTGTGCTAGAAGAGGCAACATCCTACCCCTACTTCCATTCACCACATCATTCCCGACTGTGGACCTGTCATATCTTCAGATATTTTTCCATTGTTTTTCAGTCATTGCTCAGTTATAGAAAATGCTCCATCATTTTTGTTGCTCTTGTTTCCACTATACTTCTCTCCTTCCTCCCACCTCAGCCATCTTGCCAATCTAGGCCTCCATTCTGCAATTCACAGGATTGAGTAGAGCCTAAATTAGAAGCCTGACAGCTTCAGAGAGGACCAAGATTGGCACAGCAGCCCATCGTGTATTGTTGATCAAAGGGATACAGTTTATATTGAAGCTCTTCAAAGCAAGCATTTTTACTAGGTAGTTGCACAGTACTTGTCTCAGTGGGGCCTTGTCTTGCCTAGGACCCACGGGTGTTATTCAAACAAATAATTAATAAATAGCCCAAACAGGTAAAACAGTGCTAGATAGGCATTTAAGGAGACTAAATACTTGTAGCTGCAAGCTTTCAAGTATGCTAAAACTAGCATTAAGATGGTGATCAGTGAAGGAAAGAAAACAAGCATATTTTGTAAAGTGACATGGAAATAGCTTTTGGCATTGAGATGTCTCAGGTCAGCAAAACCAGAGTCGTATCTGCATATAAATACATATATGCACATAACTGGCATGCATGTATATCAGCACATAGCAGCATAAGACAGTAGTATTTTGTACCGTGTAGGCTGGAGAAAATTGTTATAAGAAAACCGTCTTTCTGCACTGCCTTTTAATGCAAGACCATGAAGGCTTGAGGGAGGCAGCACTATACAGTAGTGTCAGAAGAAGGCTGGAGAGGCTTTTCTTAGGTAGACACCAATGCATTGACAAATTAATGGGGACCAACAACAGCCCCATTAGCCCTATGGATTTATGAAAGGATCACTAAAGTGAAAATTAACAAACCTCGCTGTACAAAAGCCTAGCAATATTCACTCTATACTGAATTCATTCTTATTTAAGCTTCTGCTCTCCTGTGTGATGAGAAGCAGCATTCTGCACCGTGGTTCAAAATCACTATAGAAACTGTTACCTGACATGCTACAGCCTGAGGAATTCCTACCACCACGTTCTTGGTAAACACTTCTAATGCTGTTCCACAAAAGCAGACTGAAAGCCATGTAACAGAGAAACTAGAAGCATAAAAAAGTCACTGAATATGAAAAAAATGGAACAGAAACATAGCATGTTAGAAAAATTGAGCATCCTCATTTTTTTTCCTCAATAATGATCAATTCATCCATTGGGGAAGTTTTCTATGAATCTTCCCCCTTCTAGGCTACAATCTGCTCTTGTAGAGGTTTTTTGTGTTTGTGGGTTTTTTTGTTTGTTTGTTTGTTTTTAAATTATCCATTCCCCATCTACAATCCTTGTCAGACATATCTCCTATTAGGTTTGCAGCTACATTGCCTATATGGTCTGTAATGCAGTAAAGTAGTAATGCAGAGGGAGCAGTTCTACATCTAATGTTTACACCTATGTTTAATGCAGAGCATCCCACACCATTGGACAAGGAAGCTTTTCATTTCTAAAAAAATTTCACTGTGAGGGTGGCGAGGCACTGGCACAAGTTGCCCAGAGAAGTTGTGGAGGTCCCGTCCCTGGAGGTGTTCAAGGCCAGGTTGGGGGGTTTTGAGCAACCTGGTCTAGTGGGAGGTGTCCGTGCCCATGGCAGGCGGGTGGGAACTAGGTGATGTTTAAGGTCCCTTCCAACGTAAACCATTCTATGATTCATCTCCCCAAAGTATTAAGGGCTCTACACCCTAGATTTCTGATCAGAAATACACTTTATGAATAATTTTATAAAGGCAAAGCCATTAGAAAAAACAAAGTTAATGTAATAATCTTTTCAGAAGTGCCCTGCGACAGGACACGGGGCAATGGGCACAAACTGGAACACAGGAAATTCCATCTCAACATGAGGAAAAACTTCTTTACTTTGAGGGTGGCAGAGCACTGGAAGAGGCTGCCCAGAGAGGTGGTGGAGTCTCCTTCTCTGGAGATATTCAAAACCCGCCTGGATGCATTCCTGTCCAACCTGCTGTAGGTGAACATGCTCTGGCAGGGGGGGTGGACTAGATGATCTCCAAAGATCCCTTCCAACCCCTTACCATTCCGTGATTCTGTGAAAAATAAAAGATAATCAGTCTTCAGTAGAAAGTAGAGCTTCACAATCAATACAAATGCATTCTAAAAGCTGAAATACCTCAAAGGAACAAGTCAGTGGATAGACTCTAGAATAGTATTACTTAACAATATTAATGGGCTAGAGATTTAAGCAGAGGTGACAACATCTTACGACAAAATAGTAGTGATACAATTCTTTGCAGATAGAGTTGACCAGCTGTGCTTACTCTTTTCACAGGCACCCCGCATCCAGGGGAAACCATCCCATTTGAAACTCAGGCCTTCTTGCTTGTTCAGTGCCAGGGAGGATTTCTGCTCTCTGTAGCATTTGGGTGGTGCTGCCTCCCTTTGAGTGAAGTAACTCTTGTTGTAATTTTAGTGTTGCTCTGGAGCAGCGTTGGCAGCTCACAGCATTGCTCAAGACATAACTCAACCCTGGGCTTCCTTAAAGGTGTTTGCGGAAAGTCCCCCTTCCAATGAATCGCTGGCCCAGAAACAGAGGCTAGTGGAGAACATATCTGCTTTTAGCTATCCACCTAGAAAGCCCAAGAATACCGGGAAGAAGAGAAAAACATTTATTCCACATTGAACTAACGGAGAAAAAACTTCCACTTTATTTTTTGTTAACATTACATTCTTTAGCAAGTCAGCTCTTGAACTCCATGTGTACAGGATAGAGTATATTTTTGACTTATATGGCAATAATCAGAAACAAGCCTAAGGAATCACACCTACAGTCAGTTCCACCTACTGACTGGTGTTTAGACCCAATTCGCATTTACACTGACACTGTAATTTAGCAATGTTGAAGTATAAGGCAACTGCTCTCCCCATCAGAGGACCCAGGAGTGACTCACTGACACATGGGGAGTCACACTTTTGTTTCACACTAATGTCTCCTAATGAAACCATTAATTTCTTAAGTCCTTATTACACCAACGTGAAAAATATAAGCTTCCCTGCCAGTTCTCATCTACCTAGAGTTATTGCCACAAGTCTGCCCTAACTCCCTTTTGCTCCTAGTAGGTGATTGTCACTCCTGAACTGGGCTGCAGGGACAGTTTGGTCTCTCTTGCTCGAGGAGCTAGTGGCTATTAGGAAACACACACAGGGCTGGTTAGGCAAGCAGTGAGCTCCCCCCTGCCACTCCAGAGGCGAGGAGAGGAATCGCAGACTGAAGTGCAACCCTGGAGACGGCAGACTTGAAAACCAAGACTGATTCATGATGCGCAAGCTCATAATGCTTCACTCAGAGAAGTGTAAAGACTTCTCATCATGACCCCAGAAGTTTCTACTTGGCTTTCTCCCTTCAGAGTTTCAACTTATCTCCACCATCACCATCAGCAGCTGCAAAATACATCACCTTAGGGGGCTGGAAGCACCACCATCTAAGCATGAGAGACAAGACTCCTGTAATGCTACGCTAGCGTCATGTGGCCAGAGGAGTGCCTGATGGGGGCAGTGAAAGCCAGGTTTAGACTTGCACAGAGCCGGCTTGGATTAATGTAGCCAAACAAACCACTAGAGAGAAAAACACTACGCATATCCCAAGACAAAATGCTGGAGAGTACATGAGAAATCATCTTCGCGACAGGAGGAGGAAGGAGAATTGCTATTTTTGGCTAGTAGAGACGAAGCACTGTGACCTGTGTGTGCACATACTGTTTCATACCAGGGCACTATTTAAGTTTATTAAAAGAAACAAATAGTTCATTGTAGTGGGCAATTAGCATCACTGATGCCTGTCACCCTACAGAGGCCTGATGAGATATCCTTTTCAATGCATTGCTCTTTAACAGTATGTTTTACCTTTTCTAGAACAGGAAAAACAGTGTCCTGGAGTTGGCTTTGTACAGGCCCATATACAATGTTGTCTAAGCCCCTCAGCAGTCACCTGGCTCTTACACACAGCTACACCAGCTAGCACTTAACACAGGGACATTTTCCCTGGAGCTTTTGCAGGAATTTCACACATCAGAGACTTGAGCCGACTACTTCATCTGCTGCAGTATTTCAAGGGATGGAATGAAAAAATCCTAGATAGACATGAATATCTATTTCTTGACTACCTAAACTTGTACAATACTTGCTAAATATTTCTTGAGAGTTGAACATACAAATGTTCACACTTTGCATTTAAAGCCACTGGTTCAACTCAAGACTGCTTATGATTAAGTATAACTTATATCTTTGGCTAAAATCAGGGTAAGAGCACTCCACATCTGCAGGCTGGAACTCTCCTGCAGAAGCTCGCAGTACTGTCTGTTAATTTTAAGCAGAGGCTGACATCCTGAAGAGCACTGAGCATGAAGTTTTAATAAGAAACATTGGCCATTGGTAGAAATGAGAATATTGAATTGGCTATGCACAGAGAGTTGCTTAGATAATAAATTTTAGTACCATGCTGCATTTTGTGTAAAAACAATCATGTAAGCAATTATCAGCCATTTGTTGCAATCTGTAAAGTTAGTATAGGAATTTGGAGCTTTCTGATCTCCATTCCAAGCCAAAAGCTGATAAGAATTATTCTAATGGTTAAAGACCAGCACTCTTTCAGACTTTGAATCGTGGTCTAACAATGCCATTTATTCGCATGGTTATTCAAAGGGATTTTCAATGATGGTTCAATATGAAGGAACCCTCAAATACATATATTTGCCCCCTCTCTATCTTCACCTTTCTAAAAACAAAAAACCCTTCCACTGCAGAACACAGGGCCACAAACCCGTGATTTTGGAATACTGATTTTGTGCTCCATCAGGCCACTGTAGTCTTGTAAAGGGCTAGAAGAAACATCTACGCGTGAGCCCTCTTGCCTTGTTGCCACCTCTGTGCAGAGATCACCAGAAATATTACTTTATTGCAAAATGAGGCATAACCTTAGCATGGCTCAAGATACGGTGAGCACTGTGAGCAGCACAGCTTGAGAGTGAGCCAAAGCAGACTCAGAGCTTGCCAGCCTTTCCTCCAACATCCTTAACAGCTCAGATGTCAGAAGAAGATGATCATGGTAGAGAGAATATAGGGAAAAGCAGTGATAACACCATCTCTCCTGTCATGGAAGAATTATTTCAGTATACTAGCAGCTTTTGAGTCATTCTCCAAGAGTGGTTGGTTTTCCTCTGTGGAAGGTCTTTGTCTTCTTTTTCCATATCAGACATTTAATGTACTTAAACACCCAGTGCCAAGAACTGGCATGTGACCATCCTTCTTTCACATGGAGAAATATCCAGACTCCCAGTGTCTTTTGCAAAAAACACCTAAGTTGTTCAACCTGTGAATTATAACATTGGTGTTCTGGGCAGGGACCATCTCCTCATGGTACAATAGCCAGGACCTGACTGAGGGATGACTTGAGCACTCCCTGCTTTGGGGGTGACTCACCCAGTTATGAGGCAACTCATCGCAGGAGGGCAGAGCAATATAGCTCCCTCATGGACTTCAAACTCTAAAGCAAGCCTTTAGGAGCTGCATCCAGCCTGAATACAGCTCACGAGCTAAAAAAATAAATATCACCCGCTTGGATACTTTGGTTTTCATTCACCCTCCTGGAGCTCACTAGTCATTACTCAAACACCAAGGGTCAAGGAATCCCAGGCACACACCAGTTAGCTTAATCTTTTCTTATAGAGACAGCAAGTTCCCAAATAAAAACCAGAAGCTTCATGGAAGTGAGAACTTTTATGTGCTTGCTAACACTTATCATGCCCTAGCACAGGGAGAAGGGCTGGCAGAGGAGCAGGAAGCAATGTTACACTTAACAGATCTGTTCTGGCTTGCGCCTCAGCAAAACACCTCTTCCACAGCAGGAGGGTGCTGAAAACTCCAGCAAGTTCAAGACAGAGCAATGAGAACAAGGTGATGTTTTTTTCCCCCCCAGAGAAATACTGACAGGATCAAAGCATTCTGTAAATCCCTGCATCTCAGATGGGAAAACAAGGAAATCCAGGAGTAGTTGAAGCTAACCTGCTTATATAGCAAATCCCACTAGACACATTTTTCTGACCATTTTAAACAAAGACCTGCTCTGGGATCAATTTGCAAGAAGCTGAAGAGGAGGAAAGGTGCTGCCATAGTCACCTGGGTGCAGAACAGCACAGAGCTGCTATTTCTTCATTGTGCGTTACTGAACCATGTCTGGGATCTCACACTGACTGTCCATCAAATCCCAGGACTGAGGCTAACTTTTATGAAAGCATTTTATTGGCTGGACTTGAACATACTTAAACAAAACATTTCAGGGAATCTGTGTAAACCATACTGATGCACAGCATGAGAAAATGATTCTATTATTATTCACCCCGTAGCAAGATGGATGCAAGCAAGGTTTATAACCGGAGCTATCTTTCAAATATCAAATTCAACACACAACTGTCACAGAAAAACAAATATCTCCCACACCATAATCCCCTCCCATGTGTGATAGTTAAAATCTGCTTAGAAGCAGGGCAAGAGTTGGAGCAAAATCTGTGCCAAGTGTTGGCATTGGCAGAGTACAGTTCCTGGAATAACATTGCATAAGCAGGAGAATTACTCATAGAAGATAACATGGTCTGAATTTTTATTATTCTGGAATTTGCTGAAACACACAGCTTGGAGAGGAGAAGCAAGGCTGTTGATGTGTGTGACAACAGTTGGGAACATTGTCTGTATTTCAGAGACAACATGCTGTCCCTTTCAATAGCATCAGCTCTGTATCTCCACATAATCAGTCTAGTTTAAAATTAGAACAGAAGCCTGTGGCCAGAGAGGTTTAACACTTCTGCAGCACTTAAACAGTCAACATTTTGGGGAAAAATGATCAGGTGATCCACAGTGCATGCACTTTGCCAGCTGTCAGGAGGTTAATGGTGTGCCTCAAGCGCAAGGCTAAATTAGGATGTGAACACCTTGATCTACAGTTGCAAATGCTGACAGCAATAGCACTTCATCAACTATTTTTGCAGTCTTATTTGCTGCATACCTCCCCGATTTCTCAAGCCTGTGCCACGAACCCTCCCTCATCTCCACATAAATTAGCTAAATGACCTCTTGTAGCCTGCTTGAAATGAAAATTGTCATCTAAAGGAGAAAATAGCTGTTCTAAAGGTTTGCAGGGAATGGAGAGGGTGTTGAAGATTGCAAGCTTTCCTGCAATACAAAACCTCCAAAAAAATCATGTGTCAGAAATTAGTCTTATCTGATATTCAGAGCTAAGGAATTAATAGTCTTCCCTCAAAAGAGCAGATCCCCTCTTCGTATTTGCATTTAACATTTTTAGGTCTGTAATGCATTAATAACCTATGGATCTTGTTTAAGAAAAAAATGTTGCTGTAGTAGAGCTGGAATTT
The DNA here is from genome assembly GCF_000708025.1 of Charadrius vociferus. Taxonomy (NCBI): domain Eukaryota; kingdom Metazoa; phylum Chordata; class Aves; order Charadriiformes; family Charadriidae; genus Charadrius; species Charadrius vociferus. Next base: position 40,315 of record NW_009648150.1, read on the forward strand.
CCCTGTATTTGTTACGCGTGCTTTATAAAACTGATTCTGTGCCTCACTGCTAAAGAAAACTGGTGGATAGAGGCATCTGAGTGGCCACCACAGATGCACTGATACTCTGCTCTTAAAAGCTTTACTGAAGGGAGGTCTTAAACAAAGCTGAATGGTAGAGACAGCTTCAACCTGGCACAGTTTGAGCTAGGGGAGAGATATTGAAATCAGAAAACACAAATTAAAATAATTGGCCACAAGTATGATAGCACTTCTCCAATTTGTTACAGGTACTCTGAAAAGTTTTATTTAAGGACAGCAAAAGAAATAAGTCCCAGCAAATTGATCCGGGAGTGAATTATTTCCTCCAGGGTAACTGCCTCGGAAGACATACTTACCACAGCAGGTATGAAGAAGTTTTAGCTAAACAGGGAGGTTCCTCATAATCTTATCACAGGTCCTGTGGCCTATCAGGGAGGGAGGAGATGGGGATATCACCTCCTTCCACCTGCTCTTACATAGCTCAAGATGCCAGTGGCCACCTCCACTGCCAGGGCACAGGACCAGCTCGTGCTTAACTTCCCAAGGCTGGGGACACCAGGGTCTTTCTGGCAGAGTTGCTCTCTGGGTGGTCAGGCACAGCCCATATCATTGCCAGGGACCCATCCTCCACCAGGCAGGACTTGGCATTTCTCCTCGTTGAATTACACCCAGGGTCCCTGGCAGCCCACTCCAGCCTGCCTAGGTTCCTCTCCATGGCAGCCCTGCCCTTCAACTAGAGGTCATCTGCAACCTTGATGCCACTGTGCTCTCTCCCTCTTCCAGGGGATGAATAGAGGAGCTCAACAGCACACATGCCTGTACAGATTGCATGGTACTCCACTTGTCACCAGCCTCCAGGTAGATTATAAGGCATGAACCACGATCCATCTTAGATTTAAAAGTTTGAAAGCGATGTGGAAGGGGCAACATTAGCCTTCAAATCTATGGCAGATAAACTGTTTGGAAACTATAAGGAAAATGTCACTTCTCCCACATGTCCTGACAACGGAGAACATATGCCAGTGCTGCTGAGAACCCTGTTACTCACAGGACTAAGCTGCCATTTCACCTTCACCCATGGGACCAAAACTCAGTAAAAATCCTCTTGGTGTTCTTACTAACAACATTACTGTCTGTATGTGTAGAAAGGTAAAGAGGAACGTAAAGAAACAAAAGGGAAAGTATCCATCAGCCCAACTATCCCTCCATCCCCACAGTTAAGATATCCAGCATCCACACACCTAACTTGTGACCATGTTATCAGGAAGTCTCAAATAACACTATCCCAACTGTGACAGAAACTCAGAAAAAAATCTAAGATGCAAGAGCTAATAGATCTTATAAGAGGGCAGAAAGGCATCTTCAGGCAATAGCACAATGTGGAAAGACTGTCTCCAGAGAAACATCCTTATGAAAAGAATAACGGAGGAAGGTTGGAGAATACAAGATGTCCACTATTTCAGGACAAACTATTTCATTATTCTCCAGACTCTGGAAGCTAAACAAGCCTTTGAGGCTAAGAACTGACCCTTTAAAGAGTACATGAGAGAGTTGAGGCAGAAGAGCAAGAACGCAATTTATTCTTTTATAAGAAAGCCTAATCAGAAGGCTAGGACAACAGGATATTTGCACATCATCTGACTGCCCAATATGAAAGGACCCTTCAAGCACACACCCTGCATCACCTGAAAAGCATGACTGAGGTCTCAGTTGCCCCACCTCTGCCTCTGATACTTGATTGGTCAGTTCACTGACAGGTAAGATTATTACACACGCTATTGCAGCAGCTGACACTCATCTGAGAAATACTCTGGGTGCCTCTCCATGTTAGATGGATAAGCAGAAGAATTACTTATAGAAGATAATACCCTGTGAATTAAAAATGAGCACACACACACACACACACACAACCTAGTAAAGTATCCTAGTAAATTGCAAAGCCCTTTTGCTTCAGCAAGCTGCAGCTTTGCCTCCCTGATTATTTCTGCTTCCTCAAGAGTAAGGGAGGCTACAAGACACTGGCCTCTCCAGCCAAAAGATGGATGTCTTCTCTGGAGAGATATAAAGAGGCATGATTGCCCTGAAAATCCAAGGAGAGGACACCCTACATACTGGCAAAGCCATACATGTTGTCCAAGCTGAACCCAAAGCCTGTTCTTCCTCTTTGGCGGAGAGACTTCTGCAGCCATTACACAGGGATAAATGCACAGCTTCAGAATTGCCAGGGAAATAAATCCCGAAGAAAGCAGCTGCAGCATTTGTGAGGCTTGATAATTTTGTGCTGTATAACACATAATACAACCATTCACATATTTTTTTATATATTGTGGAGTGCCCCTGTAATCCTCTTATGCAATTTTATGCAAACTGCGTTAAGCTTCATCCCTAGCTGAGTGATAGAACCAGAGACAATGAAGAAAAGAAAATATAGTCGTACTTATGGCCACCTTTGTTTAGAAAGGCCATTAATACAAGGTTAAGCAAGTACTTACAATTATGCCTGAAGTTTCCCTTCAAATAATGCTTTTCTAGGTTGGAATGAAATCAAACAAGAAAAAACTCCAGTATTCTTGTCCCGAGTTCCTAAGTGTAGCACAGCTCAGCAAAGATTAAAGTCTCCTACAAAGAAGAACTTTTCCGTGTAAATTTAGAGTACTTCCTCAAAAAATATTTTAGTGCTAAGATGCTCTCCCTGTTTACACGCTTGCAACAGGGCTACTGTTAGCACCTTTTGCCCTGAGATCCTCTGACTCATAGCAACTCAGCTCCGGTGGCCTTGACCTCCACCTTCACTTATTTTCATGAGTCAATAAGTCAGTGTCCCCACACCCCGTGGGGTCTTGTGAAGGAGCTTCTGCACAGCCACCAATTCTGTCCTCTAATTTCAGCATATGCCTCAGATGGACCCATGTCTTGGGGGAATAGTGATACAGACAGTGAATCCAACGGCTTCACTGCCCCAGGGACCAGTCAAGTGCCTCAAGGCTCACTAAAACCTTACGCAGATGCAGCAAAAGGGGGACGTTTCAGAGAGGTGAAAGATTCAAGTCAGCCTAAGCAGCAAGAAGCGTTATATCCAACATTTCCCAGTGTAACAGTAACTATTTACATTAGTTATTCAGAGTGCAAACCACTGCCAAACATCCCACAGCCGGTTTACTGAGTGTTTTAGCTGCAGGAGAAATTCTCATCTCTTTGGTGATTCCAGACCAGCAAGCAGAAGATGTGAAAAGATAACTTTCATTATTACAACAGAATGCTTTTTTCCATAGCAGTTGTTACCCCATTTGGAAAATACTGCTTGATATCCTGTAATCCCTCTGCATCTGTCATTTCAGTTTATTAGTTCCCTGAGTATATTCAAAGCTGTAAATGGAGAAACTGAGCTGTCCGAGTTTCAAATTGAAGATGGGAGCCAACTGACAAAATACCATGTAGCTGTTTCAGTTTAATAATCCCACGTGGACCGATGATGCATCTACTATTCCTTCAGAAGCTTATTTCCCAAACTCAGTTATCATGCAGATGGTAAAATCTATTCTTTGAGGGTCAGGATTAAAGCCAATGGAAAGTGCCATGCAATTCATTGAGGAAAAATACCTATTACTGCTACCTGGAAGGTAATATCTGTTTCCAATACAGAACACCCTACATTTTATGACAGCTAACATTTTCCAAAACCTTTCTAAGCACCTAGACTTTAAAAATAATCTAATTTCAGACACTGCACAGAAGCAAACAAGTGCAGTTAAATATAACCACAAACGCTTTCCAGACTATGTAATCCAAGCAAGCAGATGCCCCACATGAAGAGCATTCTCTCTCCTTTGAATCCCAAGTGCCCTTGTACCCAGAGCAGGGATTAGGCACCTAGCACACATGCCAAAGCTTCCCCAGGACTGGAAACAAAACGCCTTCCCTGCCCAGCCTTCACAAAGACTCAGCACAGGTGGAGTGATGCCTACATCCCGTGAAAGGTCCTGGCATTCTTCCTATAGCCAGCGAAGTGGACATACCCCCCAGGGGCTTGCTGGTGTGTGGTATGAATCAAGTAATGCCCCTAATCTAACAGCTGCACTAGACAAAAAAAGCAGGCACCTCTATACCATCTCTACAGCACGCCAAACAGAGCGTATGTAAAAATTGGCTAATGGTCTAAACCCAGAAAAATATTATCCCAATGTGTCTTAGAATAAGTTCATAATATTTATTACTTTGGAAATTATTAATTCATACAGCTGGTGCACTTTATTTTTACTGGGAAGAAAAGGCATTTAATTTTACCCTAGCATTAAAATATACTTGCTAAATGTTGCAGTAGTGCATTGTTGAAGACAAATGAATTTAAACATGAGGCTGACTCTATAAAACATCAGAATCACCCTTCCAAAGCAAAAAATACTTTAAGGACATTTAGGTCTTTAAAAACAAAATTAGTCAGTGACTTAAACCATCTTCTCTTGGTCACAATAAAATGCAATTCTCTGGCTCGGCTGCATTTCCACTATTTATATACCTGCAAAACAGGCACAGGCCAAACAAAGTTCCACTTTTTGGTATTCCACTCATCTACAGAACTGGCTAAAACTCAGTTATACCTGGAGACATTTGCAGTCTTAAGAAGGGGCACAGTGAGCTAAAAGAGGTATGACCTGCTCACAAGCAAACTGTGATTATCAAAAGGAAAGGCACAAGGCATTCATCATTAAAAACTGAATTCACAAGGCATTCTGCATTTCCTCCATAGGATTTTCTTTGAGTGAGGACTTAAAGGATGATCTGGATTCAGGAGCTCCATAAATATACTGAAGTGCTACAGCAAACCTTGTAAAGCACATCATGACCCACACATTGGCATGGTACCACACCAAAGCAGGCATGTGGCACTTGTCATTGAGGAACAGGATAATGCCAGACGAAGCTTTGAAGTCTTCCTCAAAATCTGGACCTTGGCAAGCTGTCCAGGTAAACCAAACACTGCTTGGAGCAGCAGGCCAGGGATATCCTCCGTGCAGGCTACCATCAGGCATACTTGCCTCCTACCCTGTCCTAAGTTACTCAGTTTGGGCAACAGGCCAGTACTTTCTCAGGTCTCAGCAGAGAGAGGTGGAGGCATTAATATGGGGTTTCCCTTACATTGCAACATTCACCTGAACACTCATTTCCACTAGCAGGGCTAGTTTAGAGTCTTCCAGCTTTTTTGCGGATTCTTTGCACAACCCAGCTTCTTCCCAAACTTAATGCACTCCACACAGACCTTTTTTTACTGGAGGGTATTGTGTTTTTAATCTAAATTCTCTGTAGAGGGACACACGCTATCAATATCTTTGAGCAACTCCCCACTGCAGTCAGCGGGGAATTCTGCTCAGAAAAATCAATGGCACAACCAAGCCTATGGTTGTTGGGGCTTTGTTTTATATATTGTGTGTTATAGCTTTTAAATGAATCCTGGCATTGATCCTTAGAAAAATTAATGAAAAATTAAATGAAAAGGAGAAAAAGATGACAAAATACTTGCTGCAGTCAAAAGGCTGGTAAGGGCAAAGACAGTAACATATTGTGCTGCTAGAATATTAGATGTAGAGTCTTGATAATGTCATAAAATAACTTTGCTGTAAGCCTGGCAGGTGTTTGTGGGATCTGTCTGCATCAGTTGATTATCTATTGTAGAAGCAGCCAAAAAAGCAGAGCAGGGCTACCGCTATCAGAAGTGAGGGACTTAAAAAAAAAAAACCAAACCTGGCTGAAGGGAGGGCGTTCAACAGCATGTGAAAGCCCTCAAGCACATCTTTACCACTAAAAGGACAGGGACTAGCTCTCCTAAATCCTTTAAGCACTTGGACAATCTTACCTACTAGGTGTAAAAAAACTAGCCTAGTGCAGAACCTTTGCCAACATATACCAACCCCGCTAACTACAAAAAAGATCCATTTTTGCTAGCTGAGAAGCCAACGCCGCCCCTCCAAGCTTTAATGGAGTTGTGATTAATTGCACCAAAGTGGATCTGGCCCAGTCATTTCAATGCAACACTATTGATTTACTCCTGCAACACAAGTAACCCACCAGATTTTGACATTGAAATATTATCTTCTTTAATGACACCCTCTCTTAGTAATATCTTCCAGCTTTCTATGTTATTCGTTCTGGGATTTAGATTTAATTTGGGTGCTGTTATGTTGCATATACTTTTATTGTACTCTGTTTACAAAATGATTCTTGCAATTAATTACAGTAATGAGATTATGGCTAAAAGACTTACAGAATACTGATTAGATAATTAATGATTGGTTGTTTTTTATAGCATTTTATTGAATATATACTCCGGGTTAGTCTCTCCCCTTTCCTTTTTTGGTTTTTCTTGCCTGAGTTCTAGTAGGTAATTGAATAAATGATTAGTGGGAAAGTAGATTACATGAATCATATTTAACCCCTTGGCACTTAGACAGGAATCCAGAGTAATATAATGTGAGGAATATACAAAATCAATTTCTTTAGTATTTTCATTGTAGTAATTACAAGCTGAAAATAATTTTAAATCAGACATTAGTTCAGAATTGGCAAATAGGCTGGACCTGACATAAGGAACCTCTCTGCAGGAGCAAGTGATGTTACAATAGCTGCCTGTCAGTGAGGACAAGACTGATCATCCTGCAAAGGGGCTGGCCAGAACACAGCAGAGGTTGACCATGCAACCTAGTGTGGCCAAGTCTAGAGTCAAATGTCTGACCATGGAAAAACCATCTTCTTTCAGGGCCTGGGATGGAGACAAGAGATCGGGTCACCCTTCCCCTTCTCTCAGTAAGCTCGTGTGAAATGTTTCAGCCAGGCCAAAGCTCCACCTCTCTTCAGGGCCAAGCCATACCACAGATAGTTACATACTACCAGCATGAGCTGGATGACCAACTGGTGCAGTCAAATTCCAGATTGACCAAAAGCCACAAATCAAAATACCACTGACTCAATCTGGTTTGCTTTCAAAAGTTTAGAAATAGAGGCATAAAGCCACAAAGCTGAGCACTTTCTGTGTGCACGTTATGATACAGTTTAATTAAAAGACCTGCTGTTAACTTTAACCTCAACATTTCTGAGAGTCAGACCCCAGATTTCTAGCAAGAGGAATCTGTATTCAGGCCAGTGAAGCAAAGGTCCTTCCAGCTGTTTTCCCTTGACCAAACCTCAGAGAAAGTTCATTCTGTAGCTTAACACAAGTAAGGACCTCATGGCAAAAACCAGCCAGTATTTAGATAATTGGTCAAACCTCATATGCCAAAACTGGCCACATAGAAGTTGCTGGGCAGCCTTAACTACTGCCTTCTTGGAAGAGCAGAGCACTCTTCCCCAGTTATTTATCTTGTTTCTTTCCTCAAGTCTGACAGCTATTTTTTTTTTTTAGTTAAAAAGGTTTTTTTTCAAAGCTTTGTTGAAGTGTTTAGGTTTTCTTAACTAGAAGAAAAGAATGAGCAAGAAAAGCTAGTACAGTCTACTTTCAGCTTCTAATGTTGCCAACCAGATGAAATACAAAATAAGTCATCATGAAGGAGTGATAAGTTACATTTAGTTGTGGGGACCAAGGTAACTCTAAAATAAAAGTTGTATTGTCAGAGAATGAACTATGGTAGTTTCCAACTATTCTACAGAAAAAAACATCAAGCCATGATCAGCGTCTAACTATCCAACAGTGACTTCCATATCTTTTCTCCTCCAATAGGGTAACCTAGCATTCCCTGCAAAACAGGATCACAGGACAAGATACAACATTTCAGTTTGGTCCTGCAGTTTCAGGCAGTTTTAACATTGTTGTGTCATGTAGAAGAGGCATCTTTTCCTGTCCCTAATCCTGGAATAGGCCCATCTCAGGCCTGAAGATGCAGAACTTTCTCCCAAGGCTTTGGCCTAAGAAAAAAACATGGCGCTGTCCTGCAAAGGACAGGATCATCTCAAGACATCACATCGTCACTCTTCTTTCTCACCTTAAGCAGTCCTTGAACCACAGCTTATACAAAACCAGATTTAAGCATGTAAAGAATTACTTCCCTGCCTTAGGACCTGTGCAATTTGGTCCAAAGATGCAGACTTTTCTAAAATCCTTCTAAAGGGGGCAGAACCTGCTTGTGCTCAGCCTCCTGGGAAAATCCAGGCTCTCACATACCTTCTTCATAGCTGAAAGCTTCTGAAAGTCACACTTCAGCTCGAGGTGCTGGCAAGTAGACCATTTTGCTCACAGTAGCTCAGATGTCAGCCTCCATAGGTGAGGTAGAAACAAGCTTACGCTTCAAAAGGATGCAAAACCAGACTTCAGTGATGTGCCTTTAGCAGAAGTCACTATTTTACCAGTCACATGACAGATTGCCAAATTCACTCAGATAAGTTGCAGACATTAGCATCCATCAGAACCTGGCTATCCTGTGATCAGCATTATTCCGTTACTGAGTCAAACTACCCAGATTACAGTGGATAACATACCAGCATACATTCTCACACTGATTTAATGAATGAATATGAATTATCTTGCCTCCATCTACTACCAAAGACACAGGCCTCCATAGATAAATTCCTGCAAGACATACCTATTCTCTCATGGAAGAACAGATTAAGCTATCACATGCCTAAGGCGCATAACTTTCTCACTATCCACCTGTGTTTCTTCAACTGTCAGTTCAGTAGTTTTCCAATGAAACACAGGTATCTTACAATACATTTTCAGAAGAAAAAGAAACCTGGTAGAGAGAAAAGTGGGCAAGATTTCTCACCACCCACCATCAAAAAGCAATTTTACCAACTGACAATGATAGCCATACATTTGAGGGAAGTTACATATTGGGTACAATTCTCTTCTACGCAGCATGATCCTAGACAATTAACATACATGATTGCTAAGAATACAATTATAAGCCCCTGGCTAGAACATGACTTTTCAAGAATCCCATTCAAATCAGGGGGTAGGAGGGTCACAATCTGTTCTGATTACATCATATGTTATAGATGCTTCCAATATGTTTAAGATGAGGAACAGGATTGCTACTAATACAACACAGGCTTTTTCATAAGCTTAAGAAGCCAGTTGTCTTGGAGTAAAATCAAAGTCTACCAAGGCTGCTGATTTGTGTGAGCACAGCTAAAAACAAAGTTGCTTAAGATGCTTTTTGTTAACCTGTGTACAGCAGCTAACACCTGATCAGTCATCGCCTTAAGATCTTAAGGGATTAGCATTTATCTTGAATGAGAAAAAGCATAGGAAGGATTTTATTTTATTAAGAACAACGTGTCCTGCAGTTACACTTATACACCAGTCTGTGGCAGCCCTCAGGCTGCTGGCAGCTTGCCTGCAGTCTAACAGCCATTTATCTTGTACTCCTGCAAAGTAGTTTTTTGCATATAAGGTTTAAATGCCTTCTACAGTTCCCAACTAAGAGCTAGACCCCTGCAGCTTAACTCACCTTCTGTGGCCAAGGTTTGAATGAACCACACAGCAGTTATGCAAATAGCCAGAATTCAGTTCAAGCAGTTTTATCTTGAAGTTTCTAGCTATTCCTTATTTCATGCAATACCTGCTTGCAGCCTGCAAGGGAAGCCACTGCTGCTTTGCAGAAGTGAGGAGCAAGATTGAGTATTAGAGCACTCCATCTCTGGCTCCTCATTCATACATGAAATTTCAAGAGGGACATTGTCAAAAACACAGCATCTTCCTGAGAATTCACAGCATGGACATGAAATTCACAAATATACTGGTGCCACAGAAAAAAGCCTGAGCTGCAGGTAGCACAAGTGCTGTTGTAAGCTTCCAACAGGACCAAGGAGATCAGCATCTCCAAAAAACCAGCACCTTCCATCTGTACTCCTTCCCAAAGGTCAGCTCAGCACATACCACCAGTTATTTCCCATCATGTCACTAAAAAGTTCAAGTTCCTGATGCAAGTGCCAATATGATAGTTTGAGGCAACAATTACAACTTATTACATTAATACTGGACAAACATTAGGTAGTTGTATATGGTCGTGGTTTGGCCTCAGCCAGCAACAAAGAACCACGCAGCTGCTCGCACAACTCCCACAGTCGTGGAAAAAAAAGAAAAATGACAGGGCCAAACTCGTGGGTTAAAAGAGTGCAATTTAACAGAACAGCAAAAGGAAAGACGAAAACGCGATTACAGTACCGCCGCGAAGCGCACCGACCGGACCGACACCGCCGCAGCCCACCCGCGAGTGGCGACTCCTCTCCTCGCCCCGGCTAGCTCCTCTTATAGCCCGGGCATGGGTCACGTGGTATGGAATACCTGCCCCCTGCCGGCTCCTGGGGAGATTAACCCCATCCCTGCCGGAAACAGGACATATATTTAAAATATGTTTTAGTGCTTTGGAATACTGAGGAAAAGTTTTGCTATAAGTTTGCTCTTGTTAGCGTTGACCATCTTTCAAGACAGGTCAGATCCTTCATTGCAGACACAGCAAACAGGATGGGTCAGAAAAGACACTCAGTTACAGTTGAGCTCTTGCTGAAGGTCCCAGAGGATAAGCTGAAATTCAAGTAGGTGCTGCACTTGGCTCCTCCTGCAGTCTTAAGAATACACAGCAAACACTTTGGAAAACTTGGGATTGTTGTCCAAACAGATGTACAGACAGGTTAGGAATCCTGGACAGCACAACCAAGTGAGCTATATCAAATTGCCTCATACAACTTCTACACCTGCCTTCCTTCAGCACTTCTTAAGGTCAAGAACCCAAGGTCATGTTAATGTTCATTCAATGTTTGCCTTATTGAGCCACATTTGCCATGTTAATTTGTAGCACTCTTGACTTGTATCATGGTACTTCACTCAGAAAAGCTGCCACCTTTGCAGTGTGCATTTAAGCGACGGTCCTTTTAGGGTGCACGTCCTCAGCAGTGCCAAAGCTACCTTAATTAAGCAATAATCACTGATCAAAAGCTGCCTCTTGAATAAATAGCTCAGAGAAACTAAGATGAAATATTCAAGTTCCAAGTGTCCTCTTCTGCAAGAGACTAGAAATGCAAAAATTTCAACAGGAGGGACCAGAAACCTCCCATCTCTGAAACAGCCTGTTGGGTAAACCAAAGGTCAGTCGTTTGCTGTAGTTATGAGCCCTGCTCCTGCATAGTCTAGATGCCCCTGAACTGCTAACCACAGCACACATATGGTCTAGGTTTGCTGTTGCAAGTGAGGCTTAAAATACCTTTTAACTCACCATGTCTAGAATTCCCTATAGACAAAAACAAGTGCATTTAATTTCACCAGGAATTTCATCCCGACTTCTGCTTGTTAGATATTTCACTACAAGCAGTTTCATTCAGGCTCCATTTTGGAAAACCACATGGGTGTTTGGGCCAACCATTGAAGAATTAGAGTAAGAGTGTCAGTCCAATGCATAGCCAAACCAACATTTACCTCAGGCAAACTTCCTAAGCCAAGGCCAACCTCTTGTCACTTCACTGAGAAGTATATTGTGAAGTTACCACTAGCTCTACAATTTCCCTCAAGTTGGAGTATATAGTTTGGGGAAAACCCATGAGCATTCTCACTATCTGAGATGAAAGTTACTGAATATTTTGCCCTGAAGCCAGACTGCAAAGTGCTGTAGAAGCAACAGAAAAATCAGAAGCTTGACAAGAGGAAATACTTGCAACTAGTTCTTTTACAAAGAACTCTGTATGTCATAGATACCATGATAGCAACTTCTGTTTTTCTTGGCCACAAAGCCAGGAACCCAATACCACCCAAATACTCATCTCACTTCCTCAAAGCAGTGAACACACCTGTCACACATACACATATACACCAACCTCAGTCATACTACTGCTTAACTACCTGCTCCCCAAGTTACCTCCATGCAACTCTGGTCCCTTGATAGACAGTTAAACATAATACAAGCAGATAAAGTAGAGCCAAACAGTTATATGAAACTGAAAAGCATGACTTCAGCTGAAGGAAATTATTCCCCATCCACATATGCCAAGTGTATGTGTCAAGTTTGCTTGACAAATATCACGTGATGAAATTTTTTATGACTGAGCATCTGAGATGGAAATCACACTCCTTTCTCACACCTTTTATATGCCCAGGTCTAAATAGAAGAGATTGAGTTAGGTGGTCCTGTGCACAGGACTCAGACTTCACACTCATAGGCCATGAGGCATTTTCCAGGGCCTGTGCCATGTCTGACACATGATGAGCTAACTCCCAAACCAGTATTTCTTAGTTTTATTAAAGTTAGACTTAAACAGCATGCCACAGGAATTAAATGCTTATTTTTTAATTATTTGCCTATTGAGAGACCGCATGAATACTATCAGATACAGCACTAGTATGAGGAAGTAAAAATGTGTAGTCCCCAGGACCAGTACAAAATGGTGAGACCATAAAGATCAACTGGCCATTACAGCTCTATGTTAAAGGAACATTAATCAGTCAATTATTTTTTCATTAGATTAGCTTCAATAAATTAGTGTCTGAAATAACTCTTTTGTAAGAAAGACTACGGAAACTACCAGCAAGGAAAGTGAAATTGCCAGAGAAAAACCCAGTCATGGCTTCAGTTTCTTGAAGTTAAACTTGTGAAAGTGTCGGGTATTCCAGCATGAACAAGCACTTCCAGTGAAGTGAAGATTTCCCCAGATGCTGCACATTATACAGATAAAGGTGCCAAAAATCATTTTTGAGCAGTTTTATATATCTCCTATATGTTGCCTTTTTAAATCCTTCAAGTACATCCGTACTTGTCTTTTGCAAGCTTCAAAGAAGTTTCCATTTGGCAAGCCTTAATTTCAACTCTAAACTCAACAGCTAAGGAGACAATAATGCTTCAGAAGTGTGTGAAAGTCGCTTTCTGTGCCCATCACTCCCATTTAACATGCATATGTAAAGTTAAGCAGAAAAAGTGCATCCCTACTGTAGTACAACCCCTATACATCCTATTGTACCATTGATGAGACAAATAGATTTATAAACCCTGCATATGGCCAAGAAATTTTTTTCCCTACTTGGGAACTACAGGCCCCATCCTTCCCATATATCCTCACGCTTCCCACCCAGGGGCATATAACTCATGGAGCAGTTTAAAGTGCTTACCAATTATTGTTAGTATGGCACAAGTCCTTAGGGATCCCAGCAAGTATGTTATCACGCACACCGCAGAAAAAGAGCAAAGAATCAATCTCTAGAGACTTCACAAGCCAAAGGCCTCTATACACATCTAGATGGAGAACTTGACATATACAGATTAAAAACAGAATAAAATTAAGTGAAAGTGTTAAGCATTATTGAACGGACTTCAAAAATAGCACACTACTCGCAAAAGGAAAGCCCTTCAGTCTGTGCAACTGTATCTACACGAAACTATTTGCACTATTTTGCTTATGAGAGACTATATAGGAAGTCTGGGTGGCAGCCCCTGTTTTACGTGTAATAAAACCAGGAAAATGAAAGTTAGCATACAGACCATCAAGGATTTAAACAGTCCTTTCAGGCTCATAAGTATGGCCACATGCACCTTAAGACTCCTTGGTTCTGCACTCAAACACCAGCTCAAAATTAGACCATGACTGAAGTCTCTAGATCATATCACAATGCGATAAACAGACTGAATCAGTGCTTTGTAAGTTTGCAGGAGTAAAAAAATACATCTTGTAAATTAATCACGTCAAGTGTTACTGACAGACAACATTTCTTCTGCATTCATTGTAGAACCAAGTCTCTTTTCTGTAGTTTCTTGCATATACTTAGTTTTATGCACCTGAAGCGGCCTCAAACATGTCAGCAAAATTACCCACAGCATGAAGTTCAGCATATGCTTAGGCAGAGAAACAAAACTTAATCAATGTATTAGCAGCTCTGCATAGAAGCGGCTTACACTGAACAAGCATATAGCTTTCACCTGTACCTAGCAGGCAAAGCTTAACTAAACCCGCTGAGACAATCAGGTTTTGGATTGCCTAAGGAAGGCCCAAAGTTTTAACCAATTTTAACTACTTTTCTGAAACAGCAATTATCAAAAGGAGCCCCAGTAACCACCCTCTCCCCCCTCCAGCATCCCAGGGAAAGCAAGCTACTATTTATTAAAAAATATGTATGTAGGGTAAGGAGTGGTTCAGGAAGAAAAAGCTACAATACTACTTCTCAGGGATAAACTGAGAGGAGAAAAAAGTCTCTCCTTCTTACCACAGTAAGGAAAAAGGTTTCTTCAGCTTCCAAAACTGAGAATCCTTATTCTCCACATGATGTTTTAAACACTCTCTGGTAACAGAGGAACAGAGCTCACCTACGCAGCTGAGAAGCCCCAAGCTACTCATGAACAAGAGCTGCTTATGGAAAAGGCATAATTATTTAGCTGACAAGAAAAGAAACCAAAAGGGCTTAGCAACACAACCACCACCAACCAGAGACCTCTTGTAAAGGTCTCCGTACTGTCTAAAACCAACAGTAAGACTCCATCCACAGCTCATAAACATCTCTGTAGGCTTTCAGACCCCTAGCTCACTGCTCCCTAGCCCTTGATTTTTAATGAAAAAAACAAATCTTTCTTACCATCAACCTTCAGTTGAATAGAACACACCTCACTTTTCCAGTATAAGTCACAGCCTGCCCCTCCCCACTTCCTTACCACACAATTCAACTCCCTCTCACAGGCAAAACTACAAATATCCCTCCACGTGCAGTCTTTATAGCAATCGTGTCTCATTGCTGCTTGGTCATAGCTGGGGGGAATCTCTCAGGCACTCTTTAGTGCTTGGGTGCATATCATAGGCTCTTGTTTGTTCCTTATAAGAGAGTTGTAGAGTAGAAGGTGCTTTGTTGCTATTTTTGTATTAAAAGGTTGGGGTAGGTCATCTTTATTTGCTTTTTCATTGTATTGAAGAAAGTGCTGGTTTAATTGGAAGTCTTTGAATCTTGCTTTATTCAATTCACTAGCAACAGGACTTCAGCCCTTTGATTTTGTTCTTTTTGTTTTATTTATCTTGTGTGAGCTCATAATACAGAAGACTGAAGCTGCTCAGTATTTCTTGTGGAAATGGTATTGTAGGCATATGGTTCATCTACTGTTGTGGTTTCACGGATACATTCCAAAGGCATGTTGTGTTATTAACTTTTATCAGCCTTTGATTATAGAGGAAAAGAGGCTACTCTTAATCATGGCTTATAATATCTATAATATTTCTCAGTTTTACTTACTTTTTTTAACTTCTTGCTCATGCTCACAAGAGGCTTACAGAACCTCTGAAATATCTCAGTTCCTTTCATATTTCCCTTTATAATTCTAGTTTCCTCGTTGACAATAGTATAGAGGGTATTAATTGAGATTTTAATGAAGGTTGATATATTCCAATGCAAGGAAATTAATGGACAGGGAAAAAGATTCTAAAACTTGGCTTTATCTGGCACTGTGGAATGAGATTGTTCTGACTGTAAGCAGTGTCATGTTTAAAAACATAACTTTAATATTTTTCTTGAAGGTTTTAGATTTCTTTAGCCTAGATGCTGGTCCTAACAGTATTTTAAATGGCTCAGAAGTGTTAATGATAATTAAATGGGGAAACTTTTAGTACTACTTTAACCTTCTGAAAGGATCAGTCTGAGCATCTCCAGAGGGGCAAGCTGTAGACAACAATTTGGTACAAAATCTAGATTATATTTTTTTAATTACATTTGTGGTTAGAAAAAGTACTGGAGGGGATGTAAGTTCAGGTAACAGTTTCCTGCTCTATGACATACTTGCCATATATATGTTGATCAATGTTTCCTTTGATCAGAGCAGTAGGATCCAAAAAGCTTTCAGTAGCTAGAGATACATGTGGTTTCTTAGCTACAGTATTTCTGGTTCTTTTATGTTTTAACATTAAATAGGATTCTTTTGGAATGCAGAAGTGAGAAGGACTAAGACTGTTGGGCAGCTTTTGGTTGACTCCCTTCTAATTGAATGAGAATCCCACTTCTGGTAGCCTAAAAATGATGATGCTTTGCCAAATGCTGTATCTCTAACCTGGCGTGTCAGTGCAATGTGATTTCCAGTTTGCTGGCAGCCTGTCTTGCTCAGAGTAGTTGTAAACAGTGATGCTGGTATTTTTATTGGTTAATTTTACAAGCTGGCATCTGCTGTCAGCAGCTTCATGTAAACACACTCCTGCCACAGCATCTGTTCTGCTGCATATTGCCCTTACCCTAGTGCTCACATGGAGCTGGGGAGGGAGTGATAAAGCTCTATTCTGAAAGAAGGTATGTGTTGAAAGATGGGAGCTGAATAAGGGGCTCAGACCTTCTCCTGGGACTGAATTTCTGGAAATGGACTACTTGAGTCAATTCAAGGACACAGTTTGCTAAATGGCTTTGAAGCACTCACTTAGAGTCCAACCCTACTCAGTGTGGGAGCAAGCACATGCTTTCCTAATATGAAGTCAGGAAATCTGATGGTGATCAGAACAATGGACTTCTCTATAGCATGGAAGATGATTAATTTTTTTGTGATTAAAACTTGACTGAGATGACAGGACTGCCATCATAGAATCATAGAATGGTTTGGGCTGGAAGGGTCCATAAAGATCATCTAGTTCCGACCCCCCTCCCATGGGCATGGACACCTCCCACTAGACCAGGTTGCTCATAGTCACATCCAACCTGGCCTTGAACACCTCCAGGGATGGGGCCTCCACAACTTCTCTGGGCAACCTGTTCCAGTGTCTCACCACCCTCAGGATAAAGAATTTCTTCCTAATATCTAATCTAAATCTACCCTCTTCCAGTTTAAAGCCATTCCCCCTCATCCTATCTCTACATTCCGTTTCTTGCAGGTCCCCTTCAGATGCTGAAAGGCTGCTATAAGGTCTCCCCAGAGCCTTCTCTTCTCCAGGCTGAACAACCCAACTCTCTCCTTAAGATGATACTTAAGGTCCCTTCCAACCTAAACCATTCTATGATTCTAACGTCCAGTCTTAACCTCCCCTGGTGCAGCTTTGAGCCATTCCCTCATGTCCTGTCACTGGATACCAGGGAGAAGAGATCATCACCTCTTGGCTGACGGGGCACACTTCTGACTCATATTGAGCCTGCTGTCAACCAGCACCCCCAGATCCCTTTCTGCAGGGCTGCTCTCCAAACACTGCTCTCCCAATTTATACTTGTGCCCAGCATTGCTCTGTCCTACATGCAGAATCTAGCATTTTGACTTGTTAAATTTCCTCCCATTAATCACAGCACAGTGCTCCAATCTATCTAGATCCCTTTGCAAGGCCTCTTGTCCCTCGAGATTAAACAGCACCTCCCAGTTTGGTATCACCAGCAAACTTGAGAATGGTGCATTCAACTCCAGCATCCAGATAGTGGATAAATGTATTGAGCAGGACTGGCTCTAGAACTGAGTCCTGAGGAACAGTGCTGGTGACCAGCTGCCAGCCAAATGTGGCCCCATTCGCTACAACCCTTTGAGCTCTGCCCTTTAGCCAGTTGTCCAGAAGGATGCTGTGAGGGACAGTATCAAAAGCCTTACTAAAATCCAGGAAATGACACCCACCACCTTCCTTTCACCCGCTAGGCAGGTGGCCTTATCATAGAAGGACATCAAAATTAGTTCAACAGGACTTTTCGTTTGCGAACCTGTGTTGACTGTGCCTAATGATTGCATTATTCTTTAAATGCCATTCAGTAGTACCCAATACAATCTTCTCCATAATTTTTCCAGGAGTTGAGGTTAGACTAACCATGTAGTTCCATGGTTCTTCCCTCATGACCTTTTTGTAGATTGGAATAACATTGGCTAGCTTCCAGTCAGCAGGGACCTTCCCAGGCTCCCAAGACCTTTGTTAGATGATTGAGAGAGGATCTGCCATAACATCCACTAGCTCCTTCAGTACTCTGGGATGAATCCCATCAGGCTCTATGGACTTATGAACATTCAGCTGATGCAGCTGGTCCCTTACAGTTTCAGTGTCCGCAAATGGAAATTCACTGTTCCCTCACTCAAAGTCCTCCAACTCAGGGGACCAGGCAGTCCATGGTCTATTAGTATTACTAAAGACTGAGGCAAAAAAATGCATTGAACGCCTCTGCTTTTTCTTCCTCCCTATTAGTTAGCTGACCATCTTCAATGAGTATTGGTCCAATGTTTTCTTTCGACCTTCTCTTGCTATTAATGTACTTTAAAAATCCCTTCTTGTTATCTGAAACAACACTGGCCAGTTTCAACTCCAAATGACCTTTGGCCTTTCTTGTCTGCTCCCTGCATATATGAACTATACCTCTGTAATCTTCCTGCAAAACCTGACCTCCATTCCAGAGATCGTACAATTTCTTTTTGCTTTTCAGCTCCATGAGGACTTCTCTGTTCAGCCAAGATGGTCTTCTGCTCCACTTGCCTGACACAGTGGAATTGCCTGCTCCTGTGCTTCTGAAAGGTAGTTCTTAAAGATTGACCAGCACTCATGGACTCCTAAGCTCTCAAAAGCAGATTCCCAGGGTACTCTGCTAAATAGCTCCCTGAATAGCTTAAATTTTGCTCTCCTGAAGTCCAGGGTAGCAACTCTGCTGTCCTTTTTTCTCATTACACTGAAAATTTTAAATTCAACCATTTCATGATCACTGTGGCCAAGACAGCCACCTACCATCACATTCCCCTTGAGTCCTCTATTCACAAATAGCAAGCCTAGGAGGGCATCTTTCCTGGTTGGCTCACTGAGCCAACCTGCGACAAGAAATTATCTCCTACGAACTTCAAGAATTTCTGAGACCTGTTTGTCACAGCAGTATGTTATTCCCAGCTGGTGTCTGGCAAGTTGAAATTTCCCATAAGGGCAAGGGCAACTGATCCAGAAATTTCTCCTAATTGTCTGTAGAATAATCCATCAGTACTCACATCCTGGCTGGGTGATCAGTAGTAGACACCCACTACAACATCTCCTTTGTTTTCCATCCCCCTAATCCTCACCCAGAGGCTCTCAACCACATCATCACTAACTGTAAGGGCTGTACAATCAAGTCTCTCCCTTACCTATAGCATGACACCCCCACCGCGCCTGCCCTGCCTATGCCTCCTGAACAGCCTGTGGCCCTCCATCCCGGCACTCCAGTCACAGGATTTACTCCATCAGGTCTCACTAATACCAATGATATCATAGCTCTGGGAGCTCACCAATGCTTCCAGTTCATCCTGTTTTTTTCTCATACTGTGAGTGTTGGTGTACAAGCACTTCAGATACGCTCCCGAGACCCCTGTGCTCCCAGGAGCAGTCTAAATGTTCCCACTAGCATTGACACACTCAGGCAATGCCATGCCAACCCTTGCCTTACCTACTGCAACCCTGTTGGTGTGCCCTTTCCCAAGTGATTCTAGTTTAAAGCTCTCTCAAGCAGCCCTTCCATCTTATGCCCAAAGATGCATTTTCCCCACCGAGACAGGCAGATCCCGTCAGGCCTCAGCATACCTTGTCTCTCAAAGGCTCTTCCACGGTTCAAAACCACAAAGTTTTGGTGGAGGCACCAGTCCTGGAGCCAGGTTTTGATATCCTGGGCTCGCCTGTTTCTTCTGATCTCCCTCCATTACTGGGAGGATTGAGGAAAACACTACCTGTGCTCCCAAATTTTTTATCATTCTTCTTAGTGCTCTGAAGTCTCTTTTGATTGACTTCAAGCTTTTTGCTGTGACACCATTTTAGCCACATGAAAGAGCAGGAATAGATAGTAGTCTGAAGGTTGATCTAGGCTCTTCAGTCTTGTGGTGACGTCCTTAATTCAGGACCCAGGGAGGCAGCAAACTTCCCCGAAAAGAGGGTCCAGTCTGCAAATGGGTGCTCCCGTTCCACACAGGAGGGAATCACCAATGACCATAACTTGCCATTATTTCTTCTTGGCGCTGGTCTTTGTAGCGAAGGGTTGGTCTCTCTGATCTTGGCAAGACTGCTTGTGCAAGTTCCTCCTCTTTCTCATTATGTGCTTCATCTACCATTCCCTGGGCCTCATATCTTTCTGTAAGGGTATCTTCAGTAAATACTCATGCTTTGTGCAGATGCTTTACTGGCCAGAGGATAATGCTTGGTAAGAATCACTCTGTCTCTCCTGGATGCTTATCTGTAGCTCTGAAGTTCTCATATTTTCTGTATAATTGCCTTTTGATTAGAGGACCTGTCCAGCAAGGAGGGACTGTCATTTGATGCTTCCCTCAAAACAGAGAGAAAGCTTATTTGGTGTCGAAATGTTTGTTTGGCATGGAATAATTCTATCTGAATCAGTCCAGAAAGATGAAACATGTAAATGACTGGTCAACTGGTTGGGTTAGCAAGACAGAGGGGTAGAGGGGTAGACTTTCTTCTCCTCCTGACTGCCCCCCCCCCCCCCCCTTTAAATGCTTTTTTATCTTTTTTTTATTCTGTGGGCAGTCTCATGTTTGTCACTTGGTAAATGACAAGCTAACTTGTCATATTTAAACACAACTTGCTTGTTAGTGTTGAAGTGGTTCTGAGCATGCACAGAAACAATGTGTAGTCCCACAAAAATATGATGTTATGTTTTAATTTAATGTTACATTGAGATGTGTAAGGGGTTTGGATTCTGTGACTATGAAATAGGAGTGAAAATACTAATTCTTGATTTAACATCTATAAACACACTGATCTGCAGAGGACAATGTGTGTTTAAGATGGGGTATGTTTTGAGATGGTTATTGTTCAGTAACTAGTTGTGGGATGTGGGATTGACCAAAAGCCATACTAAGGGTGAGTTTCCAGTAAATCTTTATGTAAATGGCCTGGCAATGACTTCTGTTCACCTGCTTATTTTATTATTCACTTCCCTATGTATCTTCACTGTCTGAAGGAGCTATGCAATCAGTTCATCTGTAATGGTTTTATTAAAGTTTAAATGTTTATACCAGGCTCGGTATTTCCTGAAGTAAATGTCTTTGGGTGACTATTGCACTCTGGGTAAAATGCCTATTACGTGCCCTAGACCAGAGACCCATTACAAGTTCACATTACAAAGTATTCTGCCCTAGGCTATAGCTGTAATCTGATTGCCACTCCTTTCTTGACTTGCTGTGCATGTGCCCCCATCTCTTCCACCTCCTGATTGAATGAAATTGTAATCACCTACTCTTCTGTCTAGCTGGGGGCAGAATTAAATGCAGAAAACAGAGGCAGCTAGAAGTGTCTGGGACTGCACACGTGGGAAGGCAGAACCTACCAAAGGGTGAATTGAGTGGAGACTAAACAAAGGTGCCACGGCCCAGGAGATCTTACAAGAGACAGAAAGGGGAATGAAGTTTAGGAAGCAAGGAGGAGAAGCTATAAAAGGAGAAATAACTGGTAACGAGTTGCCAGTTCTCATTCATAGCTATGTCGTGATGTAGATGGTGTGTTTATACCCCAATACTGTCCAGTGCACTGGTAATACTTCGGTGAAATCTGTGAATACAAACACACGGAGCACACAGGGATGAGGTTAGGAAAGCCAAAGTCCAACTGGAATTGGATCTGGCAAGGGATAGAAAAAGTAACAAGAAGGGCTCCTATGAGGAGATGGGTGACATGGTTATGTTATGAGATGGCCAATGGTTATGCTAAAAGGCAGTCCTGCTTGAAAGAGAAGGCAAAGTGTGTCTGGCAAGGGAAGGGGTAGACTCAGAAGAACAGGGAGGTGAATCATAGAATGGTTTAGGTTGGAAAGGACCTTGAAGATCATCGAGTTCCAACCCCCCTGCCATAGACAGGGACACCTCCCACTAGACCAGGTTGCCCAAGGCCATGTCCAGCCTGGCCTTGAACACCTCCAGGGATGGGGCCTCAACAACCTCTCTGGTTGTATTATGAAGTATGTATTATGAAGTATTATGTATTATGAAGTATTATGTATCTGAAGCATGGCACACCAGTGGTTGCAAGCATTGGATTTGGCTTTTCTGGTTCCCAGGGTACTGCTTGGGTTGTTAAACCACACTGCCAATTAACAGTAACACAAAGATGCCACTGTGATAGTCACGGTGCAAGAGTCAAGCTGGATGGTGTTCCCCTTCAGCCTCACCTCGCGTGTAATGCTGACCCTTTAAAGCACACATCTTTTTTAACGGGATTTTACTTGCACCTCATTTGGGACCCTGTCACTGAGCACTGAGTAAAGGGATATTCTCAACTGAGAAATAGCTTCCTCAGGATCAGTCAGGGTGTCTGTGTCAGAAGCAAAACTTGTATCAACTCAACTGAGTCTTGTAGCCCTATTGCAATAGGACCTAATTGCTCCAGGTTTTCTGGTATGGAAGGAACAGCTTTTCCCAGTAATGAGCAGAAGTCTCTCTGGAAGAGTTGCCTTTTTATGGTAGTTAGACCCTCAATTGGGGAAGTTTGTGTATAAAAGGTGGCTCCTGGATTTTTTGCCTTTTCTTTCCATTTTTCAAAATCTAGCACAGGTAAGCTTTTTTGAGTAGTATTTTGCTTGTAACTCTTGGACGGGACAGGGGAAGAAACACTGAAAGTTAAGAGTGACAGTGGGAAACACATGGATCGTATGTCACTGGGTAATATTTGTGTCAGAATTTGTCACATGAGGCGATTTGTCCCAGAAAGCTGTCCCTTATCCTACCTTGTCACTCTGTTGTTTAAAAATTACTTAACAAAGCACACGCCGAAAAAATATTTATACTTGCTGGAGCACTTCTTGGAGTAGACACTGAAGTTTGCAAGCTAAGTATTTCTGAGTTTGGAACACAAGGACTACCTAAAGGCACAATTTGAACACTGCAAAGGAAGGAGAGAAATAAATATGCTCCTGCATTTCAAAACCAGTTGCAATTAGCTGATGGAAAGACTATAGCTGTGATCCAGATGCCATCTCACAAGAACATAAATGAATGTGTTGGCAGCTGAAATTGCTAAGCATTTGCAAGTATTTGAGATATGAAGTGACTGACAATGATGTGATTTATTTAGGAAATCATTAGGGGTAGGTTGAAATAAAGAAGTCAGTATCAAACAGTTCTGCTTGGAGAAGCGAGGTGAGATGAAATGGATTTGCTTTCCTCAGACAAGAGGAGAATAGACACAGTTGGCCTCGGTGTGAAATACAGGGCAGTAGCTTGAGTTAATGAAACTAGTCTGCCTATAATCAAAGAAATTCAAGGTAGCCGTCCAGACTGCCCTTAGAAATTAAAGAAGGCATTATTGACCTTATGAAACATAGTTCAGAAAGGCACTGAGTTCTGGACTGTATGCAGGAGATTAATGTACTTCACTATTAAATGATACATTAATATAGGGATTTTCATCATTATATCCATTATTGTGTTTGTACCTTGAAAGAATGTGCATTTAATGACTGAAGTGCTGAACGTGAACCCTTGAACTACAGTAATGTCCACATTTGCTAGCGTAGATTCTGATCCAAAATGACATGCTGGAAAAGGAAAAGTGAGAATGAAAAGCAAATGGATGCTCTAATAGCTTTTGAGCTTGATTCAGGTCTGCCACACACCTTCTGTGTGACCTTGAGCAAGTTACTCAAGGGCTAAGTTTTCATAAAGCACTCTGGTACTTGCAAATGTATCTAAGTCACTTGCCCGAGCTTGTGCAGTGTCTGCTAGAGCTCCTGACTGACTTTCTTGAGGAGATAAACCAGTTTTTCTTAATATCTGCCGATTCTTATTCTGATACAAGAACAAGATAATTGCATTAGTATTTTAAGAACATTGTTCCCGATCTAGAGGAGCCATAATCAATTCAGTAATTTTTGTGTGGATCTTTAACGTGACCTTTGCTTCTGCCTATCTGTGCAGAAGTAGTAACACTCCTTTTCCTCAAAGGGGTGGGTTGAGAAGATGGATTCAAGAGCATGATGTGCTGAACTATTGCAGTTAGCGGATGCATGTAAATAGCTTATGGTGAGAGATGTGGAAGCAAGTCCATTATTAAATTTATACAGGGCTAACAATGTAATCAAATTAGCCTTTGCACTTTCTCCTGTGCTCCACTTTCTGCATTAGAAAATCTCCATAAATCTCTGCAAAGCCATTTCATTTGTTCCCTTTAATGCTCTCCTCTGGTGTGATGCAAAGAAACACCTCAATGCTTGCTAAGTAGTGGGTGGGCTGCAAGTACCGCCAGCTGTATCTGCTGCTGCTCTTGGTGCTCACAAGTGTGTACTTCCACGTCTGACCTGGATTATTTCACTGATCAGTCTAATCCAGACTGGCATACAACATGGTACTCACCGAGCCCTCTGGGCCAGGGACCATTCCTTTGATTGCAGATGGGCAGTGGGTTTTTAACACCTGGGATCTGGCTCCATGGGGTCACTACAGGACAGTGAGAGAGGGAGTAGTGACACAGCGTTTGCAAATGGGAGAGAGTGCTACCAGGGCAGGGGCCTTTGGAAGAACTGTTATCAGGACCAAGGGCTGGTGATGAAATGCTCCAAAATAAAGTGCCAGGCTGAAATGTCATGCTTTCTCTGAGCCTTTTCTGAGTGAAACAAATATTCACATGTTTTTCCCACAGATTGTCACGGCTTTGGATCTAATTTCAGGCTGTAAATGAAGTCAGCAGATTTTCCTTAGTGCACAGTTGCCAGTAGCTCCTGTGTTTTGTGGGGGTGGCAAAGACACATGGGTGCTGAGACCACACAAGTGGCTGGGTCCTGAACTTGCACAGGCAATGCTTGATTTACCACTTGCTCATTTTCCTTCACACAAATACCGGTTTGTTGGTTAACACCTTTCTTCACACTGAAGTATGAAATGTTCAGCGGTGACCGAGGGGCACAATCACTGATATACCTCCTCTGGCCAAGGGGTGGCCCACCTGCACTTGATGTTTAACTTTCCTGTCCCTGCTGCCACTCGGTACAGATTTTTCTGTTTTCTGCTGGGGCTCTGACTGTTGCTTTCTGCAGTCCTACACAGGCTGCTGTGGTGCTTGCTGAACACAGCCATTTTGTCTTAAAATTGTAGTTGCGTTCATGGTACAAATCCAAATATATCTACTATGCAAAGCTGCTTAGCTGCTCCCAGAATTGCTTTTGCTTTTAATATGCATTGAGTTTTTGAATAGAAGGTAATTCTTCTGTTTCAAAGGGCTTGTGGGGAAAAAACAAAAACTAATTACTAAATTTCATGAGGGTATTCCTTAAAGGTGTCATCTTCTTTGACTCTTTTGAAAGAAAAGGACTTTTCAAAGGAAAATGGAAATGCTTATATGCCTAATTAAACAGTTTGTTGCATTACAGTGGGGCTTCTATTCCATTAATGCAATGAAGATGTGGCTTTAGTGGGACTGTTTACACTTAAAGTATGAAATTGAATCTTTTCTCAGATGGTAGCCCTATTGAATACAGAGATGCAATAAGAATTACGTCCTTACACTTCAGTAAAGGATAATGATACAGGGAATGGATGGGGTTGGCAGTTTTTGGTTCCTGAAATAATCTGAAGGATAGAATCATTTATTGTTCAAGTGTATCCTGTTGATGATAGGATAACCAGCACACTAAAGAAATGAATTGGCAATGCAGAACGAGAAGTCAGTCAGAACACAGAAATTATATGAAAGGAACTACATACACGGGCGAGAAATTAAATTAAACTTGGAAAAATGAGCTTTTGCATATCTAAGTGAAATAATCTGAAACGCACTAACTAAAAAGATGTCTGGTTTAATAAATAGTTTAAAATATGTGTAATAGCTGACAGCAAATTAGATATGAAGTGGCAAGTTACATGGAGCAAAGCTGTCATTTCAGTTTCAGACACTATATGCAAAAGCATTTTAGAGATAGTTGCTTATTATGGCTTTAGTATGATTACATGTCTGGGCAAACTGTTATGAGGAAGATGTTGGTAAAACTGGAGGGAGTTTGGAAATATAACAGTATTACTAACACTCTATAGGAATGACTCATGAGAAAAAGATGTAAAGGATGAAATACAGACCTTAACTGAGCGATGATTAAGAGGGAATACTGTTGGCATAGGTGAAAAGGCATAAATGTAAGAGGCAGAAATGAATTAATGAGATGCAGGAAGAAAAATTTGAAACTAACACAAAATACAGGCTGGATACGGGAAGAAATGGCATGAGCCTGAGATGGCTGAGGTTCCTTGAATAGTTTGCAACCCACACCTTGTGATTTTTACAGTGAATTTACTCAAAGTAATAAAAGATCTGCTCCTTGGAGGGAGATCGGAAGGGATCCCATCAGACTGTCCAGCTTCTCTCTGATTACCCATCAAGGCTATCAGGAATGCTGCAGCACTTTGCTAAAATTTCTCCCCTCTCTTTGAGACCCCACAGGGTGCACTGATGGGGCAAAAGGCAGGGGAGAATTGCCTGCTCCAGATTAGTAATAAGATCGGTGGCAAAACCAGGAGGCGAGTTGTAGAAGACCGAGCCCCCACCAAATAGGATCCACTAGACTACATAAAGATGCAATACCCTCCTTTTGGGGATAAGGCAATAACCCTTTTACAAGGTGGTATTTATTTTTTATCAGTTTTCAATGAAATCCTGAGAGATGAGATTGGGACACTTTTCCTGTGCCGCTGGCAGGGTGGAGAACAAACCAAATGTCTTGAAATAAGAGCTGGTTTCCTGCAGGGGAAAAAAAAAAGAAGCTAGGATGAAACCTAGAGCATGGCGGCTATTCTTAAATAGCTTATGAATCATATGAAGCTCATCTCAGTGTTTCCTAGAAAATTAAGATGTCACTAACATATCATCTGAAATGCCTCTAAATTATAAGCCTGGCAGTCCAAACAGCAGTTAATGACTGTCAAATAGCAGCCGAAAATCAGGAGCAAACAACAGTTTGACATGAGATTGTGATAAGAGACTTGCCTAGCTTCAGCAGCCGTGCCCCTCGGCCAGCGGAGGCTCCCATCCAGCTTGGCATTTTACGTGTTCCTTGCCATCTGATCCTCTTTCCTGTGCTAGCAAGCTGCTGCTTCTGATGACGTTTTCCTGCGTTGCCCTGATTTCTGGGTGGCAAAACTTACCACTGCTTCTACAGATGGCAAATCCCTAGAAACAAGCATACCCTGTGGTGCTACTCCCATATACTCCCATATACTCCCCTAAACCTGACGCAGGGCTGGGGTGAGATGTTCTCGGCTGTGATTTACCCCAGCTGAGGATCTGGCCGTGGAGCTTTACACAGGGCTGGTCTGATGGCAAACCTTAGTGCCTTTTGAACTACAGGCTAGTAGGATATTTGAATAGCGAAGATCTGACACGCTGCTGTAAACAGACGCGTGCCGTGCTTTTCATTTGGCTGGCACCTTTAGTGACGTACCTTGTGTTGTAGAGCAAAGCCCCTTCCTTGTCCTCCTGGTGGCAGTAAAAATGTTGAATAGCTCGAGGCAGAAAATCCTCTTGCAAAAGGACTGAACACTTCTGGAAATAAGATGCATGTATAGCTCAGGACTGTGTTCATATTTTGGCAGTGGCTGAGGTTTGTGTATGGTGCAAGAGCACAGAGAAACACATTGTCCAACTACTTATGAATAAAAAATGAGCAATGGCGGTGTAGAGAGCTGTGTTACCGGCATTTCCCTGGTTGAAGACTAAAAAAACTGGCTTTGGGGATTTTGTCATTTTAATTGCAACTTGTTTGGACCCCTGGTCCTGAGCCTTGCCCCCGGGAGAGAGAGCCTTTTGCAGGTGCTCAACCTTTGGTTACTGCTTTTATAACATAAACGAACGGCTAAAATCTTGGCAGTAGGGTGAAATGGAGGAGGCAGCACCAGGGAAGAAGAGTATTGCTCAACCTTCACTCGCTGCTGGTGCACCTGCCAGGCTGGGGTTTTGCCTTTATTGGCGTGCCTGGAGGTAGCCTTCATAGGGGAGGAACTGATGTGGGTGAATAAGCCTCCAGGAATTTATTTCTGATACTTTTGGGATTTTATTATTTTTTTTTTTTTTTTTAAATATATATACAGGAGGATGAAGTGGGTGACAACTAGGGCTCTGAGGGGTAAAAAACCTCTGTGAAAACTTCTGTGAAACTAGCTAGTGCCGGATTCAAAGCTGTGCTCTGGTGGTGACCTGAGGTAAAATACACCCGAAAATCATCTTTTTCTTGGCTCCATTACAGTTTCTTGCATTTTGGCTTTCCTGGCCGGCGACGAGCCTTCCCCTCAGGCTGGCTTGCCCGCCCACCCTGTGAAATCGCGGCCTCCCCGGCTCTGTGGGCTGGGGGGGGAAGATTTCGGGACCGTGACCCGTGGCGGCTGCGGGGAGCACTGGGGGTCCCTGTCGCCCCTCAGCG
>NW_009648150.1:69522-77441 GCF_000708025.1 Charadrius vociferus
GGAGCGGGAGCGGGCAGGGGGTTCTCCCGGCGGGGAGCCCTGCAAGCGCTGGCCGCAGTGCGCTTACTTCGTGGCTTAAAATACATGCATAAAAAGGAGGGGAAGCAGCGGAGGTGCCGGTGTTTAACCCGCAGCGTAGCGGAGCGCGGCCGCTGGGGACTGATTTTTATTTTATTTTATTTTTTTTTTAATACGTTCGATCTCTGTGAGGCCAATAGCCAAAAGCATGTGTCTGGGCTTCTTGTCCAGCACAGTACTTCCAGGCTTTCAAACCGGACCGTTTTGGTGTGGGTTTGGGGTCTTTTTTGTGTGGTTTTGTGTTTTGTTTTTTTTTTTTTTTCTTCTCTGTACGTGGTGCGGGCACCGCTTGGGGCTTTTTTTATTGTTATTATTTTTGGATCCGTGGACAGGCTGTAATGTGAAAGCAATTGGGTGGAGAAGTTCAGCATCTGAAGGGGCTGCTGGTAGCAGCCTGGTTTCGTGGTGCACCGTAATTATTTTTGAAACTCCTTTAGAAGGAGGAGGTATTGCAGGGGTTGGTGAAGGAAAACCGTACCAGAATTTCAAAGATGTGGCCTGAGGTAACCAGCTAGCTGTAATTTATTTTGGAGAGCGAGAATAGTGTGAATCGCAGTTTCTTGAGGGGAAAAAAAAAAAAAAAGTGCGGAGGAAGGGGAAAATGCTGTTCCTCTGTGTGTGAAGATATCAAATGTTCAGGAAATGCATTGGTTTGGGGGGATGATGGAAATGTCTTTGGCTTTGCTAAGATAAGGGTGAGCCCAATCCTTCTGCCCCCACGCGGTTTCGGATGATTTCACCCGTGGGAGCGATGCCGGGGAGGCAGCGTGGCTGCTTTTAAATGGCTCTCCCCGCTACTCACCTGCCTCTTGGATGGCACAGCGTCCTGCGTGCTCCCGTCTGCCCAGGTGTATTGCCGAGAGACCGGCAGATGCTCCTCCGACCTGTCTTGGGCATCCTTGCCAGTTCTTGGAAAATCTGGATGGTGCTCATGGAGTCAGTGGGACAATTTGCCGGTCGCAGAGGTGTCTCTGCTCGAAGAGGCAGCTGCAGAATAGGACTTGTACGTGATAGGGAACGGTACTGGAAAGAATTACTGAAGCTGCCTAGCAAACGGGTATAGTGTTATATTTACAGGGAGGTTGCAGGGGAATGTTGCAGTAGTGATGAGCAGCGTAAGCGCTTGCTTCAGGGTCTCTCTCCCCCTACTTTTCCGACTGCTGCTTTCTAATTCTTGTCTCTTCAGTAAATGCAAAGCTAAAAGACTGCTGGTAGGAGGGGTCTGACTGCGGACTTGAACTTATTCAATAACTGCTGTCCTTTGCTGCTAGGAGATTTATTTGTAAACAAGCATTATTTGACAAGTGCTTCTCACAGCATGTCTCCTTTGCCAATTACTACTAAACAGCTCCACTTCTGGGAACGGCTCACCCTGCAGTACGTGAAGCCTAATGCATGAGAAACCTCAGCCGCTGAAGTCCGACTGCCTAGCTGTATGCTGCTGACACTTGTCACTGGTTTGGGTTTGAAAAGTTCAGTTTGGCCGCTTCTGGGCTCTGATGAGAGAGATCCTCCCCTGGGGTTAGTTGTCATATTCAGCTGGTTGGGAACTTTACTTTTGCTCGGACAGAGGTAGCCATCTTAGACCTGTGAATAATATTTTCAAAGGTTGGTGGTATTGGTTTTCTGGGTTTTGTTTCTTATTATTCCTTATCCTACTCACCATGGTTAAACAACTAGCTGATACCCTGTGCTGTGTAGGTATGTAACACGTATGTAGTTGCATTGAGGATGACAAATTCTCATAATTACTTTTTTCTTTAACCCTGCATCACATTTTTTTTTTGTTTCTCTAAACCTTACTGTAATACATGGTGACTCCATAGGATAAGATATATACAGTTAACAATTCACAGCGCATGATTTTCTGTTTTACCCTCTAGCGGAGGGACACTTAGGGGAAAATGCTTTAAAAATCTAAGTTAAGATTTGGAGGGGAAAAAAAGTAAATTCAGTGTTTGGGTTCCTTAGCATGGAAATAGCTTTTTGCAAGAGCAGTTGAATTTCAGAAGCTCATTTTTAGGGGGAAGTATCAAGTGCCCAGCCTGTATCATAAATATTTTCATGGATATCTTAAGTTATGGAATGAAGGGTATACACTGGGAGAACTGAATTAACTTTTTTCCTAATTTTTTTCCTATAATAGGGAAATAAAACAGATTTTGTTTTAAATCACATTTTCTCAGTTTATATACGAAAAGCAAAACGTAGTGAAGGATGAAGGTTCAGTGCTATTTCATGCATTTTCAAGTATTGTTTAGCCATTATTTTTAACTCTTTAGCAGAGTTCATTGGTTGGAACCAGATATTTCCTTCTTACCTTTGACTATTTTTACAAATTCAGAAATTAGTCACAAAGAAAATATTCCAAATAGTACACCAAAAGTATTACATGATTTTCAAGTGATAGTAGAGTATAGTATAGTAGAAGTACATTATTACTTTAAAATGCATTCCCTATGATGATAGGGTGTGAGAGGCAGCCCTGCAGTGGGCGACTGGGCTTCCTGCACCTCCTTTAGTTTAAAAATGCATGTTTTTTAAATCTGTCTGTTGTAAGTACTAGGGTTTGGGTAGTGGCTTATACAAATTATTTATGTAAAACACAGAATGAAGGAAGGGATTGTTTAAAGACCTCCCCTCCACCCTAAACTTCATGATTTGTTACGCATTGCCTGTGGATTTGGGTTGGTTTGCAGATCTCATTTGGATGTCACCCAGATGACCTTAAAAGTGTCATGTGGGCAAATTAAGATAATGGAGTACATTACATCTGATTGCTTGTAACACAGTAACTCTGTAACATACTTGCATAATTGTCATTAAATACAAAGGATATTT
This sequence comes from Charadrius vociferus, assembly GCF_000708025.1. Classification (NCBI taxonomy): domain Eukaryota; kingdom Metazoa; phylum Chordata; class Aves; order Charadriiformes; family Charadriidae; genus Charadrius; species Charadrius vociferus. Next base: position 72,442 of record NW_009648150.1, read on the forward strand.
CATTTTGGGGCTTCTCGGCACAAGTAAGTGCTGATGAGGCAGTGCTGTAACAACGAAGTATATTGTTAAGCAAATAAAAGGAAATACAGTTTGGAATAATGACATTGACTTAGACAAAGGTGAGAAAGACAAAATGAGTCTGACTTTGTAATGTGTTGTATTTGTTTTAAGACTAGAAGGATATCTTTAGTTACAAACTCCCGCGTTTGATCCTCTTCCTCTTAATTCTTCCAGGGTTTTTTGAAGCTCGCTTTATTTTAATGTATCATTTTTAATTTGAATGAATGAATAAATGAGTACAATTAAAGGGGTGGGTCTGGTGCGGGCAAAAATAAAGGAAGGTTGTAATTTGCAGATTATTCATGCCAGAGCCTGGAATGAGCCTACCTGTGCTCAGTGTGTTGACTTGTATGTGTGTTGTTTCATACTGCCGTATAATTTCTGTGTCATGGCACACTGGATAAATGCATATTTAGGTATAACATCACAATATTTGTCTTTAATCAGTGAATGAAGTCTTTTTCAAGGAGATTTTTTATGTATTTAGTAGAAGCAGGTGTGAAAATAGTCTTAATTTTCGTATCAGTGTATTCCAATTAGTCTAATGCTTGGGTAAAAATACACATGATCAGAACATTTGGCTTATTAGGCTGCTTTTAGTAGCTTGGCTTCCGATGTCTGGCATTCACACAGCTATTGCATTTTTTTTGTGTAATTCTGTAGGTATTAACTCCTGCTAGCATGCATATACCTTGTGTATGCAGAACGGGTAAGTCTGAATACATTTCAGTCTGCTCACAGTGCTTTATAAGGGGGCTTTGAGGAGGTATCTGTTCTTAATTTCGTGTATTGGAATGGTTCCCTGTGTGCTTTCCATGATAGCAGAGCACAGCCTCACTGCGTGTTTATTTTACTCACAGGAGTAATCCCATTAACTTTTAAATTTACTGCAGTGGAATTACTGGTATGAGGAAGGACAGCTCATGTCTAATGGTCTTTTTGGGATCAGTCTGATGTGTGATGTATGGCTTTTCAAGAGGTTTAGAATGACTCAATCATGGCTTTAAAATGGAAACTACTATCCTTTTGACAGTAAAACAACATTTAAAATGCAGCACTTTTAAGAAAATGACTAAAAGCATTGCTGCCTAATGACATAGGTTTAAAAAGAGGGAAATAAACAATAGCAAAGGTTGATTCCAAGATAGTACCTGTTTCCTTTTGAAGCTTATCTTAAAAACTGCGATAAATAGTGGAAAACAGGCAAACTATCTTAAAGGGAACCACTGACAGACCATCTGCTTATAGCATCGTAAATGTTGACACCATAATTTGATGTATAAAGCAGCTATTTGCACATCAATTTACAGATAGGTAAACTGGCAGGTACCATGGGAGAAGAAGAGTTAGTGGGCTTGTCTGACAGCTTCTTACGCCTCCACTCTTAACTCTCCCACCCTTACCTAACTTTTTAGCTCTGGTATACAGTCCCTCTCCATGTCTGCTGTTCTCTTTCTGTTAAATAAGAAAACAAAATCTCACCTGTAAAGAAATGTTTATTCTTTGCATGAAAATGCAAAGTGTTTTGCAGCAGGCTCTGGCAGGGGGAAGGTGGGAGCAGAATTTCGTAAAATCCTGCAGAAATTGCAGAGCCCGGACAGTTTATTAGCTGGTGCCTTGCTCTCTGATCTCATCGGTTTTACGCTTTATTGTTCTGAGGATTTCGGTGCTGCTTCTGCAGAAATCCATGTTTCCAGCATGTGCTGAGCGAGTACAGAGCCCTTGACCCAGGAAAGTCTAGCTGAGATTGCTCAACTCGAGTGGTGGTGTTGGACCCTGTTGGCTTTAGGTTCTCGAGCAGAAGTGGGGCTGTTAGACCCCTCAGTCTTTCTGACTTGGAGCTACGTTTTCAGTGGTCTGTTCCTGTAAGTGTGCAGGTATGTACATTCTTGAATAGAGATGAGCTTTAAACATTGCTCAGGGATGTCAGGGATGCCCCAAAATAAAAAGAAAACAAACTTTTTTGGCAAATCATTTTAATATCCTCACTTCCTCTTTAGGAAATAAATCTAAGTCTGTATGTGGTTGAAGGCCAAAGTGAGATGTAAAAAAACCAAACACACACAGATTGGTCACGTCATAGAAGCACTGAATTTTTTAGTTATTAAGTGCTTACTTCTATGGAGGAAAGAGTATTCAGTGCAGCTCTTCAGCAGATACTCAGCCGTTAAAAAGTTTTTTTTTTTCTAAAAAAACCCAAAATCGTCTGCTTATAGTAAAACATCTAAACACAGAATTGAAATACTTGTCATAAGTGCACCTTTCTCACTGACCCTAAGTGCTGGTGACAGGTGGAGCATCATTTCGACCAGGATGGACTTAAGCTAGGTTATTTTTCTTTACTCAGAGAATATTGCAGAAATACTGCATTAATGATTGCACTGGAATGAACAATTTTTTTTTTTATAACTTACTCTTTACTAAACTCATTTTCTTTGATCTCTGCTGTAAAATTGCTGCGTATTTTAAAAGCTGGTAGAGAATCCTTTTTTCCTTTGAAAATATATTTTGTTCTTAAGATGTCCCTGTTTTTTGGCACAGGCAGAACGGAGGGATGGATTGTCTTCTGTGCTCACATCGTGCCTGTCCCTCACTCTGCTCCGCAACCGGCTGGACATTGAGGTGACAGGTTTTGCTGAGGTGAAAGCGTTTGCTGCCCCAGTTGCTTTCACAGCCAGCTGTGTTGGCAAACTTGAGCACTGGCCTTCAGTAGCTCAGGTCTCTCTAGGGATTTGTTACCCTTTTAGCTGTCTCTTTGACCTATTATATCTCTTACAGTCTCAGTTTTGGTATTTGCTATGGCTTTGGTCAGTGCAGTATCTGAGCCTCTCTGAAGGTTTAATGCGCTTATCCTCTTGGAGGTAGAAAGCAATTATCCCTGTCTTCTGCAAGGGAGGTAGTCGGGAGGAGATACTGTGAATCACAGAGCGTGACTTCTGGGCTTGGCAGGTGGTTGGTGGCTGTTTGTGGGGGTCCAGTTGCATGTTGCCTGCTGTGGACAAGGGTGCTGGGACCTGCTGGCTGCCCTGGGCTGTGCGTATGAACACAGCCTTCTGGCTTCTGCTGTGCAAAGAGATCTAAAGATGCTTTGAGCCAGAATAATTGCCGCGAGAGCATTCAGTGCATGCTGTGACTGTCTCACTGGTGGTGTTGGTGGTGGGAAGCACCTCCTTTTCTCTCCCTCTTCCCTGATATTGCAGTTGTGCAGGAGGTATGGCAGGAGGACTTTGACCTGATAGAGCTGCCCAGGTGACCACTAGCTGGAAGGATGAGAGGTGCCTCCTGGAGAAGGTGATGTAGCATGTACTATCACAGCAGATTGGGGAATACCTACACAAGCTGGTCTGGCAGCCCTGAGGGAGAAGGTGTCTCCCGCCCATCATCATCTCCTTTGCAAGCTCCTGAGCATCAGCTGGTATGCTCCTGAGCAAACTGTGCCTTGGGGGGAGTGCATAGAGAGGAAGCAGTTCCCTGCAGAAGTTGAGATCTTCTAGGTTTAGGTGGCTGTGTAGCAGGTATTAGAGCCTGGAGGAGAGAGGGTAGGACTCTGGGCTTGCAGGCTTTCACGCCAGCTACTTCGTTTTGGTGCAGGGGGCAGTACTGAAGTGTCTTGCCAAGGTATTAAGTCCTGGGTTCTCTAACCTGGCTCACTTAGTGTTAGAAAAAGGTCAGAACAACCAGTTTGAACTTTGTAATTCTCTGAGGGGATAGAGAAACACCTGGTAGGAAGTAAATTATTCAGCATCGGTAATGTACATTTCATGATGTTTCTGGATGGACTTGTATAATTTTTTTAACTGTTTTCCATATCCCAAACCAGTGAAACTACTTGGGCAAACTATCTGCATACTTGCATTTATAAGTTAATTTTTCAAAAAAGCCCCCCAGTTATTTTGGTTTATCCATCTTTGCTTTACTAATGTTCACAAGCAGTTTCTTCCTAAAATGTGTTGGCAATGTGCTGTTCCCACTAGCAACCTCCACCCTCTTCCCTCAACAGAAATAGAAGGGATAAACTGTCAGCCCCCCTGAAAAGCCAGTAGATCATCTTAAACATTTTTTTGCTCCTGAATGCTATCTAAGCATTATGTCAGTTCCTTTTTTTTTCTACTTGAGTGAACTCAGTGGCAGCAGAGTAGTCATTATTGTCAACAGGAAGGCTTTATTGGTGCTGGACAGTGAGGTCTTGCAAGTCCACCGCTAGTGGAAGCTGACAGCCTTGACAGCTCTGGATGTGTCTGTGCTGAGTTTCTTTCCTTTTGTTGAGTTTAGTTATATGCATAACAGAATTTGTCCATGTCTTTTAGGATACCTTTTAGGAACAGAGACCTTACTGCTTTTAGTTGGCAACACTCTGATTTAGGGAGGAAGGTGAGATTTCATCTCGGCAGTGCCAGCGGGTGTTTTGATTGTGTTGAGAACCTGTTAGGATTTTAGGGCTTGACTTTATTTGAATGCTTAATAAGGTGCTTGCTTTAAGTAGAATCTTCAACCATTTGCAGATACCCTGAGTCTGCAGGCAGCACTGGTATTTTGTTTCTCCATGCAGGCTGGTTGTCAGGTTGATGGTTGCAGGTGCTGGTTGTATCTTACCTTCAGTGGCAGCTTCTTTTTCATTCTTAATGGCAGGGTGATACTTGCCTAGGTTGTTTCCCCAAAAGATTTGTGCTTCAGCCAACTCGGATATCTGCTACTGTGTTGGTACAGAGTTGTTTCCAGTGGGGCTGGAAACAACTTTTTACTGACTTTCTTTACAGTGAATAATTATTTTTCAATTAAATGGTGATTTTGGTGGGAATGGGAGTGTTTGCCATTAACAAAAAAGCAAACTATACTGGAGTTTTCAAGTTTCCAGGCACTTTGGTGTCCAGCTAATAATCTCCTGACCACTTCTGCTTTTAAGTTATGTGTGGTGGGAAGAACAAATGACTGCCTCTTAC
>NW_009648150.1:77477-158276 GCF_000708025.1 Charadrius vociferus
AGTGGGTCCGTTTATTGAGGTGAGCTTTTGGGCCCACTCCCTGAAGCTATGGCTGGTGCTGCGCCTGCCGGGGAAAAAATGCAGCCAACCCGAAGAACCTTGTCAAAGGGCAGTATCACACCCCTTGTAAACAGTGTGTTCAAACAAATTACAGACATAATGCAGAAATTACTGGGTAAAATTCTCTGGCTGATGTTGTGATTGCAGTTGTCCATCTGGCCTTAAAAACCTATGAATCTGTGATGCAGATTCTAGCGTTTTGGCTCTTGCTATAAAAGGGAATCATGAGAAAACTTAGAGCAGAATGAAGCCAAAGTAATAAAAAATAAATCTGCAGTTAATATTAGTTTGTGAGTTCATTAAGTAGTGTATATTTTCTTCCTCCAGTGGGCTATAAATAATAGGTACTGCTGCAGCTTGCACTCCGCTGTAGCTGGTTTCCACTGATGGAAATGTTTCCAGGGTTCTTGCCTGTGTGCTTTTTGTCCCAACTCAGTGTAGCTAATTAATACAAAACATCTGCTCCCTGATGACTTTGATTTCTTTCAAGAGTTTATTTTTTTCATTTGTTTTTGCTTTCTTGGATTATTTTTGACTGTCACTTGTTGGAGCGCCTTGGATTTATACTTTTTGAAGAAATACTTGGCACAACAGGGAAAACAGTTGGAAAATGAATGGCAACAATACCGCAATAAAACCAGCGAAGATTTATGAAGCAGGAAAACTTTGACTCATGATGGTGAAGAGTCCTGTGCAGTCAGTGTGTCTTGGGTAGTGCTGTGAACTCCAGGAGGGCAGCAGGAAGGATGGGGAGTATGGAGTGTAAGGAGAAACCAGCTCTGTTAATGATGATGCCTTTGGCAGCTCTACTCCCTGCCTTGGGAAAGAGGAGGAGGGCAGAGGCGTGAAGCTTGGTGGAAAGCCTGTGATGCTATTCAGGAGACCTCCCAATGAGGGTTCGGTGCAAAGCGCTGCTGTTGCATCTTGTCATGCACCTTGACCCCCATCCAGCAGAGCGTTTCACCTCATGCTTAATTGGCAGTGTGTGAGTATTCCCGTGAGAGATTTCTCACAAGTATTTTACATGTAGTTGCTCCCACAAGCTACGAGTGTTGGGTCAGAGCTGGGGCTACCTTGATGTAGCTCTGACCCTTCCATGGGTGCCTACATCCGGTGGGGTGCTGTGTAGAGGGGGCCAGCAGCTGCAGGAGGATGTAGGAGCACTTGATACACACGTTTTTGTTTTTTTTTTATGGGAGTTTAGATTCAGGTTACCCAAACCAGTGTTCAGATTCCTGTTCAATTCTTAAGAAAAGTATTAAAGCAGAGTTTGGCTTCAGTTGTTTGCAACAAAACATTTTGAATCAAATGTTAATTGTTTAAAAATGTGCTACTTTAGAAATCATGTGGTGTTTTGAAATATTTATGCAGGCTTTAAGGAAGGTTTCTTTACTCCTGTTTGATTTGTGATGGAAACTGTAGTTATAGGGTATTGATTTGGTCAAAGAGGTTGTTCTTTTTCTCCTGCTTTAGGTGAATTTCAGTGAAATTAAAAAAAAAAATAAATCTTATGGCTTTACACCTTCATGGCATAAAGTCCATCAACTTTTGCTATGCTGACTATTTTGCCTGTTCTAGAGTGATTTGTCAGGATAAACTTTGATAGAGCGTGCCCTGTGGTAAGCCTTTGCTTGCAAATGGTACTGCTGAAGAGCAGGACTACTCCATGTATAAGGATTTATTGGAAATCAGCTCAAAGACCATGGCAACCCAGAAGAGTTCAGTCTTCTGTAGGCCTGCAAAGACTTTACCCTGGTGTGAGCAATAAAGGCTTTTTGGACGATCCTTAGATGCTGAAATGGCAGGAGGATGTGTGGTTTGTAGGATCAGAAGTGCTCAGTGTTTTAGCCTGTTGGTGGGGGGATTTTTGTTTTTTTCAGCTTGTTTTTTTTCCCCATTTGAAATTGGAGTGAAGAAAATAAAGCTGCTCCAGCTGATGCTGCTCCAGACCAGAGCCAGAGGAGCCATCTCACTTCAGTGGTGTGACCAAAAAAATCCATGGATTGGTGGCTTCTATTTTAGGGATTGTAATATCAGACCTGTCCTGCTTATGCCTGGGCAAGCTAATGCTGCTACACGGCACTGTTTTAGGTGGCTGTGTCAGATGGGGTGCTCTGCTGCGTGGGCAGCAATGTTGGTTTAGGTCCACATTGAATCCCATCAGCCCTGACATTTCTTGTGCTTCCTTCCAGGCTCAATCGCTGTGTAGCCATAGTGAAGCTGCTAAATGCCATCTGTATGAATATGACGGGGACATTTGAGTAAAAAGCTGTATCCAGTCTCCCTGTCAGAGATTCCTGAGTGAAAAAACACTATTAATTCACTAGTTAGAGTTCAGGGCAAAGGTTTAGATCACTTCTGGTTTTATTCTAACTTGATTGCTCACCCGTAGTAACTAGCCTGTCTGAGAACAAGAGTGTATGCAAATTCCCCGGGCTATTATTCTGTATTAAAAAAGGAAAAAAAAAAAAGGCTGTGGTATGACTTTAGACTTAATCATCATTTATCCTACCCTGAAGGCATGGAAGTTAATGATGATATAGATCTGTGCGGTTTTGTGTTCCCCTTGACTGAGCATTAGAAATAATTAGGGCTTGTGGGATGGATGCACTGATGGTGGAGATGAGCAGAAAACATTTTTGAATGTGTGCATGTGCCTCTTCTAAGTTTGCTGGCAAAGATACAGGTGCTTAGAGTGTGCTTATGAGCTCTGAGGTGTCTTGCTTGTTCATTGAGACGTAGCTAGCTGGTGCTGAGGAGAAAGGAAGTGGGAATAAATGAGTTTTATTATTTTGGAGGCTTTTAAGGTTATGGGCCAAGCATATTGGCTAGTGATTTCTGGAGAGATTTCTTCAGTGGGGTAAGCTTTCCTGCATCCCAAGGGCTGCTGAGTGCAGCTCTGGGTTATGCCCATGGAGTACGTACAGCATCGGTACTGGTCCAGAAGTCCCAAGCTATACAGGAGCTGGTGCTAGGCCTCCTGAAGTATGGAAGACTTGAGCACCATAGTTGAAGGTTTTCCTGGATTATCTCCTTCAGTGACCTGAGCATTTGGGTTAGTTGGTTATTAGACAGCCATGGCCAAATGCACGCTGATGGTTGTCACAGGTTGGATAGGGAGGAACTGGTTTTGCTGCTCTGGAGAAGACCTCTGGTCTCTGTCTTGCTGTGGGTTGAACCAGAGACAGTTTCAGGGTTTTTTTTATTCAGGTGCAAAAGAGCTTCTTCTCTTCCCAAGTAGCCACACGGTGAGTTATGGAATCATCTGTTTGGGATGGCGGCAGCCCTTCTTAAAAGTCTCTGCTAAAACGGTTTCCTCTGTGTTGCAAGTACGTAGTTTGCCTGCTGTTTGCCCACTGTTTCTTTCCCAACGTGGCCGATCTGCAGTTTTTTTGATGAAAGCCATTTCAGCGAAAATTATGTTCTTACTAGGCTGGAAGGTGGTGGGAATAGAGGTGGTGCTGAGCCTGCATGGACTTGTGTAGTGGGACTATGTGCTGGTGGTCTCTGCAGCAGTGTGGGATGAGAAGGCTGCCTGAGAGGGCGTCCTGAAAGCGTTGGTAGCACTGTCACCCTGTGTGGGGAGCTCCTGCAGCTGGGCCATTGGAGGAGCAGCTGGGCTGCATGGTCAATGTGGACAGTCCCTTGGGGAAGGGATGCTGGGGCTCTGGTCTGGGTTTGGGTCCAGCAAAACGTTTGGGTCCTTGCAGGCAATTTAGAATCACTACTGGCTAAATATATTCCTCGGAGCAGATCAATGCAGTGTGGTATTTTAGAAGGTACACTGTGAAAGCAGTCCCAGGCAGAAGCCCACGGGGCAGCTGGAGAGTCTGCCATGCATAGCAGTCCTTCAGAGCTGTCTGAGCTGTTCTGGAAGCCTCTCTGGTCTCTAGAGCAGCCCAGACACAGGGGGAGCTTTAAATCACTTGTGTCTTTTGTCTTTCTGGCGTGTGAGTTTTGGGTTACTGCGCAGCACCTGTCAAAAGGTGTATCCCGTCCTCTCCGATTTATTTTGCTATATGCAGAATTCTACTAAAATAAGAGAGGAATTGAGTCTTTTCTAACTGGAGATTTAGTATTCAGCTCTGCTGGCTGACTCACCGGTAGGAAAATTCCCACTGACTTGAGTTAGAGTTGAATGGGTTGTATTATCTTTTCATATGCAGAAAATTATTTTGAAATTGAAGTTAATAACAGCAATTTAAAAATTGTCATTGATAGAAAGATAATACAATATTTAGCTGTATCATGTTCTTCTTACGATCTGATGTTTGAATAAAAGCACTTTTTCTGCTTTTTTTCCTTAATTAGCATGTCATGAAGAAGTTTGTGACATCAAACACACTATCTAATTACATTCATTAGTAGCATCTCCAGGACAAGTTTTAATTAAGTTGTACAATGTAGATCAATACTTGTTTTGCACCTATTGCAACTTAAGACAGGAATATATTATTCTGCACAGTTTAATTACAGTGACTGTAATAGAAGGAATTTGGGTAAACCTGCCATTTTGGCAACTGCACTCCCTTCTCTTGCTTTTTAAAATAGTGTACAGTTATAATAGATGACGTGTTATTTATGTGTGTCCTATTTTGAAGGATATTTTAAGATCGCCCTTTTTATCCCATTAAAAAGAAAATGCAGCGTGGTTCAGGAGCGCTTGGGTACTGGTGCTTGACGTCAGCTGGAGCCAAAGACCTTAATGAGCATTTTACCTGCAGACTTCAGGAGGGGAAAAGCTGGCCATCATTGGGTGGCATATCTAACGGTAGATGATAGCAATACTTTTATTTTGCTTAGGCTGTGGGGTGGAAAGCCACCTAATTGTATGTTTACTTACTGTGGATGTAGTTCAGTGTAGTCTCTGAGTATTGCTTCCACCAAATGTCCTGTAGTTTGGTAGCATTGCCAGCTCCCAACTGTTTTCTGTTTTGGCAGGAAAAAGCAATCTGGGCATGAAAACCCTGAGCTACCAAATGTTTTTGCTCAGCATCGCAAAAATATACTTGACCAGGCAGAACATCTATATGCCTTATGATAGTGTGCTGCATTAATAGTTGCATACATTTTGAAAATATCTGGATAGACAAATCTTTTTTTAAGATAAGTGTTTGATGCCAGAGCTGAGAACTGATTTTTTTCTACCTCAACGTTGTATATTTGTGTTTTGGGCTGCTTTTGTGTACAAGGGACTACAGTTGTCAGGGTTTAATACAGTACAATGATTAAGACTAAACCAACTCAGAGAACTTTGTTTTTTCAAACTAAATCTGTTGTTTAATCTTTTTTTTTTTTTTTTTTTAAAAAGGAGCATGCCTTTTAGTATAGTGTACTTCTGGGTTTTCTTACTACGCCTCTGTAGATAGTGTAATCCTGATATCCGAGGTACTCAGTTGGCAGCATTTGTAATTTTGTCCGCGGTGCCCTGCAGCGGGGTGACCTGGGCTGGTGTAAGGAGGGGGCTGTATGCCTCGTAGGCATTTGCGCTGGTATATTTGGCTGTGCAGAGGCAGCAAATCAGCCTGATATGAGTAGTAGGGGTGAGAGTTATGATACTCGCATCCTTTATATCTGTGCATGCAAATGGTTTGTTTCTCTTCTCTGGCAATATTGAAGTGCCTGCAGAGTTGGTATTAAAGGCGTGAGCGCAAAGCTGCGTCCACCCGTTTCAAACTGGTTCTTGGGCTGGATAGGTCATCACGGGCTGGAAAGTCTTGAAAGTCCAATTGTGAAAACTTCCAGTGGGATTTTTGAAGAGGACATAGGGTGGAGATCAGGACTTGAAGACCCAGGGAAATCGCTTCCTTTTTAGGAGGGGACGTGAGTGCAAAAAGTGAGGTATTAAGCAGACAAATATCCTATTAGAAGCGAGTGTTGTAATCCAAACAGAAGGAAGTTGTGTGCTTCTAAAGTAGAAGAAAGTTCCTCCTAGGCTGAAATTTTTGGATGACAGCTGTTGATTCAGAGACAAGCTTTTAACTTGGAGATTTAATGCCCTGGGTACAGGAGGTGAAAGCTCAGCCCCAGAAGCTGGTATTGTTTTCCTTAGCTGAGTTAAGCGTGTGTAGATTTAATTACGTCATGCTTTTTGCTCAGTGTTTCAGGTAATATGAGGTGAAAAAATGTTACAAGCTTGGGAATGTTTTTTTTTTGCTCTTTAATGTGAATTGTTCATGGCTTATGTGACTTAACAAACTACTCCAATTTTTAGGGGGGGGCGGGGGGGGGGGAGATCCCTGGGATACCTTACAATGAAGTTGCCAAAGACTTGGAGAAAAATGTGGGAGAGGAAGAAAAGAACAGATTCCTGTTAGCAGTAATACTTGAACATAAGACAGTTTAAAAACTGAATTCATGGTAATCGGGAAACGCTGCCTGTTGCTGCTGCTTTCATTTTTGTCTTAAAGGCCTGATTATGGTAAAAACATAAGCCACCTTAGAAGAAATGCGTATATAAACACACATAGATGTTTGTGAGTGTATGTATGTCTTGCATATACACATAAACGCACAGTGTGCATTATGTATTTATTCCCCCCAAAAGACCAGATCCTAAGAACGTGAAGGATCTAGAACTTATAGAAGGTTAGTGCATTTGCAGCTTGATTTCAGTGGCAGATCTCAAAGGAATAAAGTGATGCGTATATAGAATTATTTTCAGCGTATGACCTCATTGTTAGAGAAGTTATTGCATTGTTATTCTGCTTTAAAAATCCAACTTCCTTGGCTAATTGTAAACAGCCTGTTTACCATAGCCACACAAACCTTGAAATATTTACTGATGTTTGTAATCCATCCATCTTCCTTAACAGTTTTTTCTCTTATTTTCAGTGAATTTACTGGACTCACGCACAGTAATGGGGGATCTAGGATGGATAGCCTACCCAAAAAATGGGGTAAGTCTCTGTTGTTGTTTGCTTTCTCACAAATTATACTAACTGTTTCCATTCGGAAAGTAGACTACTGGGTTTAAAAACTCCCTGGAGTGATTTGTCGGCAATGGAGGGAAAAAAATAAATAAAACAACAAGCTGTGACTGGAAAAATGGAGCTGTGTGGCTAGGGGATTGATTTATTTATGCAGTACAGCCAGCCACAAGCATTAAAAAAAAAAAAAAAAAGAAATCATGAGTCAGCCCCCTCATTCCTCCCCTCACCAAAAAAATCCATGGGGTTATTTAAATTTTTTTTTAATTATGAATTCCTGTTCTTCTCCTGAGCCTTTGGGGTAAACGTGCAACACAATCTTGAATTTTTCTTCTGAAAAGGAGGGTCTTCGGCATTACTGTTAGCTTTAAATGAACAGGGCTGTTCAGATATCATGAGCTATCAGGCTCATGATAAAATTCTGGAAGCTGATAACACTGGAGCAGGAGCTGAGTTTTAAGCACTGTGAGGAGCCTCTGTCCCTTACCATTAACTATACTGAGAACTGGAAGAACCTGGCCTCCTAATTTGATACCTGCAATAAGTGCTGGAGCTTTGATGCCTTAATACCCTGCAGTGTGTGTGCTTGGCCTGACTGCATTGTGCGAGCAGTCATTGCTGTGACTTTTGGTCTTTGGTTTGGCTGGGGCATCCTCAGTGCTGTACTGTAACACAGCTTTGGTACCATCTTAAAAGGTTGGCTTCTGCATGGCGCTGAGTACTCCTCTCGGTTCCCAGGAGCCATGAGCACTGTGTGAGGTGAGAAAGCATCCCACGGTAGAAATGCTGCACGACTGAGCCCTCCAACAGAGCAGCCCTCAGGAATGTGTTATTCCAGAGTTGGTCACCAGCTGAAACGGGCTGCAGAATTGTCTTGGACTCCAGTTTGATTGCCATAAAAATGGTAGCATTGTTTATGTAAAATGCAGCCAACCCTGCACATGTGTATTACACAGCGAATTAAAATCTGGCTTTCCATATATTCTGAGTAGATGAAAGGTTGTAGAAATGGCAGCCTCACTCAGACGAGCTGCATGCTTGCAGGCATGGGTTATGGCAGGGATGTAAAAACTACATGGGGAGCTGATTTTATCCTCAGCTCAGTTCAAGATCTAATCCTGTTGCTGTTGGAGTCTATAACAATATTTTTTCTTTATTGATTTAAAGCCGAGAGCTAAACTTGCTCCGCTTGTGCGTGTGGGCATCAGAATAACCAGTGCCAGACATGCTGGCAGAGCAGTATGTTGGTGTCATGGCACACCATAAAGATCTCAGTGTCCACTTCTTAATGGAAGATTTTTCCTTTTTGAACACCTCTACGTATTCTTCCTATGGTAAAAAGCACAGTTGCTGTAAATTCCAATGTCCTTACAGGAATATCAGTAGAGAAATAACTAGGTCTGAAGAGCTGAGGAGATTCCTGGGTCTGTATGTGTAGACGAGTTAATGAAAAGCTAAATATACTATGCATACGCCTCAGTTGTGGGCTTTTTTCATTATTTAGAGAAACCTTTCTGTATTTACAAGCTCAGTTTCCAAACAGCACCTGGAAGTGCACTCATGAATGCCAAATTAATGGTTACTGACTCTAAAGGGAGGATTTTTTTCCTTAAATTAACTTCCACAAGTAAAAAGTGAATCAGGCAGTTGCTTTTTGAATTTCCAGAAATCTCCTCTTAATCTTCTTTGTTTTCATGGGACAGCATAAAAATTCATGAGGTTAGCCCAAATGTTTCTTACCTAATATATTTGCAGTATTTTACAAGTACGGAAAAAAGTCTTTCCAGACTCACTTCTCTAAACCCCCTTAACTGCTTTACAATCAGCTATGCTGCAGTCATACTCTGTTTGCTTAATTTTTTTTAAAGATCTACCTTGTATAAATATTTTAAGTAACTCTCACTTTAGCATTTGAATTTGGAAAAGGAGGGAGACTATGCAAGCTGTTCTTTTTTGAGGTATTCTCATACAAATTTTTTATCTCAGGATGTCCTCTTAGGGAAAATTTTGGAAGGTATGTGTATCTGTCTGCACAGTTCCCCATCAAGGAAAGAAGCAGAAATGTCATAATGTGTACATACTGTAGTGTGGCAAAGTGTGAGATACAGACCATGTGCTGAAGTAGGCTTTTTGATGCATGGGATTTTATTATTGCTATTAACAGTATCCTGTAGAGTCTAGTCACTTACCAGGTACTTGGTAGCAATTTCAATGGTCATAGAGTTCCAACTGAAGATACATTAGCTTTTGAAGCAGCCTTCAACTCTTCTAATGTTGCTGCTTCTCCGCTTGATTTTTATTTGAATCTTAAGGAAACTTAGTATTTTTCCTAGAACCACATCTTCTAGAAGTAGGAGATTGCACCAGGACCACAGCAACTGTTAAAGAAAGCAAGTGTTTAGTCTTTGTAATTGTATGGGAGTGCCTGGGAGAAGTTATCTGTGTATCACAAAGGCTCAAGCTGGTAAGTTTTGAAAACAGATTTCTACATTTATTTAAAAAACAAAACAAAAAAACCCCGATACCAAACCAAACCAACAACCTCCCCCTAAAAAACCCCACCAAACAACCCCCCAGAAGCTCCACCCCCAGAAGCTCCACAATGGGGGTAAGAGGTCCAGTCAAGCCAAATGAGCTTGCTTTTGCCAGATCTGTTGTAGGTGTCATACTCTAAATTTTTACTATAGCTATGTGCCATGGTGGTTTTTGTGTATTAAAGCTTTAAGACATTCCATGCTCCAAGGAGGTCCAGCTGCCTTCACTTAGCCTGTTCCTCACCGCATTTTTGCTGAACACAATGCGAAATTGTGGTCTAACTTGGGAAATGGAAGCAGCGGTGTATGGGAAAGAGACTGACCCTCCAGTCTGGAGACAGATTAGGATTAGAGGTAGACTTTTTTTATGGCTGTAATTCCAAATAAAGCATTGCAGCTGCTTTAATCCCCACAAGATCAGACTTTGGTCCACTGCTAAACAGTGCGCACCAGCTCATCTAGTGAGTAATGGATTTTAGAGGAAAGGAGAGGAGCACTTTAGCCAAGGGTTGCCTCTGCAGAGCTTTGTTTAGCTAGGTGCTTGTTTGGTACAGGTTTGGGTAGCGTCCAGTATCCTTGCAGCCTGGCTGGCCTTCATTTCCACCATGCAGATAGAAGGTAGGAAAAGTCCCCCTCTTCACAGAATGACAGAATGGTAGGGGTTGGAAGGGACCTTTGGAGATCATCTAGTCCAACCCCGCTGCTAAAGCAGGTTCATCTAGAGCAGGTTGGACAGGAAGGTATCCAAAAGGCTTTTGAACATCTCCAGAGGAGACTCCACGTCTCTGGGCAGCCTGTTCCAGTGCTCTGTCACCGTCCAAGTAAAGAAGTTTTTCCTCATGTTGAGGTGGAATTTCCTGTGTTCCAGTTTGTGCCCATTGCCCCTTGTCCTGTCGCTGGACACCCCTGAAAAGAGTCTGGCCTCATCCTCTTGACACTTGCCCTTGAGGTATTTATAAGCATTGATAAGATCCCCTCTGAGTCCTCTCTTCTCCAGGCTAAACAGACCCAGGTCTCTCAGCCTTTCCTCATGAGGGAGGTACTCCAGTCCATCATATGGAGTATTGAGGGACCAGTGGAAATGAAATAACGTGACTGAAATATGCTGTGGTCATGCAGGGGCCATGGAAATGCCGCCCCTTTCACAGCTCAAGTCAGGAATTGATCCTGTTATTACATGCCAAAGGGACAATTTGGACTTTGCTTTGCAGCTAATGTAAGTTTACTCTAAGGTGAAGGAGGTTGTTGGAATTACCAGAGGCTGTATCAGGAAAGTCTGGTCCCTCTTGTGTAGTAGGAAGCCCTCCAAGCGCATTGACAAAATGAGTCATTTTTTTTTATTAAAGCCTGTGCTTGTACAGCAGGTCTGTAAGGCCTGCGAGTCTCTCTTACCTCCGGACTTCTTCCTGGAGTGCTGCTTAGGATTACCCAAACTGGGCACACCGGAGGTTTACGTGTGTGTTATATATGGCTGTGGCACCAACTAGTTCTGACCTACAGAAACTGTTTGCACTTGCCTGTGCTAAACATCCATTTTTATCATGTGGAAGCTCACAGAAATAGGAACAATGGTAAGTGCTGTGAGAGAAATAGCTGGGTCAGGCAGTGTTTGTAGGCTGTATTGCCTCCTCTTTTCCCTTGATTTGGCAGGAGACTGTGTGTGATGCATTTCGACTCCCTGCAAAGCCATAGCAGGAGGAGAAGCTACAAAGAGCCCCCTGTAAACCTGTACTGTTCAGTCTTATTTGATCTGGCCAAGTAAAAACACAGCCACTTTTAACAATATCCAGATAATTGCAGAAGTTACTGATTAAAATAAATGCTTTCTTTTAGCTGGCTTGATTTATTCAGCGATTATATCTGATTTTTGTTTCAGTGGCTATAATAGCGCTGATTTACTTGTTTCAGACCCTCCCTCCTTTCAGGGTTTATTTTAAAATTTATTTCTTTGCAGGTTTGAAGCACTCTTTTTCTGTCCAGATTGGAGCGCCGAAGACCTGCTTTGCTGTTGTGTAACGGGTCCTCTCCCATCTCCTCCACCTCCCATTGATTTCCCTGACCTTCCTGTAGCACAGAGCAGGAAAGCCTCTGTGGTCCTTGGGGTATTGGCTGTGTGCTGTGGCTCATTGCACAGCTCCATGTGCTGGGATTCTTTTTTAGGCTTAGACAGGAAAATAAACATGTACTAAGGAACCTGGTCCTGGGGAGGTGTTCATAATTCTTTATTCATTGGAGAAAATGAGAGCGTGAGATGACTTGTTGTGTGTGAATGGCAAGAGGGAAAGCAATTGCCCCTGCTTTTGGTGCTTAGTAAGGCCAAATACAAAAAGTTGGGGGGTAAATTCAACCAGATTGATTCTGCAAGTTGCTTCTCATTTATGTAGGACATTGGTGCATTTGATTTATTTTTTTTTTAAATTTTTTTTTTGTGAGCAGCATTTTTGGCTCATTCTTTTGAGAACAGGTACCTTCGGGTGCCTCTTTGAAGTTAAAAATAATGGTGATTTAGATTACTCAGCATGGTTTGTGAATAGATTCATGTTTCTCTGTCGATCTTAGTTCAGATTGAGATTTTATACAGGAATCCTGAATTGGAGGCAGTGTTTGCCCTCGGGGATAGAAATAAAATAAAGGGGGAGGGATAGGGGGTAGTGAAAGGAGAAGGAGGATTCTTGGCACCATTGAGCTGTGTCATGTAGCTGTGATTATAATTGGCATTTTCAGGGCAGTACTTCTGGCAGCCTGTGGTTTTTTCCTGCAAATGCTGTTGCTCGGCTGTGACCAGCATAGAAGAGGAATCGGGGATATGCTAACATGGCAAGAATGCAGTTCATACTGCAGCAGGGAGCATGAGGGAAAGAAGTAATACCTGAGTAGATGAAAATATATTAATGACACCTTAAAAACCTGCAGTTTGGCTGCTTTGTGTATTTGTACATGCTTCTATGCGTGCACAGGTTGGTGAGAAACGTACTGCACATCTAAGTAAACCGAGTGAGCCAAACCAAAGCAGTACTTAAAATTTTCTGTTATATACAGAATAAAGTAATTTTACCTGAATCATTTGTGGGGTGATTGAGTTCAATAGAGTTGAAGTATATGGGAGCTTTGTTTTCCAGTAGGATTCCTTAAGGTAAAATGTGGTATCTATATATACGTAAACTTCTGTCCTCTGTGACCCTCCCTCTGGTTCTTCATGTGTTTACATGGTCATTTTTGCTTCTATCCCGTGGGGCCATGATGATGTGTTTTCTTTAGGTTGTGCTGCCTGTTTTAGTGTGACAGTGATTCATACGTGCTTGTATTGTGCAGCATAATTGTAACAAAAGAACTTGGGCTTTGGGTCTGAAAAGACACCAGAAGTTAATAATGCAGTAGTGTGGGACCCTTGTTATAATTGAACTAAACTGTCTTTTAAAGCAGTGCTGAGTTCACGTTTCAAACTCTGAAAGCTCCAGAGTGAGACTGAATATGCTGGAGTTAATGGGAGTTGAATTTGGCCAACTGACTACTGTTCAAATTGTTGGATTTCCCTGGCAAGTTGGTGGCCCCGCCAGTGCTTGTAGACCTGCATTTCTTTCACAGAACTTGAATATATCAATCAAAATCTAAAGGTATCAGCTCTGCAATGGGTACATGTGTCTTGTGTGGAAAGCTGATGGAGTTGGGCGTAGCATAGAGTTGGACTGGCCCACAGCCACCTTGAGAGATGCAGAGAAGAAATGAATAACCTCCTCTTGCCCAGGTTGGTAATGGGTAGGACAAGAAAAACAGGATTTGTTTCAGCTAAGCCGATTCAGCTTAAATTTGATGGAAAGGACTTTCTACTGGTGCCTCTTTGGGGCAGATATGGGGTTTCTTTCACAGGAGGTCTCTGACAGCACGTCAAAACATCATCTCTGTTACTCTGGACAAGCAGAGGTCATCTCTTCTGGAGGAACAAACCAGGTGATCTATCTTGATCTTTTCCAGCCCTACATCTGAAGCCCTGCTGTCTGAAAGCTTGTCCGGACTGTCTAGGGTGAGATATGTTTTTGTTTCTCAGAGCTCTCCCTGTTTTTTTTATTTTGCCCGGCTTAAAAACCACATTGCTGTTACTCATTTAACACCCTGTATTTAAGATCTGCTCCTCTGATGCCTGCAACAGATTAGCTATGGTATGTAGCTCCTTTTAAACCAGAGCACCTCATGCTAGACAGCAGTTCTCACTGAATAGCCTCACCACTTTATTCATGTCGTTTCTCATATCTTCTTTCCCATCTGAAGTTAAATCTTCTCACTCCATTTGGGAGTGCTCTTAAATTTGTTGTGCTGGACTCTCCGCTAGCTGCCCTTTGGTTTGTACACTGTTGACATGAATCAAGCCTTTATTTGGGAGTAGCATCTGGCAAGGCGTAGGTCTTGTTAAAGGAGATCTAAAATGCCTAGAGTATTCTAAGGTACTGTAAAATAAATTAATACTAGTAAGATTAAGAATAAAGCAAATCTTTATCTCGGCTAGAACTGTATTATTGGAATAATATATTACTATCCTGGTCTTGAAAATCCACCATGGAAGAAATGAAGGCTGATCCTTCAGTATATCATTTTGTAAATACAGTTGTCAGCATTAGGTTCCTCCACACAGGCTCATTGGGCTAACAGTAATCTCCTTTCACGCTAAAAAGTCTTTTTTTCTCTAGTGTCTAGGAATTACGTTTGGGGATAAAAGAGCTTTTAAGAGCTTTATCTTCTAAAACCATTGTTTTCTCTGTTACTTTTGTGCCAATTTCAGAAATATTGGTGTCCAACATTTAGAAACCGCACAACTAAAATGTATAAATGTAGTGCTGTCATGGAGAATCTGAAACTTTGCAGAATAAAGTATTACTATTACAGAATACATATGCAGCAGCCCAGGGTTTATAAAACGTGTTAGGATTTTATAGCTTATGTTGATGAATTCTTGTAGTATGTTACTTACTATTTCATATGCTAAATATATGTATCAGTGGATTACTTATAAAAAGATTATGCAATTAAATGATAAGACTTAAAATCCACTGGCCTTGCTGTTACCCTATTTGACAGCATTTGTTTTTATTCAGGTTAATGGCTTATTTGGGTAACTAAATTCAAGACGGCCGTCCTGTTTGGTTTATTTAGTATTTTTATAATTGAGGAGAGTTGGTTTTCTTTTCATGTTAATTGTTCAAGAAAGCCAGCTCAAAAAAACATGAAATACAATGAATGCTAACTTCAGAAAGGGAAACATGGTAGTTTTGTCTAGAAGGAGAAAACTTTAAATGCAGAATTCCTGAAAATAGTGTTAAAATGACCGGTGGTTACTTTGTGTATTGCACAGTGAATGAAGGCAATAAAAATTAGAGGGCTTTTTTAAAGACCTATCACCTAGTTTAAAACCAGTAAGGAGAGCTTTTTGATTGACTTCTGTTTTACTGCAATGTCCTGATACGTGGCTATTCAAGAAATAGTTCAGCAGCTGAACATCTAGGACTGTTAGAATAAACTTTCATCCATTTTTCAAGTTACTAATGGGAATGATTCAGGATTTTCAGAGATTGAAAATGGCAGCATCATAGTCTCTGTTTGCTTGTCCTGGTCACAAAAATGGGGTGTTTTTCAGTTACTGAAAGCTATATGCACATACGAAAAGGGAGGGTGGGACTGAGTTTTTGGCTAGTGGAAAAAAAAATCCCAGTATTTTAGTTGGAAGTTTTTTGCCTCAAAATACTTTGGTTTTAATTTATCTTAAGATGTCTTCATTTTTGGGGAAAAAGCATGCTGAGCTATATGATTTAGTCTGTTCGACTAAAGCAGTCAGTAATCATGAGGTCTGTTGGGTTTAATATTGAGAATACTGTGGCAAAGCAGATCAGAGATTAAGTACCAGGAGTACATATGGATGCAAATGCATCCTTTCAGGGGTTGTTTGTTCACTCTTCTCCAAAGAGAAATGGTAGCTCCTCTCACCAGCTTTTAGGCTCTTCCCAACATGAATAATGAAGTGCTGTTGAAGGGAATGTGGGTGACACCTGGCTATCAGTCATCTCTGCGTTACCACTGTGACATTGTGTGCTGCCAAGCTGCTGTGATTGATTGTCTCTACACCACGGGCTGAACAGTGGCTGTTGCTTCCCTGTCTGGTCAGAGGGTTTGGGAAAAAAAAAAACACCACCACCCAAAACCCCTCAAAAAAATAAAGACCCTGCCATCCTGCAGGCAGTTGTGAGCATTTAGGGGAGAAGGGAATTATTTTTTCCATGTGTAATGGGAAATTACTGTTCCTTATTTCTATTTTGAGATGGTTTACTGAAAACAGATCAGTGATGTAGTAGTGGTTTTGAGTTAGGAGTGAATGACACTTGTATGTTAGTTTGACCTTCACCTACCCCTGTATGGTCTTGGTGATCTTAGTAAGGAATAATCCATGGATCAGTTGCCAGGTAGTGGTGGAGGGGGCAGGATCAGGCCCTGGGGGCCAGCAGGAAGCACTCTCCCCCAAGAAGAGTGAAGGCGGTGCATCAGCACCTCGATGGAGGAGGAGGACAGGAATTGCCTGCTGAGCTGGGCACCTCTGGGGCAGCTCCCAGGAGGGGGGTGGGGGGGTGGGGTGTGTGTGATGGTGAGAGTAGAGGTTGCCGATGGCTTTCCAAAAACTGCATCTGTCAGACTGGACTGAAACACCCCCAGCACAGCTCTTGATTTGCCTCCTTTTGCTGCTTTCCAAGAAGAAAACTATTATTAGATACCTCATTCTTGCCAAAAAGCTCTGATAAGCATTTAACTTGTATATTCTTAATTATATCTCTTTTGTGTTCAGTACTCCAGTAAGTGCCAGACCACTGCATTGACTATATTAAATTCTTGATTTAGCAAACTGAACAGTAGAAAAAAAGAAATTATTATATTTTAAGCAGATGTGTTTTAATTGTTAGAAAATGTGTCCGTTCCTAAAGCCTGATTTTATGTTAAGACTATGCATCTTACTGATTTTGGTGTATAGCAACTACCCGTATATTGAAAGACAGAAAGTAGTGTCCTGTGGATCTGTTACTGTGCTGAAATAAGATAAACCAGAATCTTGTAAAGACCTGTGCTTTCTGTGGATAATTACCCTCCTTGGGATGCTTTCTTGCAGTATCAAAGATGAGAACTTGTGGCTTTGAAGGGGGGAAAGGACTGAGCCTCTATGCTGCAGAAATTCTCATTTGACTTCAGCCAAAAATACTTGGGGGCAAGTGACCTGGCCCTCATCTTCAAAGGTCTTCCCATAACAGCGATGATTCTTCCCGTAATATTGACAGTCCATAATGCTGTGCAGAAGGTGCAGTTGGCAGGAGAAGACAGTGTGGAGTATTTCTTAATGTGATTGGAGATGTTGGTGTACACCGCTAATCCATTTGCAGTTCTGTTCCGGTTGCGAGGAAGAGCTGCAGGTCTTACTCTTGTTCAAGGCAGCCTCTCCCCTGCCTTGCCTTTGGCTGTGAGCTAGACAAGAACTGGGGAGCGAGGAGGTGATGATGGGACTTTGTAGTTTAAATACCTACTGATTGAAAGCGATCTTTCAGAATTAATTGATTTTTTCTTTTTTTAGGTGTTTTGAGCTTCTCTGTGATGCAGATGTGCTGCTCGTAGGGAGCAGTCCTGCTAGGATGATATCCCCAAGACTCAACTGTACCCAGCAAATAACAAGTGGGGTAGGAAGATTGTTTCTGAAAAGAACTTAGACTTGCTCCAGCCATTTAGAAAAACTCATACCTTCTGCCTGTGCTGCTGCTGGCAGCCTTTTTCATTGCAACCTCAATTATTTTTTTTTAATTTTTTGGGGGAAGATTTGTCTTTGTATATTCAGCCTGCAAACTCCAGTTAAAGCACTTATGGGGTGATTGTTCTGGTTTCCTGCTGGAGCCTGGGGATCATTCCTGAAGTTGAGGGCCATCAAAATGACTTCTGCTCTGTATGATGTCTGCTCGGCATTGCTTGCTCTTGGTTCTAGTGGGAGGTGTCTCTGCCCATGGCAGGGGGTTGGAACTAGATGGTCTTTAAGGACCCTTATAACCTAAACCATTCTATGATTCAGTCAACAGTAAAAGACAGCAAAAATGTGGCCTTTCTGTTTAGAAACCTTGGGGATGTTCAGTTTTGTTTTATTTTAGCTGTATTTTTTTCAAAAATTGGGAAGATTCACACTTGAGAGCTGTGCCTTGGTTTCAGACTTCCAATCTGTTTGACTGGGCAGCTGTTGGAGCTCCTTTCAAGACAATTTTAAGCACTGCTACAAATTGTAGGGCATGCACTGACTGTTTTAGTTGATTGCAATGCAAATGTATAGTAAGCCCATAAATCGTTGCCAGTGTTGTGATTACAAATCATTACAATAATGCGAGATTATTCAGTTTGTCGCAAATCCTTCTAGACTACACAATTAGTCGTAACCACAAGTATAATCCTGTGAGATAAAGTCACTTCATTACACAATCTCCTTGTGGTTTACTGTTTGCTTTATTTTGATGCCAGACTGAGTAACTGAATGTTCCTATGTAGTTAACTTGAACGGCAGCGTATCTGCTTTTTGTGTCGCTGCTAATTTTGGAGTTTATTTTACATCCTTAAAAATACAGATATTGATTAATATAATAGTTGGGCAAAGCTCTGATGATTTCAGTTCTAGTGCTGGGAAAATCAACTGAAAAATGGTGAAGTTTTAGAAAAGAATTGCTAGTTAGCAATCACTATAGATGTCTTGTGGATGGGGTAGGTGACTGCGAGCAGGTTGGTGCCTCCCTGCAAAAGCAGTGGCTGCAGTTGCTCTGCTGCAGAATTACAGCGAGGCAGAGTACGGCTGCTGAACAGGAATGAAATGAATAGTTGGAAAGACTTGGAAACAGATTTCAGACCAAATCAAACCTTTTTGTACAGTTTCAGATATCCATCTCCTTTCTTGTGCGGTACTTGTCCTTTCCTGAGATCGGATGTCATGATGCTCCCAGCGCAAAGGAAACCGCAGTGGGCTAAGGACCGACCTGTGCCTGTTGGCCAGATCCCAATGACTCACTGTGTCAGAGTAATTCTGATAAATACCCGGACTGAGATAATCAAAACCCATCAGGGTATTTGGTGGTTGTGCTACTTATTAATTTTAATGATAATTGAATACCTGTGCCAGTTACGCAGGCTGTAAGCTCAGCTGCCCAAGCCCCGTGTATTCAGTTTCAAAATGCTGCTTATTCAGAGTCTGGTATATTTAACTCAGAGGGGTGGTCTCAATGTGGACAGGCTGCACAGATAGGCAGGACCTACGGTGTCCTTTGGAGTCACAGTAACTAAGTGTGGCAGAGCCTGTTTCTCAGAGCTGTAGAAGTGTATTGAACTGGCAAATGTCTTCAGCCCCCGGGGGATTTGGTTATGATGCTGCCTGTATAATGTTTGTAAAAGGCTTTTGCCGTGAAGGTGTTGAACAGAAAGCAGAGAATCTTAAGCAGCCCTTGCTCGCTGTTTGCAAAGCTGTTTTGTATGATGCCACTAGCCTAGGTAAACCTTTTGGGCTCCTCTCCTCCCTGCCCCTTTTGAGCACAGTAGTACTCCTGAGGTTTTCTCCTTGCAGGGTTAGCTCCTCCCGTGCCAACCTGGGGGGTTTTCCCCCGGCACTGCTGTTTGCAGAGGCTGACCTCGCTGAAGCTGGATGTGCAGAAGTCCCCGTGCATCTCTTCTTGTGTCGCAGAGGGTCTTTGGCAGAAACCAGAATCTGTGTTGAGCTTTTTTTGTACGAGGAGGGCTTTTCCCAGCTGAATTCTCTGGTGCATCTGTCCCTGCTGGAAGACCATGTAGCGTCCCCATTGATCAAGGATAAAGCAAGCAACTGAGACCCAAAATAGGTGCTAGTGCTGTAGGTGACCTGTGTTTTCTTGAACTGAGAATGAGCCTAACCTAGCAGAGTCTTGATTGTTGCCTTTAAAAAACAGACTATACCCTTCCTTTTTTTCTAACCTTTGTTTTCTCTGTTCAAAAATAAAGCAAGAAAGAGAGAAAATAAAGTGAAAACAATTTTTTCACATACAGTGCTGTGACCAAAGCTATTTCTTGGCAAATTTCCTTTCTTCTCTGCTCTGCACAGTTTTAAATCTGAGAACTGAACTAGTTTTCTTCCATATTACGGTAAATACGTAAGTAATCAAAATGATATTAAGAAAGAAAGTTGGGCAACTCCCTGCTGTTCAAATATGTTAATTGCAAATCATTGACATTCTAGACATGCTGTTTCTTACTGAGTTATAGTTTCCTTGCTGGTGGAGTAAAACAATCGATTGAAAAAAAGCACAATATTAATAGTATTTGCTAGTTCTCATTATTTAAAAATAAGAGCAGATATGTGAATGTGTGAGCTGAGGGTAATGGTGTTGTAGCTTCATGGAATTTAAGGCCAGTGGGGCTGTTAACATTATATAGTTGAATATCCTGTGGTATGTACAGTACAGGAACTTGTTCAGGGGTCCTTGAAGCAGGTCTGTAACCTTGATTTGACCTACAGTGCATCTTCTGGAGAGGGATTTCTACTTTTTAGTCTTCCTCTTATGGTGAGTCCACCATATCTCTTGGTAGCTTGTAGCAAGAGCAAGCTGTCCTTGTTGTAAGGCAAACTAGTATTTCTAGCCCGAATTGGTGAAACTTCAATTCTTAATCAATGGATCTTGTTATGCCTCTTCTTGCTAACTTTACAGGTGTGTACTAGTTATCTCTCTTTCTCCTCCACACGCCTCATTTCAGGCAAATAAAGGCCACAAGCAAGTTACCCACATCCCAGCCTTCTCTTCACTTTTTTATTTTTTTTTTTACAGATTTTTGTGCTATAAAGTAGGTTTTTGATCTCTCAAGTAGCTATGGGCTCTTCTTTCTGGGATCCTCACACTTTGTCCTAGTTGAAGTGTTGCCATTTGAAATGAAAGCGGCTTTCTGGAAGTGGTCTTTGTAAAGTGTTGTATTATCTTTTTGTTTGCTCTGTGAGGCAAATGGATCATGAGGAGAAAAAAATCATCCTTCCTGATGGAACCCAGGTGGAAGTGAAGGGGGAATCTTAGTGGCTGCTCATCTGGATGCTGTGGCAGGGAGGAGGTGGGGTACAGTGCCAGATGTGTCTGTGATCTGAAACCTTGTGTTAGAGCTGTGCTGAAGCCTCTGCCAGCAGTTGACCTGGGCACTTGGTGATTTGGTAAGGGGAATCCATGGGAGATGGACGTGCTACTGCATGAGTGCATCATGTACATCATTTCTGTTGGGAAGACACGTTCCTGTTACAGGGGAAGATACAACCCTGCAGCCTTCTGGAGCCTTAGGAAGGGTAGGATTCAGTCCTGGCTCAGCACCAGCTTTAGCGCAAGTCAAGGCTTCACGCCTGCAAAGCATCTCAGGACTCTGCATCTCTGAGCGGGGGAGACTGCACTGAAATCACCTGGGTGCTTGGATGGCCTGTCTCTGACTGCTTCAGTCCACAGAAATATGAAAACTCCCCATGAGTGGTTCTTTAGGTCTGGTCCTATGAGACTCGCACCCAAGGCTAGGGTAAGCTATGGAGATGCAACAGCAGGTTTTTGTGTCCTTCCCCTAAATGGCTTATTCCTTTACTTAGTATGAAATTTCTTTCACTGCTTATTACTATTTTAAGGGGGTTTTGTGCACAATAATTTATGGATGAGAGCACACATTTTTACAAAACTTTAGGTATTATACGCTATGGTGGCAACTTTTCAAAATCAGAGTGCCATTTCTTCAGCTGTCTAACTTCCCGTGGGTATGTGTTTTTGGTAAGAAGAATGATGTCAATTAACCACACAACCTGTAGAAGTGCTGTTTCCTATGCTAATTAGTTCTTCCTCTGAGAATTGTACTTCTAATTTATCTTTTAAAGTGCATTCATTCATCCCTTTCCTTTCAAACTTCAACACTTTGTGAAACATGCATCCAGTTTCACTGAAAGAGTCTGAAGCTGAAGAGACAAAGATTGAAAGGGGATTGATTTCATGGTTTAAGTGCTAAATAATAATGAAACTGGGTTTGTAATTTCATGTTTGTGTGAAGTGGTCAATCAGTGCATTTTGTGGAGTGAGTTTAAGGCCTAGAATAGGGATGGATAAATAATCATCTGTAGTTTCTGTGCCTTTCCTCCTGGCAACTCCAGAAGAGTATTTAAAACTTTTTTTACCAGAAATTCAGGCCACAGACGAGGAGTATCTTGCCTTGCTGTAAAATGCTGTTGCTACAATTTGGCTGTGTTATGTCCCTAAGCTGTACAAAACTGAGTGAAGATTGCATTCGGTGATGGGCTTGCTGTGAAAGTGCCTCTTCCATATGCAAGTCCAAGGGAGGTCCGTGCTTGTGGTGTTCTGACTGTCCTTGGGCTGCTTTCCTAGCCATAGCATGTTGGTGTTCAATGGGTTCTTTAAGGGTTGTCAGGTGTTGGAAGAGAGCATGAAGTAGGAGGAGGTTGCAGGTGAGACAAAATAGGCTGTGAAGTATTGAACCTCTCTAGAAGTGTATCTTTTCTGAGATGGTTAGGATATAGGACATCCACCATAAACACATGAGCACATCCATGTTTCTTCAATTCCCGATTTAAAGAAACATTGAGGTCCAGGTTGCATCTCTGTCCGATAGATTTACATCCTTGTAATTCTGGTGCCATATTTAAATAGCAACATAAGCCTGATGTGGTGGGAATTAAATCCCATAGAATAAAAAGTAACTAAAAGTTGCATTGTGTTGTGGAATAAGCATAACAAGCATCCACATGTATAATTTATTACCTATAGTGGGTAAGTGCATAACAACAGTCATAATAAACTCATTCTGTTCATTCATTTTTAGATCTTAGCATACTGATTCAGACCTTAACTGAAAGTGAATATACAATCAATGTGAGGCTTTTTATGCTGGTTTGATAATGTAGGCCTGCCGAGGATCTTTAATTAAATAATTATTCTTTGTTCAATCAGGATAGATTGCTTCACTATAGGGATTGCAGGCGAGAACATGCAAAATCTGCCCCGAACTGATCATGTTTTAGCTGCGTACTGTAAGCCTGTGTACATGATAGTCTTTGTCAGGCAAAGCAGTGAGAGCAACCCAAAAAACTAGCAAAAAAAAAATGTAGTCAGATATTAAAAATGTAATGCCTAATTCTGAGGTGATCAAAGAAAAGCACGCCAAGACCCAATTTGGTGGTGCTGTGAACAAAGTTACAGCTGTCTGACAAATGGGAAAAGTGGATTTTCTACAGGGTTCCGCTTCAACAGCTTGCTTTGTTTTTGGTGACAGTTGTAAGGTGCTAAGCACGTAGGGAATCAGAAAATCTGGGTTTCGGTTTTCTTACTGGTAACCTCATGTATTCACGAGGTGGCAAATGGAGCTGTTAGGAGGAGATGCAATAAATTGCATGGTGTATGTGCCTGCTGTGCACGCCGATTCCCATAAGAGGGTCTGCACAGGCAGAGCAGGCTTCTCATTGCTTCTGTGTGAGTGTATTGAAAATGCAAAAAAAATCTGTTTGGCGTGGCGGCTCCTGCTTGTAGCATCACACAAGGCTGACATCGGATGGCCCCTGCTGCCGCGGCATGTCATTAATGCAGCTCACGGTGGCTGGACTGAGAGGACTCCAGTGTTTATTAGGGGAATATAATCATTTAAGCCTGAATAAGCTTCAAAGCTTTAATGTGGCTGTTTGGCCAACAGAAATGAGATGTAAATTTGTGCTGAATAGCCACTGATTACAGAAAGATGATTAATGCAAGATTTAAAATTGATTTATGGGTGCAGTTGTCAAGACCTAAGCCATGAATGTAATATTATCTCTGAAAAGCTTTGGGTAGATTAGAGACCAGGGAGCAGGAGCAAAATAATGCATTTGCTGGAGGGTCTGATATGGTATATGGGCCATCTATAATCTAGTCAAATTTGGTACATGCCTCAGAGGTTAGGCTTTGCCAGCGCAGCACATGGATAATTGTATCACGTTGCTTGGAATACTAGAAAATCAAGAAGTTGAATCTGTTTTATTTTCATTAAATGCACTTTTTGATCAAGTATTTTTTCTCTTTTACTGAAAACTCTTAAAAAATGTTTCCTCACTTTTGGGAAATTATAGATAGTCGATGACAATGATAAAGATTAAGGATTTAGTTTAGTTTTTGCAAATTTTCACTGCTGTGGACAGTAAAAATAAGCCAAATGCTTTGTGTTCTTCCAATAGTAGTAAACAGAAGCCCCAGATAAATTTTGAGTAATTTAAATATTAGGACAACATTAAGTTAACAAGGAAAACTTCCTTTTGTGCTGCTTTTGAAAACTGTCGTGTGAACCTCTTGGTATTATCAAATGATGAGTAATGTGAACAGTATCCCAAAAGCTTTGAAAATCCAAGCATTCAGTTATAAACCTAAAATGTATGTCATACTGTGAGTCCTTCTGAAAATCTGGCTCTGCCAGTCTTCCAGTGTTAAAGCGTGTGGTGTCAACACTGTTTGTTATGGCATTTGTTAAATTGTTCTGCAATGAGTGTTACATTAAGCAGTGAAAAATGATTTAATGGTATTGTGTTTCTTCATTGCCTCTTTCATGCTCATCTCCGTTGTCTTACCTTCAATTGCTGATCTCTGGTTGGAAATGGATGTTTTAATTCAGATGTACGGAGAATTTCAAAGCTTTTAAAAAAAAAAAAAAGGAGAAGAAATAAAATGGGGGGGAGGCGGGGCTTGCAAATAACGCATTGCTTTGTTCTGGGACGGGGTCAGAGCAGACTCTGATTAGGCATGCTGGAGAGTGGTTGATGCTCCTTTTCATTTCAGTTGTGCTAACCTCCAGCTGGGTTCTCCTTCCATTTGGATTCTGGTCCTGACATCTTTCATTGATCATGCAAATGATCAAAGTCTGAGCAAAACTTGTGTCCCATTTTCATTTTTTTCCATTGCATCTTGGTGTGCAGCACTGAAAAGTCTAGGTGACTTTGTTCTGACATTTCTTCATTTTTCAACAGCTTGAATTGTGCAGGTCTCTGAACAGATAATATATTTCATCGTAAGCATGTACTGCAGATAATTTTAAAGGTTTTAATTGCTCTTCTTTCTTACAGGCTTGCTTGGGTGGGACTTGGTTTAGCAAACTAATGCCTGTGTTTTGAGATGCTGTCTCAGCTTTACAGAAATCTGCATTGTTTCTCATCAGTAGTGCAGAGTAATCCAGGACTTGTCAAAACTTTAGCATTATATGACACCAAGGGAGTCATATAATGACTGAGAAGCCTCCTGCACAGCCAGCTGCAAAAATAGAAGATGTGGCTGCAAACTTCACATGCATATTACAAATATAAACGAGTATTGAAAAATTGTTTAACATTTAAATTTGCTACTTGAACAATAGGAGCTGATGATTATGAAGTTCTCCACATAACTTCTAAGTGACTTCTGATATGTCTTCACTTTCTTGAGAGGAGCGGTCATGCCTACTCTCACAGTTCCAGCGTAAGTCTTTCCTATTCGGTGTTCTCCCTCAGC
Source organism: Charadrius vociferus (assembly GCF_000708025.1). Lineage (NCBI taxonomy): Eukaryota > Metazoa > Chordata > Aves > Charadriiformes > Charadriidae > Charadrius > Charadrius vociferus. Next base: position 102,543 of record NW_009648150.1, read on the forward strand.
TCTGAGCAGCGTGACTGTGTAAGAACCTTACTTGGAATTACGCAGTGGAGGAGGAGGATTTCTAGCAGTCCTGTTTGCACACAGGACTTTGAAAGCTTGACCCGGAATTAAAAAGATCCAAAACACTGTAAGATACAGAAGTATCCACCCAGATGCTTAAGTTCTTACTTCTAAAAATTAATATTTTTTTTTAAGCTGATTGCTGCTGATGAGTTGTTCTGAGTGTTGGAGTGTACAATGGGCAGCAACGGAGTTAGGATGGAGCATGATGGTGCTGTGAGCATTCACCCAACTCATTTCCAGTGTAGTTCTGTTTTATAGTGGAGAGGAAACATTAATCATTCCCCCATCTGCACTAATCCCTCTCCTGCCCTCTGTCTCAGTGCAAAGCAGTATATAAAACCTTGGCATTGAGTGAAATGGAGCATTGTTAAATCTTGATGCAGTGGTGAGTAGCCTTTAACATGGAGTAAGGCCCTTTTTCTTCTCTTAACACCTTTGCTGCCCACATGTTGAAAGAGGTAGTTCAGAAGCACGTGTATGGCTGTTCCTTTAATGCTGCTGCAGTGGGAATCTGCTCTTTAAGTTTGGGGTTTTTTGGGGGGAGTAGGGGGGAAGTGGGTGGGTAATGAAAGTGACTTTTTAAGTTTGCCTTCTGCTAGGCAAGTATGACATGTGGGATAGGGAATATGTGAGTGGTTAATATAGAGATGGAGAGAAAAGTTTACTAGTCAGATGTGGTATGTCTCAAAAAGATGCTTTAAACTTCCAGTTCATACTTTTTTGCAATTTACTTCCCCCACTTCTGCTTTAGTTTATGAAAAATGATCCTTAGCTTCTGGCTGGGAAATCTCCTGTAATGAGTGAGGAAACTCACATTTACTTCAGGTAATTAACTTCAGGATACTCTGATGCTGTGTGTTAATCAGACTGTGCAGCTTGGTGGCCAGAGTAGAGTGGCATTATAAAAAACAGCAGAAAGCTGAAATCCAGTTGTAAAATGAGAAGTGTAGCCCAAAAGTTGTGGTATTCTCTCTCTTTTTTTTTTTTTTTATTTTATTTTATTTTCCTAGTTTGACAAATTAAGGGGAATGTGCCAAACCACCAGAAAATGTTAAGTTCCTTCTTTGGAAACTCAGCTTTTTAAATTAATTTCATTAGACCAGATTTCTGCCTGAGTAGGGAGATTAATCAGATCCTCTCTATCCTCTGTGTCTGTTATCCATTATGTTTTTTGCTTGACTAGTAACTGCTGTCAGTAGGAATATACGTCTGTATGTATAAATGTCTCAGTTGTAAAATTGCCATCCAAATGAGGCTTGAGCCTTGGGTGGGGGGAGTATCAGATGTATGGAAATGGTAAGACTGTGGGTGATTACAACTGCTTCTGGTATTTAAAGGTTTTAATAAACACTGGTCCAAATATTGTTTGTAGAACTCACTGCAGTTTCCTTTTGACACTGGCTCCTGCCCTTAAAATGAGCTCCAACCCCCACCCCCCCCCAAACAGGCTGAAGCTGTGTACGAATCTCTTCACCTTTTGCATTATAAAAATAGATATTGGTATTGGAAAAGTTTGCCTGTACTTTGATAAGGTTTTGGTTGTTTTTTTTTGTAAAAAGTAAGTACTACTGTAAGTAGTATGGGTTTTTTTGTTTGTTTTGGTAGCTGAAATTTAAAAATAAAGTGTGCCTGAGGTTGAAAGAAATAGTTTGGGTTACTCTGGAACAGTTTTCATATTAATTTCTTTTTTTTTTTTCCTGCTATTTTGCTTACATTCAGGAAGAGAGGATGGTTTGGGAGGCTGTCAGTATCACTGTTTTCCCCTTTATTGATTTTTTTTTTTTTCCTTTTTTTTTTGGTCCCCGCCCCTCCTTTCCTAACTTGATTCAAGTACATGATTTGCTTTGGTTTCCTGATTATTTTTATTTCAAATTTGTGATTTACTGGAAAGAGTTACGTGTCTGGTTGGTGTCCTTCCACTGCCTAGCTGGTGCAGAGCAGAGGGGGGATGTCGCCAGGCTGTCCCAGTGAGCAAGGATCCTGCCCCAAAGCAGAATTAGAATTTTAAGCCTGAGTTGTCACTCTGTCACAAATGCTAAAAAAACTGTTGCCTAAGAGTTCTCTTTAAAACAGGATTCAGTGGCCTGCCAGTGGTAGAGAGGTGTGTAAAGTTATCTTGCCTTCTATTCTGTCTGGAGGTGGCATGTAGCGGGCACCATTTACCCTGTAGATCTTGAGCTGCTTGTCATACCTCTGCTCTGCTCCTGGCACTGCTCTTTCATCAGGAAGAGCAGACTTGCAAACTTGCAGCATTGTGTCGGGTTACTGCATTTTTTTCTTCTGCTTGAGAGTGGTTTGGAGCAGTGTCCCTCCCTGTGAGAGGGTACCAGGCTTCCCAAGTGCTCCACGACGTGCTGGTGGACTCTGCCATGATTAGTAGGTCATACGGGTTATACATAGAATCATAGAATTGTCTAGGTTGGAAGGGACCTTTAAGATCATCAAGTCCAACCATCAACCTAACACTGCCAACACCACTACTAAACCATGTCCCTAAGCACCATGTCTACCCGTATTTTAAATACCTCCAGGATGGCGATTCCACCACTGCCCTGGGCAGCCTGTTCCAATGCTTGACAGCCCTTTTTGTGAAGAACTTTTTCCTAATATCCAATCTAAACCAACCCTGGCACAACTTCAGGCTATTTCCTCACCCACCTCACTACAACCTCCTTTTCAGGTAGTTGTAGAGAGTGATAAGGTCTCCCCTCAGCCTCCTTTCCTCCAGGTTGTTTCTCTAAACAACCCCAGTTCCCTCAGCCGCTCCTTCTAAGACTTGTTCTCCAGACCCCTCACCAGCTTTTTGCCCCTCTCTGCACACCCTCCAGCACCTCAATGTCTTTCTTGTAGTGAGGGGCCCAAAACTGAACACAGTATTGGGGTTGGGGCTACACCAGTGCTGAGTACAGGGGGATGATCACTTCCCTAGTCCTGCTGGCCACACTATTCCTGATACAGGCCAGGACGCTGTTGTCCTTCTTGGCCACCTGGGCACACTGCTGGCTCGTATTCTGCTAGCTGTTGACCAACACCCCCAGGTCCTTTTCTCCTGGGCAGCTTTCCAGCCACTCTTCTCCAAGCCTGTAGCGCTGCATGGGGTTGTTGTGACCCAAGTGCAGGACCCGGCACTTGGCCTTGTTGGATCTCATACCATTGGCCTCGGCCCATCAATCCAGTCTGTCCAGATCCCTCTGTGGAGCCAAGATCCCTCTGTAGAGCCATATATACCTCTTGCCAACGCCAGCATTCAAAACAGAACTGCCAGTCCTGAGGTCAGCATCACTTTAGAAGGGGCTATGAATAAGGTGACTTTTAGGTACTTTCTACTTTTGTATTCTTGTTCTTTTAGAAAATCCTTTTTTCTTTTAATGAAGACTGAAACACCCCCAGCAAAAGCAAAGACTCTCCTTTAATCATGCGGCTCCAGAGCTGAAAAGCTGAGCGATGTTGTGCATTGCAGGGCATGTTGATAAAACTGGCAATATTGGTGGCAGGCTTTGAAGTAATTGAATTTTGGGACTGGCATGTCTGTAATTGGTGTTTTGCAACAGGCAAGATGGTGACACCGTCAGCCCTATTTTACCGCTAGCACAGCCCTGCAAAACCTTCTGCAGTGCAGATAAAACAGATGTGTAAGTGCTCTGCCTGGCTTTCACTAGAGATTCAGCCTTACGTGACCTCACTGAAGTCATTGAAACTACGCAGAGGAGAGCCTGCTTTTTACTTGCTTTAACTTTGTGATACGATAGCGGGTGGAAAGCCGGCAGGCAGCTGAAAAAAACCCAACAAACCAACAAAAAAACCCAAACCAAACCCCAAGTTTTTGGGTTTTGTTATGGAAGGAGAGCAGCAAAAGGAGGGAAGGAGCAGGTTGCAAGATAAAGTTGAGTAGCGGGAGGCAGCGTGTGTGTGGGAGCTGAGCTGGAGGCTATTGATTGGCAGCCAGGTCTTAACATCAGCTGCATAAAAGGAAATCGAAGAGACTGCACAAATATTACCAGGATGAAAGGCAGGATAAATAGCACAGAGCTGAACGCCGGGCTGGTCTGCCCTTCTGGAAGGGCAGCAGGTCTCCCCTTTTAACTTGGCACAGGGTTTGCATAGCCCCATGCTGCGCTCTCCTCTGCACCAGTGTGTGCTTGTGCTGGGTTTGACAGCAGGATTTGGGAGTAAAATTACCTTCCTCTCTCTGTGGGTAAAGCCTGTGGGGTATCACAGGCCTTCCACACATTCAAAGCCTGGGATAGGAGATCTGTGCCCGGCTTGCCTTTCTCCAAAAAAAAAAAAAAAGCCTGTGAAAATGTATAAATCCTTTTCCAATTTTACATCTTTGTGCCAGCAGATAACTTGAATTAACATGCACATGTTGCAGAGCTCCACGTGGTGGGGTGGAAAATGAAATGGGAGAGGATGAGGGTTCTTGTACCAGGGAGCCTGTGAAATAGGCAGTGAGAATAGAGGCTGGTTGCACAGTCCTTGGAAGGAGGAGTCCTGCTGGGAAGGTTCCAGGTAAGTATAGGAACCTCTTTGCATAATGCTCTTAAGTTCCCTTCCCCTCTTAAGACAACCAGGATTTTACTAAATGCCTAATTTCTCTTTCAGCAGTGCTAGGATGTGCGGAAAGAGGCTTGAAATTTCCACACCACCTTTAGTGGCTGCTAAAGAGAGTGAAGACCAGTAACAAAATTTCTCCTTGCAAAAAAAAAAAAGAAAAAAAAACACAAAAAACCAAGCCGAAACCAAATAAACAAAAGCTCTGAAATTTTCATCCCCGCTGTCAGTATTTGTTTTTGGGGCAGCAGCCTTTTACTGTGCTGTGGTGGCAAATTGCAATCCTGGAATCCTGGAGATTAGAAACAAGCCTCAGTAGCAGACAGCTGGTGAATATGTTTTAAAATTGTCCGTTTAACCCAAGACCCTGCCACTGAATGCTTTTTTAGCTCTTATATTTTTAGTTAGATGTGTGGTATCTCTGGCCTTTCCATAGGCAGACAGCCTGCATGAATTGCATGCTTCCTATTGATGGTGCTGAATGCAGTCTTGAGCTTCTGTTAACTTGCCAGCAGTACTGTACTGGAAATTTCTGATTCAGAAATAGGTCTTCTATAAATGATTTAACATCAGGCCATTGAAATGCATTTGTGTTTTCCTTCTTAGGGCTATTAAAGATGTAGAGAAAACATTTAGCACCAAATTAATGGTTGCATTTTTGTTTTAATCCTGCAGATGGGGTTGATTTATATCTCAAAAATATGTGCTGCAGAGAGGAATTATAATATTACACAATTTTTCAGTTGTACTTAATTTGTTTTCATGCCAATATTTTCAGCTAGATGCTGTCTCTTTAATGTGGCGAGTCTTCTTTTTCATTAACTGTAAGGCACGGCTTTTCATCCTGTAGTTTGTAATCCTGAGTCGGTTGAAATACTTGTCTTGAGATCTGTAGTGACTGGGAAGCTGGGACCAGGCAGAAGGTGCAGGGGCTCTCACCCCCATCCCCATCTCGTGGAGGGATGGCAAAGCAGAAGGGCGGCAGGCTGCCTGGGGTCTCTGGGGGGAACAGACCCGGCTGAAGAGAAAGAAATGGTGCACTCCTACATGCAGATAGGAGAGAAGAAAGGATTAAATGACAGCAGAGATTGTGCACAATAGTGGCTGCTCTGATAAAATCTGGTTGGCTTTCCCTTGAGGATTATACAGAGATAAGCAGCCTTAGCTCATTAGCACCTCCCTTTCCTCTTGCTCTCTGGTGATTGCTTTGGGTTTGATGGCAGGTGGTGATGGCAGGACTTGCTCTGATCTGGGGTGTGGTGCTGGAAAGGCAGCACATCCTGAAGCCTGAGATGTTAAGTGCTATGCCATTTCTTGCAGCTGATGTATTTATGCTTGGACCTTCTTCCTCATGGTGTTTAGTCCCCTCCGTGCATGAAAGCAACCATTAGAATCACTGGATTTAGTTTTTGAATGAATGAGCTTTCTTATACTCAATCCCACTAATACAACTCCTGGAGCAGCAATGGAAATGAGCTTAATTTTGTAACTCTGGAGAGCATGATGGTTGGGTCTTTGAAAGTTATCTGGCAAGTATTAAAAAAGAGAAGTAATGTTTTTCAATACGCCTTCGAGTTAGGTCACTAATGATATTATTGCAACATCACAGTCACTGCAAACATCAGTTTTCTGAGAGAAATACACATTAGATGCTCCCTACATGTTGTATGGAGTTACGCTGTGTACCTTGTGGCCATCCACACACCTCCCCGCTTGCGAAAACTGGTGTGAGCAATTTCCAGCCCTCTCAAATGCTTTTCACCACCTCCTGCTGGAGGTTAACACTTAAACCGGCACAAACGGAGATGTGTGTGATTGTCTGAGTGATCCTCTGACCTTCAGGCAGAAAAAGCAAAGGTTTTAAAGTCATTAAGGTCTTTCCTGGGCTATATTGGGGTGTGCTCACCTGTCCCCTGGGCTGGTTTGGCAGGGACCTCTGCCTGAGTTGGCGGGAGTGGAGGGGTACCATCCCTTTTCATCAAATGGAAAATTGCCACTGTGATAAAAATAAGACTTTGCACTTATATAGTGTCATGGTAAAAAAATACACTTGGAAGCATATATGTACAGCATATTTAGCACTTAACCACAGTAGTTGAAGAATAGTGCTTTTCTGCTTTTTGATTTCATGTATCTAAACCCATCCTATTTACTGGAACATGGAGAAGCTAGCTGCAGATTTGTTCTATCTTGCATACTTTTCCTGTGTTTTCTCAATGGTTCTACTCTTCATAATTATTGATTGCCTCTCCTCAAAGTTAGACATGAATCCTGTACAGATCTGCCTAGCTTTTGCTGCAGGCATATCTCCACCTATCTCTGTGGCGCTACCAGGAAGGGTGAAGTGACAAGTACATGTTAATCATGGTAGGATCACGGCCTGTTTAAGCCCAGGGACATAAAAAGGGTTTAGAAATGAAAATACTGCTTAGCATGACAAAAATGTCCTCAGGTTAGGTTCCTCATTCGGAAGACTGGTGGTACATGTGAACGCTGTGCACCGCAGCAGGCATGTCTTGCTGAAATTGCAGAAGTCCCCACTTTCACATCCCAGGTCCGAAAGGAGAGGAAATGCTTTCATCGTGGTGGTAGTTACAACTCATTTTGGATTGTAGCATCAGGGGATGTTTTCATGCCACTTGTTGCTGCCATTTTAATTTAAAAATCTGAGAACAGCATTTCCCTTGAAAACACTGTATGGTTATGTTGGCTCTGAAGGTGTTCCCTGTCAGCTCTGCAGTAATGGCATCTGGATTGAGAAGGCTCTTGAATTCATCTCAGGCTGTATTTTCAATGAAAAAACCTGGCCATTGGCCTTAGAAGGTATACAGCTTGGAACGTAGCTATTACCTTGTGTTGAAGTGCCTTTAAATTAAGCTCTGTGCGTTTGCTTTATGCTGCATCCGCAGCTGTGACTAGATGCGGGCAGCAATGCTGAGCAGAGGATGGAAGAGGCTTTGGGAGTTAAGCCCTTGCAGATAAGCAGGTCAAAAGCAGAAGAGAACAAAACTGAAACCATCACTGGTTGTCCCGAGTTCTTTGCTGTACTTACGTGGGTTAATCTAGTCTCTTAATGTGACACTACAGTTCTCAAAAGCAGAGAGGAGACATTAATGTTGTGTCTCTACCGTAGGCGCTATTGCTGTGCTACTGACTGTGCTGTGTTGGATCAGGAAAAAGCATTTCTTCCAAGTGAGGCACTTCAGAGCGTGGCCAAAATAAAATGAAAAAGCAGTTGCTACAATTCTCACAAACACCTGCACAAAGTTATCTGGAGCTCTGCTTAAAAACCTGTATAACACACAAACAGCTTAAGATTTGCAGATCCCTGTAACCCTTATTGGAAGTATCTTCCAATGCATGAGCAGGAACTCCTCTAATTAGCACATTTCAGGAGAGCAAAGCTCATTTACTCCATATATCACTCTGCTGATTTTCTGGCAGGCTGTTTGGTGGGGGAAAATAGCTTGGAGAAATGTGGTCATCGTCATTGCATTCGACAGAGATTTGAGGATGTGGTAGAAAGGAGCCTGGGGGAGCAGGGACAGACAGACTGTAAATAGCTTTTTTTTCTGTTATGTGGATGCATTGGAAAAGGCCAACTCATGGCCCCATCTGCTTTTGTTTTGTTCCCTAGCAAAGTACTAGTGGACAAACCCAACAGTATGTTTTCCCACTTCTGAAATGTCTGAAACGAAAGGTTTTAACTAGCATCCTTTTATATTTCTAAAGGGTCTTTTATCTGACTTTTCAGAATTGTATCAAGCCTCCAGTATGGAAAATTTTGCAATTTAAAACATTTTTTCCCCCCTAAAAGTCCTCCTGAATTTCTGAAGCCCAAGTTGCTTTTCGATAGGAAAGCTACGATTTTGCAGGACCTGTAACTTTTTTTAAAAGCAATACTTTTCCTTTTTATACAGTGGGAAGAAATTGGTGAGGTGGATGAAAACTATGCTCCAATACACACATACCAAGTATGCAAGGTAATGGAACAGAATCAGAACAACTGGCTTCTGACCAGCTGGATCTCTAATGAAGGGGCGTCCCGCATCTTCATTGAGCTCAAATTCACCCTGAGGGACTGTAACAGCCTTCCGGGAGGACTTGGGACTTGCAAAGAGACTTTTAACATGTATTACTTCGAATCAGATGATGAAGATGGGAGGAACATCAAAGAAAACCAGTACATCAAGATCGATACCATTGCTGCTGATGAGAGCTTCACAGAGTTAGACCTCGGTGACAGAGTTATGAAGCTAAACACAGAGGTGAGAGATGTTGGACCCCTAACAAAAAAGGGATTTTACCTCGCTTTCCAGGACGTGGGTGCCTGCATCGCCCTGGTCTCTGTGCGCGTGTACTACAAGAAATGCCCATCGGTGATCCGCAACCTGGCCCGCTTCCCTGACACCATCACGGGAGCGGACTCCTCACAGCTGCTAGAGGTGTCGGGCGTCTGTGTCAACCACTCAGTGACTGAGGAGGCACCGAAGATGCACTGCAGCGCTGAGGGGGAATGGCTGGTGCCCATTGGGAAGTGCTTGTGCAAGGCAGGGTACGAGGAGAAGAACAACACCTGCCAAGGTAAGGGTGTGGGCTGAGGCTGCAGAGGTGATGTGCGGTCTTGGCTTTCTCTTCCATGTCCTTCGTGCCTGGTTGAGCTGACAGTGGTGGGTTGGGTTCTCACTTCCACTGAGATCCTTTAAATGACCGTGCCAGCACAAAGAGAGAGGCCTTGGCTGGGTGTCATGGGACTTGACACCTATGTACCGGTGCTTATAGAGCTGTGGACAACCAGCACGCCACTATTACCTTTGGTGCACTGTACTGTAGGGCCCATGAGGCGATTGTAGTCTTATCTGTTATTTAAAGCTTTATGCTATTTTTCCTCAATATAGGGGTTTCCTTATGAATTTTAGAAGCTTGGTTTCTTTTTTCTGGACTGTACCAGGGAATGTTTGAAGTCAATCTCCCTATGCAAGATACATTTTGGTTTTGTGTTTAAAAGACTATGTTTTTCTCTCGTTATTACTCTAACCAAGTGGGGTGGAATTTGATGTGGTGTGAGTTGATTGATTTTCCTCTCTGGTAAATAGTTTAATACAAAGCTGCTCAGCTGTTTAGAGTTAAACCTAAATCCCCACTGATAAAAATGCTTCCATATGTGCTGAAGTTTTCACATGGGTAGCTGGCTGAGGTTCTTGAGTTACTGGTCAACATAGGTCTCCTGAATCATCAGGGTCCTTGTGCAAGAGATCTAGGGTATCTGAAGTTCAAGATGTAAAAAAGAATACTTTTAAAGAAGCACATCATACACTAAGAGTGTATAATCTCATTTTATGATTTGCTGTATTACATTCTTGTTCAAAAAATTGCCCTTCCATTGTAAATATGTAATAGGTTGCTTAAAACCTATTTGGACATAAAAGAGATGGGGAAAGGAAAAAAAGATTTTAATGCCATTTGCTTTTTGCAAAATTATTATGTTAGTCATCAGTCCTGTCTTAATTGCCTGTACTTGCCGCCACTTAGTAATGGATAACCTGTGGGGAAGGCAAAGGAATTCTGTTCCAACCAAAGTCGATGTTGCATTTTCTCTTCACCGTATTCCAGACACTCGTTATCGGTGTTCATAGCGTTGGTGCAAAAGATAGATCAGTGCGTATCCAAAGCAAACTGTAGCCTTGATCCTTTAGTCCTCGGTCACACACTGTGCCCCTGAAGATTATATAGTTCAAGTCTCTTCAAGGGTTCAGTGGGAGAGAAAATATAGGTATGTTTGGTTTTGGAGAAACCTCTAGTAAACAGCATGTGGAGTATGCTTTTTGACCAGGATAGTCTTTTTTTTTTGCAGATGTAGTCAATACAGCAAAATCTGTCTTGGTTTTGCTATTCCTGTGCCACTAAAGATTTCTTAGGCAGGAAGAAGAGTCAGACTTGATGTTTGATACTGCACAAGGGGAGCTAAGATCAACATTAGCCCAAGCTGAGGAAATCTAGACTGTCCCAGATGAGGGATGGGTGGGGGTCATACAGATCAGCAAGGATCTGCTTCATTATGGCTAAAAATACCACGTCCCAAAACAACATGCACTGGTTGGGTGCTATGTCTAGACACTGACTTCAGTAACCTATAAGAATTTTTGGAGGAAAGGGGTGCATCCATTAGTCACCTTTCAAATCCTGCCCTCACACACTGCATGAGCAGCGTGGGATATCTCAAAGCACTCTTAAAGATCTCAAAAACCCAAAGAACACCAAACCAAAAAAATGGACTGTGTTAAATTAGAAACCTGAGACTACTGTGCCCATTAGAACAGTTGGATCTCTGGTAGTTCTGAGATAGCAATCTGGGTTGTGCTTTCAGAAGACCTTAGTGATTTGAGGTTCTGCTTTCCATTTTGGGGTGTGGATTTTTTTTAAATTTACTTTTCTTACTTAATTGAGAGCACAGTGTCTGGCGCCGCAATTTATGACTATGTTGGGTAGGACTGTGATCACAGTTTGGAAGTATAAAGATGCTTTGTGGCGACATAACCTTGCCATTCTGTCATAAGGCATGCCCACATAAACTACTCTTAAACTTCACCTGCAGCCTGCACCCTCGGCAGGAGTTTATCACTTTAACTGCTCTTACAGCTGTTAAAGCCCATAATTCTTGTTGGTAGGGAAGCCCCAAATTCTATCACCAAATCAATGGGATGTTGGGATCCCAGTGCCTGCGGCAAAGTCTGTTGGAGGGCCCCATTTGGATGTCCTGTGTTTAACCCGGGTCATCGTGCCAAGCGTTTCCTGCGTTTCCTGCTGGTTGGCTCCGAGATGCTCAGTCGATAGGAGACATTCAGCCTTAGGCCATTCAGGAGGGCTGCATCCAGCATGTATGGAGTTCATGCTGATATCCTGTGTGAGTAAAACACTTTCTGGTTTGGATATTGTTATATTCACAAGGATGAGATCTATTCTAGGACAGTAACGTTAAACTTTGAAGCCCATAAGCAGAATAATTAACACCAAGAAAGGTCCTATGTGCTTGTAGATGCTTTCCCTTCCCACCCCCCCGGGATCTGACTGGTATTTAGGAAATGCACTCCATGCTCTTGGCTGACATAATGATGGTCTTGGCACTCTGTGGTGTAGCTTTGACAAACGCCTAAATAACTTCTGACCTTTGGTTTGTAAATCTCTTAGGCACATCTTGCAAGCAGTCTCCCTGCTTGCTTTCACTTAGGCATAAGCAGGTTATTAGTGACTGCACTTGGGGAAACATTTTCAGCCCAGAAGAGCTGGGCTTTGTTTGTTAAAATTTCTCCTGAAAGATGACATTTTCCAAGCTCTAGTGTCACGTCTGGACAGAGCAGACTATACTCTCTTATTAGAAGTGATGTAAATCCCAGTCAGCCTCACAAACATATGGGAACTATTGAAATCCCTTCTGCCTACAAATCATTAATTGGCAACGATGTTCTGAATTCATCATCTTGTCAGCAGGGTTCCTGTTTGAAGAAGGCACTGACAGTAACAGCTGAGCAATTTCTCTCACTGGGGACACTGAGGTTGTAAATATGACATGGTCTAATCTCCTTATATAATGTGCTCGCTCTCTCAATTAATATAGGCAGCTAGGTAGCAGTTACTGTAAAGAACTCAAACTACTTGGATTTTTACACCTCCTTTGGCAACATGGCCCATTTATCAGCAACTGCTATGGGACAGCTAGAAGTAAATTGTGACTATTTTGGGACATGTTTATAAAAGACCAGTGTTAAGGTTCATTATTCACCAGAATAAATTGGTGTACTAGTTAATAAGAGAAATGAAAGCAGTTGCTCTGTGAATTTCTGTGCTGGTTTCCAGAGCGGTGGTTTGGTGCCACTAAAGGAGCGATGGTTATTGGTTTGCCTCGGTTCAGCTGGTGCTGTCTGAATGGGTCCTTGAGGAAATGTTGCTGAGCATTTTCATGAGCTGGAAAATGCCCAGTTTCAAGTCTGTTTGGCCAATTTCAAGTCTCCTAATGGTGGTCTCTGCCTTAGCAGGCGGTACTCAACCAAGGTTGAGGGCCAGATCCTAAAATGCTGTAAAACTTGAGGGTGTGCCACTGAAGTCGCTGTGTCTTGGGGTTTGGCCAAACAATTTCTTATCTGCCCCAGTCTACGCTTTCCTTCTTCCTGCGCTGACAGAGGTGAGTTTTATCATAACTTCAATTTTAGTTGCTTACTGTATATAGCAGGGGTCACCATTGGGGTTTGCGTAGGAAATGAATAAAGTCACTGTGTAAAGGGCACCTTCTGTCACTTGTCTTTGTATTCATCCTCACCTTCAGCCCAATATGTTCTCAGTGAGAAGCAAGTAGTGCTTATTTTTATGCCTTTAAAGGCTCTGGAGCCCATGCTACTGGAAGAGGCGGGGGGGATGTTGACATGTTAAGCTAATGAGACCCAGATACACTTGGGGTGGTGAGGTCGTGCTAGTGACCAGGGGGGCTGCGGAGTGGTAACTATGGATGTAATTGATTTGCAGAGCCTGATATTTTTTCAGCTACTTTTAGAGCTGAATCACAAATTAATTAAATATTTGAGTTTAAAAAAAAAAAAAGAAAAACTGCAGTGAATGAGAGCCAAGCTGAAAAGGCGACTAATGAGTTCAGGAGGCTGCGAGGCTCTCCTTTCCAAGAATCAGTGCATGCTGCTACTTGAAGAGACATCAAAAGGAGTACAGCTGGTTTTAGCCAGCTACAAGGTACGGACAAGATTACAGCTGTTAAAGGTGGACAAAATAATGGAGGAAAGCTCAGTGAAATCTTTCTTCACCCTTGCCGCCTTCTGAGGAAGAGCTTTGAAACGGAGGGCTAGAGGGAGGGTAAGTTGGGGTATGGTTTTCTGGTTTTAGAAAGGAATTGCTGCCAGAGAAAATACTTGGATATCTTTTTTTTGTAAAACAACTCTGGAATGTTCAAGTCCTGCTGCTGTCTTAAGTATTGATGTTTATTGGATTATTCTTCCCTTAATCAACTTTGCTGAACATACCTCAGTGCGTTTACAAAACAGTATCTCTTCTTGCTGATTGTTCATTCCTTACTTGTGTTGTGATTCAGCCGAGCTCTTGCTCAGCCAAGAGAAATGAGAATTTCTTACAGAAAACAAAGGCTGCAGAAAAACCTCGTGTTCGCAGGTCTTTTATTCTGGATATAATCAAAACTAATTGACACAGGTAGCTAGTTTATGTACATCAGAAGTTTACCTGCCGAATCAGTTCTCAGGTGATTTTGGTGCTGGCTGATTGGGGGTGAAGCAGAGTTACTCATCTTCCTCTGAGAGTGGTGCAATCAGCACAGATGTTTGAAGGCACTTTCCCAGAGCGGTGATTGCCCCCCTGTTGATCAGCTATCGGAAGGATATTTGGAGGCAACTGGTTTTTTGCAGCTGTGCAGGAGCAGGCAGGCAGAGGTAGTGACCCCTGGGCTGGTGGGTAGCTGAAGGCATCAACTGTGGAGGGTTGGGAGGTGACAGGGCTTGCAAAGGTGGTGATGGCAGAGCCACGCTTGATGACTGTTGTGTTTCTATGTCTGCACAGCAGCTATCCCAGAGGCCTGACTTGTGAGTGAAACACATAGCTGATCCCACAATAAAAAAAAACAAAACACCACCAACTGTATTTTTAACAAATTCACTGTGGTTTTCTCAGGTGATGCAGTGCTGCAGCTCAGCTGTTGCCTTCCCTGTCCCCTTACTTCTAGGAAATGGGAATGTGCTGCTGCACAGCTAACCTTATTTTGGAGGTTGGGTTTTTGCTCCGAAGCAGCTGGTGTTTCTGTTTTTGCATCTGATGAAGGCACAGGAGGGGGGCAACTTTTCTTCAGCCCCCTCCACAACTTGCTTGTGTGCCTCTCCACCTCATGTCGGCTGAATTCTCTCTCTAAACTCCTTGTTATGGATGCTAGAAAGACAGTGTACTGCTAAATCCTGCTTGTCTTGTGGGAGACTTCCTAGCTGGCACTCAGGTGAATAAGGCAAGCGTGCTTTTTACCCTTGCAGTGGAAGTGGAAGGCAAGCAAAGTCCAGGGATAAAAAATAAATAAATAATAAAATATCTTTTTAATTGTTCTACTGGGAGGTGATTACATGGCAAGAAAAACATTGATGGATATGTTCAGTATATGGAGAATACTGAATTTGAAAACACAGTTGGCCCTCCAGGGAGTTCTTTGCCCATCATCCTTACTTCTCGTGCGTTTTTCTGATTAAAACCAAATTGGCTGGGAGTATAGCATGGTAGGTGTTTATATAATTATGAGCTGAAGTGCCTAGTTAATTTTAATTAGGCACAAAACCAACCAGTGTCAGAATAACTGAATTTTTGGCCACACAGTGTGTATTATCTTTTCAAATGTAAAGAAAATCACTTGAATGCTACATTTCAGCAAAAGGTAGTTGTCACTGGAGGGGAAGTGGGTTTTATTCTGTAGAGAGGTGCATGCATGTATATATTTAGGTGTTTTGTTCTGCAGCTGAGATAATTAACGAGAGCAGGGAAATGTTTTCCATGGAGCAAAACTGTGTTGCAACAAGATTGATTAAATATTGCTCTCTTCTTTGTTTTATTTTGCATGTGTATTTGCCTTCATTATAGGAGGCATGGTATCAGTGTATGCACAATATATCGTGCTTTGCTAATGAGTTGTAACCTTCTGCGCTACCTTGTATGCTCATAACCCCGATGACTCTGAAGATCTTTTCTCATTCTGCAGTGGTGCTTTTAGGCCATTACTTTGACCAACTTAACCTTACTGATCCTTTACAGTGTGGCTGCTGTACAGTTGCCGTCCAGAAGGATAGTTAAGGAGTACTTTATTCCCCCCACAAAGTTTAGATTGAGCAGTGCAAATAAACTAAAGTTTGGAAATGGCTCTAAAAGTGTAAACTGTGAAGGTTGTGTTTGCTTCTTAGCCATATGATACTTTGGGGCAGATTTTAGGGTATGCTTTTCAGTCTGGTCCTAGATGACTAACTCATATTTACTTGAATACTGACTTTGTTTGGTTTTAGCATTCTTGAAAATAGGGTATGCATTGGTAGCTTAGGGAATTTGTTAAATTATGGGATGGGAAAAGGGTTGCAGGAGAACAGGATTGTTAGTCGTGGTGCTCTTAGGTTCCTTTGTTTGCCACCTTTGACTTTGAATTGCTTGGAAACAGCCTGCTTACTAATTGTGGGTTTTAGAAACAATTAAGAACTCTGGAGATATACTAAGGATAAAGCACATGCATGCTGGTTGGCAGTGCAGGGAATTTAATTGCCTTGATTTAAGATATGGCTAGCCCCAGCTGCCCACTCTGTGCCATTGCTGGAAGCTGCTGCTGGCTTTGCAGAACTGGATAGTGTGCCCATGAGCTGATGTGACCAATGGAGGGCTTGTCTTGACGTCCTGGCCTGGGGACAAATAAGACGTGGGCACTATATCTGGATGGTCATCTTTAGCAAAAGGCTGGCTGCAACCTCTCGAACTGCCAAGGGTCTGCCAGAGCTCACTTGTCACAACACTCATTCCACCTAATTTGTATGGGGTATTAAAATGAAGTTGCACTATTGTGTTTTGTTCGTAATTCGGGTTTTCAGTTTTGTGTTTCTCATTTAGAAACACTTAGCAGTAGTTAATGATGTGTTGACATTTCAATAATAATCTTTTCTGTCTGCATGCTTTAAATCTTGACCATTTTAACTTGCTTTGGGTTAATGTTGAGGTTGAAATCCAGGCTCCACAGAAGGAGGCTACAATTGTGCCTTGAATGAACAGATTCGCAACGTACTTTTTATTTCATTTCTTTAGTTCGATAAACTTGTATCCCGTATAAGGTAAGTGTTCAGTAGACTACAAAAAGAGCGAAGAGACTGCAACGCAGATATCTGCATAAAGAGGTGACTCTGCTCTTCATGTAAACAGAGATGCCCATTTATTTTGCTGGAAGCTTGCTCATTTTCTATCACTGAAGAAATTAATCTGGCATAGACACAATGGTATCCATGAACAACACATCGTTAAGGTTGTATTGAGCATGATACTGATGTGCTTCCATTTTTTCATTTCCCTCAGGATGGCTATGAGGTTGTTAATACTGGAATGAACTTGAAGAGAGAGGCTAGGTGTTATACAAACCGCAAACCATATGCCCAAAACAGATTAAAGAAAAAAAAAAAAACAACAAAAGAGACAATGCCAGGCTTGTGGATGTCCCTTACTGCTTTCATATACCTGTCTTAGGATTTATAAAGACTTAAAAATCCTAAAAAAAACAGCTGAAGCTTGAAGAATTGGGATTTAAGATGGCAGCTTTCTTCTCACTGTAAATGACAGTCAATCAAGTTAAGGCCAAGGCAATGTTTTCTCCCCCATGTGAAAATCCAAACTCTACGAGCTGCAGCTCAGTGGCATTATCAGGTCAAATCCACTGGCTGGGGAGTGAAACAAGGCTGTCCCTGCCTGCATGCCTCCCTGTGCTGCATGAGGTTACACTCCTGGAAGCAGGGTGGGTGGGAGAGGATATGCAGAGCATCTTCATCTGCATCTTCAGCCTGGCATCCTTGCACAGCCCACTGTGGTGGCAATGGTGGTGGGCTCAGCACCGATGGTGGATTTGCCTGTCCAGTGTGGCACAGGAGGCAGTGCCAGCTTGCTATGTGACCCATTCTTGTGGTGAGACTTGGTGGTATACCCTGGGTCGGGTCCTCATGGTAGACTTTGAGTGGCTTGTGAGTAGTTTTGCTGTCACTTCAGATGTGACTGTTTCAGTGTGAGGAAAGAAATAGTTAATGCACACTATTAGAAACATTTCCAGGTTATACAAAGGGCTTTTCTCTGTTGGATCTTGAAGGATCTACTTTATGAAGGAGGTCAGAGTCACTATTCCCCATTTAACAAATGACAGGCTTGGGCCAGAGGCTGAGTTGTTCAGTGACAGCCGGAGGCTAGAGCCTGAAACAGGGCCCTGGGGGTCAGTGCTGTACTTGATCCCATGTGCTCTTTTTATGGCCTTAGAATAGCCTAAACCCCTTGTAAGTTCATTCATCTCCAGGTAGATTCCTTGGGATGTAACAACAAAGTTACCATTCCTCTAGAGCTGGAATTTGAACGGAAGTTGTCTTTGTGAAAGGCTTGCTTTTGTACCTCAATTAGATGCTTTCCTTCAAAACAACGTTTGGCCTGGATTTTTCTGAGCAGGAGTCTCACATCAGCCACAGCCTCTGCCTAGTGTGGAACCTGTGCTGAGGTGTCCATGTCTGCCCAGAGGTCCCTTTCGCGGCCAAAGCCTCAGCATTATTGAGTACCAGACCCTCTGCGTATAGATAAAAAAGCACCCCCTGCCCCAGCAGACTCTCCAGTCCCTTCTCCACGCATGTGACTAGTATTACTTGAAGAAAGTAAGCCTGCTTAGGGAGCCAACATGATCGTTATTAAACTCTGGAGTCACGATTACTGTCCATCGAGTGAAATGGCCGCCTCCTGCGTAGCCATAAGGGTCACTCTCACTCTGCTGTGGTACTTATTCCCCAAATAATGCATTAGTGGTCTGACACTGAGTAAGACAGTCTGTCATCCCACTGCAACGGTGACAGAGGTCACAGCGCTGCCTTCGAAAGCTGCCTGGAAAGGAAGCTTTTTAATTAGTGGGAAGCCAAAGGAAAAGCTGCTCCCTACGAGCGTGGGGAATGTGCTAATTTGGTATTCAGAGGAAGCAGCCCGTGGGTTGCAGCTTCCCGGCTCCGAGCTGCTTTGCAGATAGCCTGCAACCCAAGCAGCGACAGAGCCAGGACCGTGGACTTCATTACTGTCGGAGCTCGGTGTGGGTTTGAGAAGCGCCAGCGATGATGGGATCTTGGGACAGGAGCCAGCGTTTTATTAGTATAAATCCAAGGCAATTGGGCATGTTAATTACTGGAAGAAATCCACAGCAGGGAGGAAAGGGTTCAGGATGAAGGGCAGGTGCCATGGTTAATTATCAAGGTCCACAAATGCCAAATGACCCTGCGCTGGTGAGATTTCCTGCATTGCAATGGTTGACTTGCAGCAGATTGAGTGTTATCTCTCCAGGAAGAAACCCCTAGAGAAAGCATCTGCAGAGGGAATTTGAGGTGAAAATGGCTAAAGGCTCACAGAGTACTGTGGCAGAATCAGTCATGGGACCCTCCAGTACCAAGTCACATGTTGCTCAGGGCTTTTGCGTGCATATGAATGTGCTGGTAAGGGGTAAGTGTACCCCTTGTGACGGGATTTTACTCTTCCCGTCTTAGCTGGTTTTGGGGCTGCTTTTTGTGTGAGCGCTTAATGCTCTTTCAGTGCCAGAGCAGGTGATTGGCAAGAGACTCATCCTAGAAGTGAAATGCATGGAAATGGCTGCAAACCTCTGCAGAAAAAGGCAGATACCTGTCTTGCAAAGTCATTTTTTCCTCTTTGCCTACCCAAAGTCCTTAGTCAGGCTCAGATAAAAGCTTTTCTCCTGTTTCCGTGCACAAGGCTGGCCTGTATTATTTATTTATTTGTAAAGCCTTTCTTTTTTAGAAGAGCTTTTACATTATTTTTCTTTGCTCTCACAGTTCAAGCATGATTTAATATGTCAAAACTAGTTTGCTTAGCTGGCCTTGATTGTCTTGCATACTTCCACTAAAACAGGGCAGTCATCCTTCCTAGCATGCCGCTGCCCAGACAAATGAAGTGTCGCGGCAGCTAGGACCTGCTCTTGTGTTGTGACAGCAGTAGCATCCTCCAGCAAAGCCAGCAGCGGGAAATTTAGACAGGGGTAATGCCTACAGACATGGCTTGGGTCAGAGCAGTGCGGGCCCACACAGGCAGACGCAGAGACAGGCTTATGCTTGAGAGACTTAATTGACCATTCATGTGCAAAGGCATTTCGGTCAGGATTGAGAGTCTAGCTAGTACCAGAGAGAAGGAAGCCGCCCTCTGGTGCCTGCATTGGCCAGCCTGGCAGAAATAGCAGTGGGAGCCCTCGCTGCAGAGCAGTGCTCCCAGACTGGTACGTCGGGGCGCAGATTTCCTGGCAGAAGGGAGTTGCAGTGGGATCGGGTGCTTTCGGTAGTCGGTGGGGATTTTGTCATTGATTTTGGTGGGAGGGAGATGATTGTCCTTTATAATATGTGCTTAACAACTAAATGATTTCCTGGCCTAGATCTTTACTGTGTTGCACTGACTGCCAGCAGAGCACAGCCTATAGGATGGAAATTTAGTTCATAATAATTGATGTAACTCAGATCAGACCTGTTTCTCAGCAAATGGTCTGATCCTGATCTCCTCCAGACCTCCCAAGTATCAGAGAGTTTCTGGCGCTTTGTGGTTGTCTTTTTCTCATCTCTTGCAGGGGGACACAAGCTAAAGTTCGGCCATGTGTTTCTGCACTGTGCTCCATTGAAAAGAGTAGGAAAGAAGTTTTGAGTCACTGCTCGCTTTTATTACAGTTTAAAATGTCATCTCAGCCTTTCAAGCTTGCTTGCAGGACTTGGTGCATCGTAGGAAGCCTTCCCTACACTGCTGCTGCAGTGCTGTGTGCTCAACTGACTCTTGCTCTGCACTTGGCATCCTCATCATCGATGTCTTTGAGCTCTCGCCTCCTGGATGCGTTGGTAACACAATACTCAGCAGTCAGGTCAGACATCTCCTGGTGCTTTTTTGCTAGTGTGTTACGTGGGGTTTTCACTCTCTGGTGTGTGGGATGGCTGCCAGCTGGAAATCTGGTGCTTGGGGAAAAAAGAAATGTTTGTATGAATCTGTTATTGACTGATCTCTGAGCGTGGCTAATGGCATTGACAAGAGCTGTGTCATCCTGATGATGGTGAAGGTGGTGATTCACACACTGGCTCTGAAATTAAGTGTACTGGTAGATGGGGGTGGGAGTGCCTCCTACCAGACCCTGCCCTCCCAAAATATTGTAGGGTACTTCTTGGTCTGGTGGCCTTCCAGCAATTCCCAGGGCAGAAGGGTGCTTGGAGAGAGCCCAAAAGTCTGCTTTTTCCCTGTTTGTTTGTTTTTTTTTCCCCAAGATAAGACTGTGCTAGATCAGACCCCCTGTTTGTTTGTTTGGGTTTTTTTTCCCAAGATAAGACTGTGCTAGATCAGACCTCTGTATGTAAAGCAGTTGTCCACTGTTATCTGAAAATCTGATCCCATGACTGTGTAAACTTATTGTTGAATGTATGCTCTTACAAAAGGTGTTTATCAAGATGCCTGTGCATGATGCTTTCTGTGTCTTTGGTCATGCCTTTACGCGCAAGTAATTTGCAGCACTTTGTGCGCACTACACACACGACTAAGAGTACAGTGCTTCTAATGTGGCGTGTGTGTTTAATACCATGTGTAGCTTTGGGCTAACAGGAAAATAGGTATTGTACAAGAAAAGCATGACTAGCCCAAATTAGAGTTAGTGTTTTCAGGTGGAGGCTTTTGCTTTTAGATCGGAGGCATAAAATCATTAGCTTGAAAGTTCCAGTGTTCGTTTTCTGCAAGGTTGTTTTAAGCGTTTTGCCACTCTCATCAGGGAGAAACTGAGGCTGTACAACAGTCGTGCTGCAGTTATGTCCGTAGAACACCTGAGTCTGCAGAGGCATTTTGGGATTTAGTTGGAGGTGCGTTGTCACTGCCTGCATGCTGCTGGCAGAAGAGTGAGGGCCCATGGAAAGCCAAGCTAGACCATTTCTGGTTCTGGAGTCCCCCTTCTGTGTTTTGCATTGTGTACATGCATGCAAACAGCGTGGGCTGTGAATGCAGAGAAATAAAAATACTCTTTCTGAAAATTTATTGAGCAAAGGCTTCTGGTTTAACAAATTCAGATTTTACATGTTCCAAAGACTGATTTCCAGATGCCATTGGGAAAAGTTTCGGGCCACATTCAAATTAGCCTTATTGTTCCGTAATATCTTACTGGAGTACAAGGTTAATTAGTACCATAGGCAATATGCATTATTCATCATAGCAGTCAGGCTTTTCTTCTGTTGGGCTGTTGTATGCTGCAAATGGTTTCCCTTCCAATACCAAATCCTTGATATATTATTTTTGTATTAATCCTGCCAAATTGTATTTGTGATGTATAAATTATGTGGGCACTCTGATGCTGATTGAAGACATTTCAGGTGTCAAAAGGACTATAATTTTAATGTTTAAGTCCTGGCTTGCTTGGGCTATAGACCTTCGGGACCATGAGAGATACAAGATGATTTTATTAACGCCCGTCTTCAATCTGACCCAGGCTGGGGATGGCACTAGTGACATCAGCAGTGCTGTGTTTTACATCAGTAGTGTTTTCGTTGCTAATTATCAGCAGTGCCGAAGCGGTGTTGCTGCTACAGCACTGTGGCTGCTTGCAAAGGCACTTCCTAGCAGGGCTCCTTCAAGCACAAGGGCTAAATATGAGGTGCCTTTGGCTATGTCCCAGTGTCAGGGTCCCTGCCCTGCTCCAGGGTGTGATGCGGGTCAGCTGCCAGCAGGGGAGATGCTGCCTGACTGGTTTGCACAAGGGCTAGCCAGCGGTGGCTTTCACTTGCCAAGCCTGTTTGTGGTGCATAGAGTTTGGTCTTTCTCAGTTGGAGAAGCCAGCAGTACTTAGTCCTCAGCTCTAGAGAAGAGTTGGAGGAGGAGTTACACAGTGCTGTGATTCATCTGATCCTTCCTTTCCCTGAAGGCAAGGCTCTTTCACCCCAGAGGTCCCGCTGCCTTCCTCACCCAGCATTGGGGAGGATGAGTCACTCGCATATCTTGAGACTGCAGTGCTGCAGGTGCCTGTAGCTTCCAGAGCAGCACTTGGAAAACACAGCGAGCTGCAGTGATCCCTCTCTGCCACAGTGTCTACTTAAAGAATAATATTAACCTGAAAGATCTTTCGCTGCTGCTTTCTGGCTCTGACGTTTCACCCTGGCTGCCTTCTGGAGGAGTTTTCCAGCCTTCTGTCAGCTGTGCACACATGTCTTAAGTGCGTAGATAGGTATAAGAAGGGAAAACAGATTAAAAAAAGGCTGGGTGACTTGCTGAAGGTCCCACGAACCAATTTTGAGGGAGTCGGGAGGCTCAGGCTTCCTGCTTCTGCCATCCTTGCTTCAGGATCATTAGCAACTCCTCTGATCTCTCGTGCTCTGCTTAAAGAGGATTTAGGTGTGCAGTTGTTCTCTAACATAAGATGGTGTAGCCTACGTGAACAGCGGGGCATGCCTTGCAAAGTGATGCTGTGCTGTCAGGGCCCAGGGGAGTAACTTGCGCTGACATGTCTGGAGGATAAATATGGCAGAGTTTTACCTTAAATAGCCCGCGGCGACAAATCCACTGCACTACACCAGCCTCGATGAAGCGATGGCGGGGAATGCTTGAGATTCCTTTGTGTTCAAATCGGCAAGTAAATATTTTCCGGCAACCCTGACTCACTTCCCTTCCGCCCCTCTTGTTTTGTATGTGCACTGTTTTCCCCTCCCGAGTTTCCCTTCAGGAGGAACAGAGCACTAGGCTCAGGTGACCCCTTTGCTGCTTGCCTTCTCCCGGCTGGGACAGAGGGGGGGTTCAGGGGCGCGCTAATGCAGAACACAATGTTGGGTTTGTGTCAGATAATAGAAAATGAACACATGGTTTGAAAGTGAGTACCCTCCTGTGTCCGGGTCTTTCTGGGGCAGTTTGGAAACAGCTTTTCAGCAAGAACAGGCAGTGGATAAATGCCCAAATTACACTTGTCTGTCAAACAACTGGCAAATGTCTCTGGTCCTTGATTTAAGTGCTGGTGTGATATAAATAAATGACCAGCCATAGGAATGTAAAGAAGTGATGATGAGTATTATTCTTTTCCCCTGATTATTACCCACTGCTTTAAAACAAGTAGCTGAGATGCCTTTCAAGAGACCTCTGCTCTTGCATGAAACTGCATTTGTAGAGTAATTTGGATTGCTTTGGGTTAAAACAAAAGGGTATACACACAATGTTTGCTTAAAAGTTGATTGTAGGCAGCAGAATAATAAGTAAATATATAATATTTACCTAAAATATAATTATGTAAATCACCAAAAGTGGAATGGCTTTGTCAGCTTAGTCTTTAAGAGTCTCATCAATAACTTATGAGCTTCAGTAAATGTGCAGTGCTCCTATGCTACTCTGTTGCACACAGTTTTGACATAAAGGCAGAGGAATTAATTTTTTTTTAAGCATTCCTGGGGACAAAAAATAAATTCACAGCAATCGGTGTGTAAATTTAGTGTTGTAGATCAGCATGGTTGAAAGTATTAATGAGAGAAATCTTTTGTGGATGCTGCATCCATAGATGTCTGAAGTAGCTTGTGGGGGCAAAGACTAGACTGTGTGGCTGATAAATAATAGAAGAGCTTCGCTCCTTCTCTTCCCCTCCCTTTTCTTGGGTTTACATGACATGAAACACTGCTTGGAAAAAGTAGTATGGTGTTCAGTCTGTACTGGAATATAACAAAAGCCATTGTTGTTCCAGAGAAAAGTTATATTTGTTATGTTTTGATTTTTGAAGTAGTTGGTCTGTAGGTCTGTTGAGTCTGAATGGGGTAGAAAAAACTACTAATTGCTATGACTGGCTAGCATCATGAGTGGAGAAAGAGCCATGAAATGGGAGGGTACGCGTGAGGGGAAAAAAAACCCATCGTTTTTGCTTTGGCCACATAGATATAACCAGCAACTTGAGAATTTGTATTTCTAGCCTATAAATGCTTTATGTCTCGTTATTAGAGAAGGATTTGGTGCTGGCGCTAGGTGGGACTGACCTGTGATTTCCTGAAAATGACCCCATAAACTGCCAGTGGCAGCAGGAGGTTAAAGTCTTCTAGGTGCTTTAAACATCACCACGTTTGAAAATGTTTTGAGTCTTCATTTCTTGGAGAAAAAGAATCAGGTTCTACTTGAAATAGCTTGCTTCTGTTTTGTAAAAGGCAATAAAGTATGATTTCCTGGGCTTTAAAACAGCAGCAACATCATGTTCGTTGTGTTAACATGTCCTTACCAAAGCCAAGGGAGTTTTGCAATTAATGATGAAGAAAAAAGGGCTGAGCAGTGAACCTCAGTTATGCTTTTTGTATGCTTGCCTTTTTGGGTTGGAACTCCCAGGACTTTTGTCACAGGATCAAGTATCTGTTGTGCCTAGGTGATGTCATTGTCCTTATTTTGGTGATAAGGAAGCAAAGGAAAGAATGGAATTGCCAAAATCATGTATCATTCAGTGGAAAATCAGGCTTCCCGGTCTTGTACTCTAGTTGCTAAACCACATGTCCATGCAGATACAGTGACTGTTAGTTCTTCTCATTAGTAAGTGTAGGCATGTATCTGCTATAATTCAGCTGATCTTAAGTGACTCGCTGTCCTGGCAATAGTGTTTCAGTGATGTGATTTGTAGTTTACAGTTGAGGTTTGTTTTTTTTTTTTTCCTATGTACTTAGGCCAGGATTTCAACTGTAGCTCAGTCAAATACTTTATTATGTTTTGTATTGCATGTTCTCACAGTCTACAGGATATTCTCAACTAGGTTAGGAAAGCTACATACAGGAGAACATCATCAGTGTATGAGTATTTCATTTCTAATATTTTAAGCTATTGGGAAAATAGATATTTAATGCATTATAGAAATTCCACTGCAAAGTATGTGGTTTTACTAAGCTATCTTTATCTTCCCTTCTAGAAAAGGCTGGATTAAATATTTTGCTCTGTGCTGATTTGCTAAAAGGGATGATTTGCAGCCTCTTGTCTTTTGCTGAAGAACCAGATTCTAAATACGTGTTCCAATGTTTGCTTTAAAATAGCATGCCGCTGTAGATGGTGTTTCTACATATTTAATTATCTCTTGAAAAGAGAGTGAAAGCAGATCAGTGCCTTACAAAGCAACATGCCTCTGTTTTGCATCCTGTGGCAACAGGACTAGATCTCTTCCTCTCAAGTAAAAATGAAAACAAAAGCTCTTACTGTCTTCATGCAAAACCGGCAAGTTATTGTTTAGACAAAACCCCTCAAACTTGCAGCTTCTGCAGTCAAAAGATTAGCAAGCCAAAACATACAAATGCAAAGTTTCCAATAAACAATGATTAACTTGTGTGTAGAAGTGAAGCCTGCTGTGAGCTTTCAGTCCCTTCAGTTAAACTGTTTTATAACGTAATGCTATCGGGACATTTCATTGTACACAGAAAGGCAAGGGAATAATAAAATATATGTGCTAGAACTCCCATGTGCGGATGAGTTCCTTGAATTTATCAAGCTTGCTGGTGTGCCTCCAGAAATATTCCCCAAAATGATGACTAGTTCTTTAATTACACTTAGATAGAGCTGTGTTGTTGCTGGTGTCTGAAACTACAGATTGAGTTTAGTAATGTAAGTGTCATTAATCTGGTGAAATAAAAATGCCGAGTGTTTTAATAAGGTCTCAATTTAATGTTTTTAAATGCTCTGAAGAGATTTAATGCTAAACCAGCTGATATAAATCTGCTCGGCTCCTCTGTAATTGTCTCTCTCAAGCATGTACCTCTCTTCAAGGGAACTTGACTCACACTAATTTCAAAGCTGTTTACTGCCTGCATGAATTTGATGGACTCTCACTTTTTATTGTTAAAAGTTGTTAACTTCAGAGGTGACCAGGAAACTGAAGTGGCAGAGGCTATATATAGTGTTAATTGTCCTGTATTTTTTTATAGTGTATGACAGAAAAGCCCCAGTGTTTTTGTTATGCTCTAGATGCCTACAACCTGTCTGAGAGAATTTGCAGGTTTGAGTCTTACTGTCTTTTAAGCCTTACAGGTGAGTTTTTGGCCCCCATTTTGGGGGACTTCGCTGTGTAACAGACTGTGCCTTGCTTTTTGGTCTTGTAAATGGGGCTATGTCAGTGCCACTACTTGATCTTGCTGGTAGCAAGGCATTGGGAGATAGAGCTCTGTAGCTGCATCAGCCTGGCACATTGAGGTTTCATGCAGTGCTAAATGGAGTAGAAATATGCCATTGTTTTCATGATTACATTTGTTTATTACTAAATAAGCTCCAGTCCTTTTTCCTGTCGTGTTTCCCCCCACCCCCTTTTTTTTTTCTGCCAAACATACTTTTCATAACTACTTTTCAGAGCTACGGATGTCATGTATCTGGACTTCTGTAAGGCCTTTGACATGGTCCCCCACAACATCCTTCTCTCTAAATTGGAGAGGTATGGATTTGATGGGTGGACTGTTTGGTGGATGAGGAATTGGTTTGATGGTTGCATGCAGAGGGTGACAGTAAACCGCTCAATGTCCAGATGGAGATCAGTGACAAGTGGTGTCCCCCAGCGGTCTGTATCGGGACCAGTACTGTTTAACATAATACTGTTAGTATAATACTGTTTATGGAGCAGATTCTCCTGGAAACTATGCTTAGGCACATGGAAAATAAGGAGGTGATTGGTGACAGCCAACACGGCTTCACTAAGGGCAAATCGTGTATGACAAATTTGGTGACCTTCTATGACAGGGTTACAGCATTGGTGAATAAGGGAAGAGCAACCGGCATCATCTACCTGGGCTTGTGCAAAGCATTTGACATCTTTGTCTCTAAATTGGAGAGACATGGATTTGATGGCTGGACCACTCAGTGGATAAGGAATTGGCTGGATGGCTGCACACAAAGAGTTGCAGTCAATGGCTCGATGTCCAAGTGGTGCCCAGTGACAAGTGGCATTCCTCAGGGGTTGTTACTGGGACAGGTGCTGTTTAATATCTTTGGCGATATGGACTGTGGGACTGAGTGCACCCTCAGCAAGTTTGCTGACGACACCAAGCTGTGTGGTGCAGAGGGAAGGGATGATATCCAGAGGGACCATGACAGGCTTGAGAGGTGTGAACCTCATGAAGTTCAACAAGGCCAAGAGCAAGGTCCTGCACATGGATCACAGCAATCCCATGCACAAATACAGGCTGAGCAGAGAATGGATTGAGAGCAGCTCTGGGTAGAAGGACTTGGGTGTGTTGGTTGATAAGAAGCTCAGCCAAGAAGCTCAAGCATTCTGGGCTGCATCAAAAGAAGTGTGGCCAGCAGGTCGAGGGAGGTGATTCTGCCCCTATACTCCCCTCTGGTGAGACGCCTCCTGGAGTACTGCATCCAGCTCTGGGGCTCCCAACATAAGAAGGACATGGACCTGTTGGAGCATGTCCAGAGGAGGGCCACAAAGAAGATCAGAGGGCTGGAGCACCTCTCCTGTGAGGAAAGGCTGAGAGAGTTGGGGTTGTTCAGCCTGGAGAAGAGAAGACTCTGGTGAGACCTTATATCAGCCTTGCAGTACTTAAAGGGGGCTTATAAGGAAGATGGGGACAGACTTTTTAGTAGGGCCTGTAGTGATAGGACAAAGGGTAACAGTTTTAAACTAAAAGAGGGAAGATTTAGACTAGATGTAAGAAGAAAGTTTTTACTGTGAGGGTGGTGAAACACTAGAACAGGTTGCCCGGAGAGGTGGTAGCTGCCTCATCCCTGGAAACGTTCTAGGTCAGGTTGGACAAGTCTCTGAGCAGCCTGATCTAGTTGAAGATGTCCCTGGTCATTGCAGGGGGGTTGGATTAGATGACCTTTGGAGGTCCCTTCCAACCCAAACTATTCTGTGATAACAAATTATCAAATTGGTATGTTTCAGATGAGGAAGGGAGACCATTACTTGAGTTGTGTTCTAATTTATATATATGAAACTTGCTGGATTGGCAGTCCTTTGTATGGAAATCTTGATGGCTTCTTCATTAAGCTTATGTTCATTCAACTTCTGTGGACCTGTCATCATTTGTACCGGTGCAAAGCGAGTCCAGATGTTTAGTTTCCTTGTGTGTTTAGTTTCCCTGTATGGGCAAGCTGAGAAGACATGCCCCAGGGGTCAAGATGGAGCTGCCTGCATGTCAGTGAATGTATTTAGCCATCCTAATAGTAAATATTGTGGTTGAGAGGCAGTGGTATTCACAGGGGAGCTGAATCACTGCAGTCGCTTCAGAGCAACAAAGAGCGGAAACTGTACCAGCCTTGAAGATGAATCGGTGCTGCAGTGATTAAAAAGATATACATTTCCCATGTTCCACGTAGGAGTCAGCATTGTTTTCCCTGGGGTTTTTTGTCAGTCTGTAAATAAAAGATGCTGACGGTTTCCTTGGGGAGCAGCTTAAGGTCTGAGAACATCGTTTACCATCAGATATTCCTCATTAGGCTGTGTCTGGCATAGGAGAAGGTGGATAGGGTGCTGAGCTTTGGCACTTTCCCTCTCCCTGTCTGAGTCACCTTTTTGGAGCTTGGTGTCCCACTACCTCGCTGACATGAGAGAATACCTATGAATACCTATCAGCCTTCCCAGGCATTTGAGAGGGTGGAGGGGAGAAGGTTTCTTGGGGACTCAATGCTATGTGAAGTCAGAGAAATCCAAATAAACACTGTGTGTCTTGGCACGGGGCTGGGAGCCTGCATATTTGCAAGCACGGGGCTGGTGCCCCGTGTAATGAGTACTGCTGCTTTTCTTCCATCCATATGTGAGGGGCTTGGCAAGCAGGCCAGGGAAGATGAGGGGCAGCTTGTGAGCCCAGTCATTGTCCTGCTCTTTAATTATTACTGTTTTCAAATCCCTTTCAGAATTCACAGCTCAATTTATGTGCTAGTTGGCCCTTTTCATAATCAAAAGATGGAGACTACAAAAGTCGGGGTGTGCATTCTCCCGGCAGTGCCCCTGCATGGCTGTGATAATTTATCTGTGGCAAATGTCCTGTTGCCTTGTGGCGCTTGACCTCTGTCAACCATCACGTTTTCTGCTGGGTCTGATGGCCTCCAATGTGAAAGCTGGTCCGGGAAGGAAAAAAGTTGAGGGAAGAGCAGCTACTGAGTGCTGTGGTGCTGCTGGAGCAGGGGGATGCTGAGGCACAGAGGTGGATGCTGCTGCAGGGTGGGTTCCTGCTAATGAGGATGGTGATAGAGGAGTAGAGACCATGCAGCTCCTTCCCGAGACGGTGGGTGAGGAATTCAGCACGGAGTGCCTGTTCAAGTGAATTATCCACAGCTCCTCCTAAGGCACAAAAATAGGATTCCTCATTTTCATCACCTCCTTGGGCTTCCTGTGTCTGCCTCCTGCTGCTGTCCCCCATGAGATCTGAGGGGGGATTTTATTAATGCTTATAAATACTTAAAGGGAGGGTGCCAGGGGGATGGGAACAGTCTTTTTTCAGTGGTGCCCAGTGATAGGACAAGAGGTAACGGGCACAAACTTGAACATTAGAAGTTCCATCTTAACATGAGGAGGAACTTCTTTACTTTGAGGGTGGCGGAGCACTGGAACAGGCTGCCCAGGGAGGTTGTGGAGTCTCCCACTCTGGAGACATTCAAAACCTGCCTGGATGCCGTCCTGTGAACCTGCTGTAGGTGACCCTGCTCTGGCAGGGGGGTTGGACTAGATGATCTCCAGAGGTCCCTTCCAACCCTGACCATTCCGTGATTCTGTGATTTTTCTTCCTCGGCGTGTCTGGCTCTTCTCTTGCTGTTGCACACGCCGTGGCATTTCACTGGAGCTGCTCGAAATGCAGCTATAATTATCAAGTACATGTCTGCTCTCATTCCCTCCCACTCACCCTCTGGTACGTTGTGCCAGGCCCTGCTTTTCCCTGCAATCCCCCTTGCTCATTCCTCGTGCTTCCACTTCCCCTCTCCCTCCTTCCCATTGCCTCCTGGGTGTGGGAGAAGCGCCCCCCTGCACCCCATAGCCCTTCCCACACTTTTCCAAGCCCACCAGTGGGAGGAAGCTTTTTTGTGGTATCCTTGTTGGGAAGGGGCAATGTGCTTGGATGTAGATTGCCTTCTGCCCTGGGATGCCGGTTTGCAGTGTCATCAGGATTCCTTGCAAGAAGAATCATCGCCCTTTTTTTTTTTTGTTTGGGTTTTTTGTTTGTTTGGGTTTTGCTTGGTTTGTTTTGTTTGTTTTTTTGGACAGGCAGTTTTAGTCTGACATAGCAGTATGTGCAGGAAGAAAGGAGATGTAACACCCTTCCTGCCCCAGCAGCATCCCAGGCGGCTCGGATGGGTGGAGCGGCAGGACCCGGCATCTGGGCTCCCCTGGCCCGCTGAGTGAGTGGGACTGGGGAAGACCCCAACCTCCCAGCTGCTGGGGATGGCGTGCATAATGGGATGAGCTTTCTCACAGGCAGACGTGAGAGCAAGGAGTGTGGGTACAGTCTGGGCCTTTGGGGATGCTGTGTCGTCTGCTTTTTACAAAAAGATGGCACTTGCAATTTTTCCTGGTTGAGAGTTTGCTTCTAAACGGCTTATTTATTTTTTGGCCCATCACAGAGTTGGTAAGCATTTTTCCGTGGAGGTGGTTTATGATGTTTGTCCTGCCTATCTGGAGTTGAGAAGTATCCATTTGTACCTTTGGAAAAGTCAGTGTAATTTTGCAGGAGGCTATTTTTGTTGGTATCTAAGTTTCAGGAAATATTACCATGTTGCTTGTGAGATGCTAAGAAAATTTTTCTCTCCTGGGTGTTTTCCTTCCACTGATAATTGGTCAGTCTCCAAGGCCAGCCCTTTTACAGAGAAAGCAGACATACTGTGCACTGATTTATTTTTGATCAGTTCTTTCACATCATTGTTGAGAGGTGTTCACCATGAAAGAAATATGCAAACCTTCTTTTCACTCTTCACGGTAATAAAATTGGTAAAAGAACCTTGAAGTAGAAATTATTTTCTTAATTTCTTGGTAAGTTTGTGGAAAGTGAAGGGGAGGTTATCCCATTTGTTAACAGGGCTTGGAAAACTCCCTTGGGAGATGCTGCTATCCATTATGGCTGCGTGTCTATGCAGAAATAAGAGTCTGCAAAAATAACCAGATGCGCCTAGTACACTGAAAACAAGAGTCATGATACTGCTTTGAATAATACACTACTGAGGGATCTTGCCGGTGGTAAAATAAGATATAACATGGGAGTATCAAGAGTGATGTATGAGTGCTGAAAACCAGGAGGTAGCTGGGTGTAATGTGTAATTACTTAAAAATATCTTTTAGTTTATCTTCTCCACAGGCTTTGATGGATCAGAATTTTCTGGTCTTTTTCTAAAAGCAGTAATTTTCTTTTTTCTTTGTTTTTGTGGAAAGTAATGAACTGAACCCAAGCTGATTTGTTTCAAGAAAGCTTCTACCCTGTTAACTAGGGACATAAAGAATTCATGCTGAAAATCTTACGAGCCTGAGTTGCCTATAGCTCACAGTTTTCATGTTAACCCGTCCTTTGGCTTTACCTTTTTTTCTGGTGGAAGGGATGTTGGAGGGAGGGGAAGGTGTTTGCATCCCTAAAAATACATGTGGTGCTTAGTAGAACAAAACCGGTAAACTACTACAAAGCAGTATTTGTCAAAAGTGGTCAGTAAGCACAGAGTTCAGTAGGTTTTTCCAGCAGGTGGATGTAGTGGGTGGCTGGGGCAGGGCTGATGTACGGGTCAAGTGGCCAAAGGGAGATGTCTTAGCAACATCCAAGCTTGGGGAGAAATGTGACACGAGACGTGGGCTCAGACTTGTTAATATTGGCTCATCTTGGAAAAGAGTAAGTTTCAGACTATGCGGATTGCTTCAGTTTTTGGAAAAAATGTAGAAAAAGCCTTGGGATTTAGCAATCTGTGAGGCTTTCTCACCTAACCTTTTCATATTGTTTTTTTCACAGAATGCAATTTATGAAATGGGGTGGTTTTAGGGGATTGGTATTCATTTCCAATTGATAGGTCCCAGTTTGTCTCAAGCCAAGAGTGACCAGATGTAATTACCATATGGTGACCATATATAAATAGTTAATGGGAGTGTGGGAAAAGGGAGAGGCGAGGAAATGGGTAGAGTATTGGCTGTGTGTTTTTGCTTTTTGCAGTTATCAGTATCCCAGTATTGCAAATGTATGCATGCAGAAGTTGTGCAGTTTGCTTGAAAATCATGAATTTTAAATCCTACTTATTTGTTGAATTCTTTGATTTGCCTCACAGATTTTGAGTTTTCATTTTCAAGCTTTGCTTGGCAAATGTGAACCCTGCAAACCCAATTAGTAAAAGAAGGATGGAGGCTGTGATTCTAATGGGTCATTTAATGTAAAATACCAAATATGATGAAAATAAGAGACCTGGCAAGAGTGAGAGGAAAACATAAACAAACCTTTTTTAGCTGATACTGATTGCTTAATGCTGCAACTGGGGGGCTTGCTCCAGGAATAACTGGGTTAGGTTTTCTGGCTTGAATTCGCTACTAGGTGAGATGAGATTGGTATAATAAAACCCATTTGGCTTTAACATTTCAGTAGTTTGCACCTAATGTCTTTTTCATCAGAGGGGCGAATAACTGTACCCATCTGAAGATCAGCCTCTCTGTCTGCATCAGTAATAGTTGCCAGGAGGACTTGAAATAATAGAGGTGAGTTTTGGGAATATGTACTGCTTTCACTTAGGCTATATGAATTCTCCCTTGGATAAAAACAAATGTTAGTCCCCAGTGCTGCCATTCTGTCACTCTTCTTTCCCAGCAAATTAAGATACTGTCCACACTGTAGTAAATTATTTAAGATCAATACACTTGGCAAGTTCTTATCTTGTCCAGTAGGCTTAAGATGAAAAATTATACAGCATGTTTCCAAACGAAGTGTTGCATACATGATAAATAGTCATTAAATTGTGCCTCACAGATGACATCATACCTAATAATACATTAGGGGTGTTTGTATCTCTGCAGCTCCTAGGAGTCAATTGTTTTGTCAGCTAGTGCTGCCTCATGAAAGTAGCAGATTTTTTCACCAGGGCCAGCTAGCCACAAAGGAGAAACTGAAGCAGATGTGTTAGTGGTAAACATGGCATTGTAAGGCCCATGTAGGTGAAGTGAATACTTAGAAGTTGTGGAGAACCTTGAGGTTGATGCTTTTTTCTCTTCATCTTACTGACAATATCAAATAGCCAAGGTGCAGAAGCAAATGTTCAGCTTTAAAATAATGGGGAGCAACAGTAATTTTCTAAATGGGGGTTTGCACCTCCAAGTTGAGCATAGGCTTAATGCTTGTGTAGTGACATGCCTAGAAGGAAGATTTTAGGTTTTATTGATTTATATTTATTAACTACCCAGTCACTAATGGCATCTACATGAAACTCCAGGCTCAGTCCAGGTTAGAAGCTGCTTATGAAAAGCTGAAAGCTGCCTCCTAGTTGTAGTACTATTATTTACACATCGAGTTACACTTCATATATTTCACTGTTGGTATTAATCTGCAAGCAGTCAGTGTACCTATTTGTATCATATGTGGCATATATCATATACGCCTTAACTGGTTTAGCCTTGTTCTAAAAGTGTTTTTCTGTTTCCTATGAATGAAAGTGCTGAACATTTTGTTATTTTGGGGAGTGATGAGCAGGTGTGAATTATAACAAATTTGCATGGCCTTTCTTTGCAGCAGTTGCAAGTCTTGATGTAACTGCTAGTTTTTCTTTGTAGCTGTAGCTCCTCCTTGAGCTCTGTTATGTAAATGTTTGAGCACTTTCTCCCGTCCCTTCTTAAAATGTTCAGCTTTAAGACTTTATACTGGGATGGAGGTGGTCTCTGATTCCCCTTCTCAAAGCTCACCTGTGGCAAACCCTGGAGATGCAGACTGTTCCAGATGTCTGCAGCACAGTCTCTTCACACACCACCTGTGCGATGGTGCACTGCAGCTGATGGGGGAGCTGCAGGCACCTCATCAGCTTGAAACCCTGTTCCTCATCACAGTCTTGTCTTTGGTGAGAGTTGTTTGTAAAGTTTTCTCAAAAAATTGTACCCAAGGTAGTTTCTGCCTTTTGTGTTTTCCTGAACACAGGTGTTAAGGTGGTAGTACCCACTGGGTATTGCGAGAATGATGTTTTTGAGTTTAAATAGGCTCACAACCTACTTGAAATCCTGAAGGCACTAATGCAGACTGGATCCAGTACTGAACTGGCAAAGGTGAAAGCACGGAAAAAATACGAAGCAAAGGTTTTGACGCTGGTGCATCCTTGCTTGCTGCCAAAACAATCTGTATGTGTCCAAAAGACTTTAAGGTAGTGAAAGTTACCCAGCAGTACAGTACGGCCAGAAAATGTCAGGGTGAAGAATGCTTTAAAATGGGAGTTTCTTATGACAAAGAAACACTTGTCTTGATTAAAGCAAAAATACCACTTGAAAACATTTGTGACTTTGATGACGTTCATCTCTTGACTCTGTTTACTGTGTAGAGTGTGTTTCAAATGCCTAAATTCTTTTCATCTTTCACTACAGAGGGTGCTTGATGCCCCAGTAGTCTTGGAGACTACCCAAGTCAGTCTTAGACTGTTTTCAGATTGGTTTTGATGTGATCTAGAGAGATGCTCTGCAGTAGATTATCCCTCTAAGAGGAACCCAGCAGGTTTTACTGAAGCATCCGGCTGGGATGAAGGGAGAACAAGAAGCATGTGGTGCTCGCTGATGCGCAGAAGGACCATGAGGTGATGAGGAATCGTGCTTGTGGCATGGGAAGCATTGGGGGACCATGGTGCTCATGGGAGTGGGCATGACTAACCAGCAAATGCTTGTGGCCATTTCTGCGCCACGGGCTTTCCTGGCTGCTCGTCTACTGCTGCGAATTAATTTGGAGAAGCGCTGCGCTGTCTGTTGTGATTTTACTCAAAAGAAGGAGCTGATAATTGTGTTAAATTGATCCTGCAAACAGTGGGGAATGATGGTTGTTTTCCATGTTCCCACCTTCACAGTCCCAGGGCCTGTGTTCCTGTGAGGACTTCCTTAAGCCCTGAGAGCTGTCACCCAAGATACCTCAGTGCATCTGTGAATGAAGGATTTAACAATTTTTTATGCTATTTGATGCTGTTGGAGGCTTTTCTTCTTGGTGGCCCGGCTGTTGGCTGTCCTTGGTCAGTCCCTTGTTTTGAGTGCTGAGGCCTCCCGCGCAGAGGATGTGCTTTTGGACTTTTGTTTTCTGTGGGGTTGCAGGGCAGAGACCCTCCTTGGAAGGGAAGGGTCATCTGAGACACTCCCCAACCTCTTCCTTCAAGTAGATACTTGATGTTTTTATGGTGAAAGTAATTGGGATTTGGTGTGTTGATAGTGGATGGTAGTTGTGTTGCTGGCCATCAGCAATCACCTCATCCACTTGCTCTGAACTCACCTTACTATGTGTGAATGCAAAAGCTGAGCTATCGAGTCTTCCTTGCTTTAGCTGTCTAATTCAGTCATCCTTATAAACCACTCTTAGCCTAATTCCAGCAACGCGCTTTTGCGTTCTCTCAGGGTTTTTGAGTGTTTCCATGCAGAAGATAGGGCAAAAAGAGTAGGGGAGAGTGTGGGAGCTGAACCACAGTTGCAAGCCAAAATGGTGAATATGTTTTTAGGAGAAATTTTTAGGATGAGAGGTGGGACAGTCTCAAGTGGCTCATTCAGAAACCGGTGGAAATCTACCTTTTTGACTTGTATTTTTGGTTGGAATTTAAGGACTGTAGGGAGAAAACAAAAGAGTGAGAAATAGTGGCTGGTATGGTGGGAGTTAAGAAGGTTTTGTAAAGGAGCTTTTATAAAACAAAAAGAACTCACTACTGAAGAATAAAGAAAGAATACTGTTTTACCTGTTAAAACATTTTATTTTGATTACCTGTGGCTGGATTTAGTTCACTACAGTAGTGCTTATTGTAGGAATGTTACAGCTATCATGCAGTTCAGGTAGGACACGTACTTTCTGGCATTATTGCTGACAGTAATGAAAACAGTGTTTTCATCACACGTAAAAAACATGCATGTCCTAGGTTAGTCTGCAAATGACATTACTTTAGTGCTAGCAATACAACTACAAATTATGTTCAGGAAACATGACCTTGAAATATTTGTAGTTTTACTTCTTTTTGCATGTTTCGTGTGCTCTACAAATCTTTCTCCAAACCTCTGTTGTAGGGCAATAATGTGTAAGACTCAAGGAGCTATCATAGATGTCGCCATGTTCTTCTGCTCCCTGTGTGCTTATTTTCTATTGTAATGCTTGAAGCATGTTAGGATATTATACTGTTTTTCACGTTGTAATTAGTTTCTTTCTGTGTGGGTGTGGGGTTTTTTTTTGCTCTTGGGCATGATAATCCTGTGTTTTTGTTCTGAAAGTGTAGTGCAACAATTCGTGGTGTTTTGAGAAGGAACTGGAGCCTTATGTCTGTTCATATATATGAACTTCATGCACTATGTTTTGAGGGAAATCACAGTTGGCCTAAACTTTTGAGAGCTTTTTAGGATCCCAGCTGGAGGATTCTTCCGTGTGACTGGTCTCCTAGCGAAAGCTGAATCCACATAATCAGAAAATTGGAGCTGTTTTTGGGTCCGAATGTTGGCCTCTAAAAAACGTAGTTACCAGCTTTTGCAAATCTTACCTCTCTTCCATTTCAGCCCATAAAGCCTCGATGTTTTTTTCCTGTATTCTCTTGTGGCTCGAAATTACCTATGCAGGACGGATGGCAGAAAATGTTGTTCCCTCTGCCCACACCCAAAGGAATCCGAGAAGGGAGGAAGTGTCCAAATCAGAAGCCAAGTTTTAGAAACTTCTCAGTATCTTGTAGTGCTCATGGAGATAAAGAACTTGTTTCAGGATGTGTGTTGGGCCTTTGAAGATCAGCTATAACTGCACTGTGTTGCACGGAGCTCTTTGAATACCTGACCAGTGGTTTACATGGTCAGGATTAAGTCGGTTCTGTGCTTGGGAAACACGGGCTGGGACTGTGTGTGTGTCCTCTCGCTGTACTTGGATGCTGTGCCTGTCTGAACAGCTAACACCTATGCTGGGTACTTGGGGAGCCTCGTCTTGCCCATTAAATTCAGTAAAAGTGGAGGTATTCTCCCTTTACATCAAAGGGAACCTATGCCACCTTGTTCCCTGCCAGGCTGGATAGGGAAGGCGTAATGATTAGGTGAATAAGTGGAGAGGAGAGAGGAAGATCATCTGTTTCTGTGGCTACTTGCACAGCATTTCCACATGCCAAAATGCAGCCAGGATTCAAAGAAAAATGAGGTCGTATTTGTTTGGAAAAAGAAAAAAATCTGATCTTGTCTTACCGTCTTGACAAGCAACTGGAGAAATAGCTGAAGTATTCAGAAGAAATGTTGATGCACCATCAGGACAAAATATTAAACAATGGTTCCGCTGAGTCACTTGCATCCATGCATCGACTCCCGTGCGATTGCCCTGACTGTCAGACTTAGCATCGAAGTGAGTAGAAGTTGCTAGAGCACAAGGTTTTTTTTTCTCCTTGGGTGAATAAGTAGATGTGCAAATAAATGTTGAGAAGACTAATTTCAAGTGAGTCTTGCAATGGGGGCAAGATTGTTTCTCCCTCTGAAAGTTCAGCCTTGCTCTGGAGACTTATGGCTCAAATGTATTGTTGAAAGTGCATTTTTAGGAAGATGCACAGCCTGATGTCAGAGGACTAAATAGGAAGTGCAGGGGATTGATGCAAATCTGGGGAAGGCATTGCAGTGTGCTGTGAACATAACCATCTCTGCGCAAAGAGCGGTGGCTGGGATGCTTGAAACAGGGCTTCTGACCTTGGGTATGTCTCTTTTTCTGCCTGTTTTCCACCTTTTTGTCAGTTCAGCCTGGTTTTACTGCCTTTTGAGGCAAAGTATACCAAATGGCACAGAGATTTCCTAACCTTGTATGGGGCATATTGGTACTGCTATATTACACATAACAGTATGCTTGGCACTTGATTTTTGCATACCCATCTGTTTGCCCTTACTAATGCTAGCTATCAGCTGAGAGTCCAAGAGCATTTCTGCCTTACCCTGGACGTTTGCATCCATTAAAGTATTAATTAAAAGAAGGGAAGGGAGGATGAGCAGTTGGAAAACAAGGTTTGCAATTAGTAGGAAGTGAACCAACTGAGCCCGGAATTTGCTGAAGCTCCTGGGAGATGGTCAGACCTGCCCTCGTGCACACGCTCCCCATGTGGCAGCACACAAACACCAGGGTGCAGCACAGGCAGCCCGGGTGCCTAATATTTATTGAAAATGAACAGCCTGTGAAATCGCTGTGAAAACACTGCATTGTGGAAAGACTGCGGAGAGACCCCAGGGCAGCTGTTGGGACGAGACATCACAGATGCTCCTTTGGAAATGAGTGATTTGCTGCTGAAGAGCAGCCTGGCTCATTTGTGGAGCGTGCCCTCGGCGCTACCCACACAGGAAAATCCACTGTGCTGGCTGCTTATGTTGTAGCAGGATGGGGTTGACATGTTAAGTGCTTCCCTTGGAGTTTTACAATAGGACTTTCAAATGCTGCCCAACAATGCGAATGGGTGAGTTGATAGCACTGCTTACTGCATTATGGAAAGCCTCACTGCCCTGCATTTATTTGCTGTCTGTCTGGCCTTAATCCTGAATTTTACAATATTTATAGATCAAAACTAAGGGAGAAGGAAAGAAGGATTTGAACTTTTTCAGATTCCAGTGCAGTCCAGAAATTTGCCTTGGTTCAATAATTTAAAAAACTTATACACAGACATGAAAGCAGTACTTTGCAGCTGGGCATTTAATGTGTCCAGAATAAAGCCTGAGCTGAGCTGGGAATCTAACACTTTTTTTCCTCATACAAGCAGGTATCCTCTTGAGATGCTCAAGTTTGACAGTTTCTAAGTCCAGCCATTAACCACCTTAAGAATTAAGGCAAACACCTTAGCTGCAGATCTTGAAAGACTCCCACATTTCATCAGACTCTGTGCAGGCTGGCTGCTGGGATGCAAACGTGTTTCCTTCCAGGTTCATGTGCTGCGGAATGTGTCCGCGCTCCTGCCCAGAGTTTGGTGATAGAGGAGGTAGACATGCTGACCTGAGCCATGGCCATGTTGCCAGCCTATGGTGTAAGCATATTCTGGAGTCTATTGGTAGATGGGGTCAAATCCAAAAATGGATGTAGGCATGTAAAAAGGGATTCAGATGGTCTTCTGGCACTGAAATACCAAATCCCTTTTCCACGCTCTCTCCATGCAGCAGTGTCATACTCTGGAGGTACCAGACCTTGTTAGGTACCTCTGACTTGAACTGAAAAAAATCCAGGGCCCCTACAGTTACTCCTGCACAGAGAAAGTTTATTACATTATTGTGCTGCTGAGACATAGAGACTGACCACCAACACCAACAGACGGGGCTCCTCATATAGAAATGGGAATGTGTTTCTGCTGCCCAGACTCCTGGAAGTCCTCATAGCTAAAAGGTTTAATTCCTTCCTGACAGGAGGATGGGAAGTGCTGATTTGGGGGCACAATTGAAAGAATTTGGATTCTCTAATTGTATTTCTCTTCTTAATATGTTGGGGTTTCTTCTCTGTTTAAACTTGACTGGTTGTGTTAGGTTTGTTCCGTAAATAGCTTCCTCTCCTGTACTGTTGTTGCACATGAGTTAAATAGCAAGTCACTCTGAATTGTAGGAATGTGGGAATTGCTACAACTGTGGATAGTTGTAATACCTTTTAAAGCAGGTCTGCTATACCAATCCTGACTTTTTCTTCTTTTGGTTATTTTGACATGAGAAGT
Organism: Charadrius vociferus; assembly: GCF_000708025.1. Lineage (NCBI taxonomy): Eukaryota > Metazoa > Chordata > Aves > Charadriiformes > Charadriidae > Charadrius > Charadrius vociferus. Next base: position 142,683 of record NW_009648150.1, read on the forward strand.
TTTTCTGGAAATGTTTGGCTTTTGTTGGCCATCTCATAACTGTGCGGGAGGCATCAGATGCAGTTCCTCCATTTTTGCCTGTCCTTGGAAAAAGCCTGCATCAGTAAAAGTACTTTGCAGGTAACTAATATTTTTGGCTATTTGCAGCCAGTGAGTGCCATGGAAGTCTGCAGCTGAGCTGCTGGATGGAAGAATAGCTTGCCTTTTTTTTTAAAAAAAAAAAAAAAAACAAAACACCCAAAACACCACACCACACCACTGTTTTACAGAACTGTTTCTCATTTATTTAGGTCATCTGTTACAGGGGGAGCTACTACCCCTGCTATCTTTATGCTGCTTGTGATTTATTTTCAACTCAAGTATCATGCTGGCATCACACAGGACATTTACAGTTCTGAACTGAGGTGCCTCCCTCCTTGCTTGGTGGTAATGCCCTATCAACTCCAAATGGCAATTAATACTGTTTCCCCAAAATGACTTCTGCAAAAATAAAGTGTAATTGGAAAGTAGTTGCCCATTACAGTGATTTATCTTGTCAGTGACTGATTTGTTATTTAACTCTAAAACATTTTATTGATGTCTTTGGGAAAGTGACTACGTGACCTAAGTAAAAATGTTGAACTTATTAATCATGGTAAGTTTTCTCTGCTGGGTTTACCATATACATGAATTATGGAGCTTGTAAAATAGTCTGTTTATTATTCTAAGAAAATACAGTTCTGTACTACAGGCAGCACATAGTTTTAATTTTATTAGTGTTAAAAAGAAAATGTTCAGTAGATAAAAAGGTTAAGTGCAAGTTACTTGGTTCACTTTTTATAGAGTCCGTTTGAAGATAAAGATGCTGTGTCCATAGTGAATAGTATTGTTGTTATTAATTTCCAAAACCTGAAGTTCTTATTAAGTTGCAACTGAGAGTAGAATCACCTCTTTCCCCAGGGGTGATGGATTGCAACAATTTAGGCCTTTTTGAGCCTTATAGATTCCAAAATTTCTACAGATTTATTATCTTTAATATAAGAAAATAGCCTGTATTATCTATCGGATTCCTTTACATTTCTGGTGGAAAGCAATATGACTAACAATGGTAGCACCCCTCTTTGCTGCAAGAGTAATAACTGTGAAGGCCGGTTTTGAAAGCATAAATGCCAGCCTTGGCTGAGTTGTGGCATTTCTCACAGAAGTGGGGAGAGTTGAAGAAAAAGATCTGGAATATTTCTGTAGAAAAAAAGTAAGAAAAGGAGAGGGAATGCAGCTCTGCTCATGACAAATTGTTTGAGATGCCAGAAACCAGCAAAAGGATGTTACAGATCCTGGGAGGAAGAGTTGGCTGTGTTATAGAGGAGGAGCTGAAGGACAAGGTCTTCCTTGTGTCTCTGCTGTCCAAGATAGCGTTGAGCTATATGCAAAGAGGAGTCAACTCAACTTGAAATCAATTTTCCCTTCAATTGGAGCGTTTTCTGGGACTAATGGGGAAAGATGAGCTTGAACCAATTCATTTTGTACATAGCGGTGCTTTGTGCGAGTCTCTCGTTTGCAATTTATCCTCCTCGTGATAGCAATAGATGTGAGAGCTGTGCTGCAAGTGGGGGCTGTCTCGAGACAGGCACCTTGAGCAAATTGAGGGACAAAAGTTAAAGCGCAGATCATAAAAGCATCAGACCTCTCCTTCTTGAAACAAGCAACCTGGGAACAGAAAACCTGGGCGCTCACCAAAACTGGCCAGGCAGAATCATGTTTTTTTAGCAGAAATACAGTTGTAGAAAATAGTAGGTCAAAGTTCTTGATGCTGATTAAAAGCAAACCCTGTGGTTACAAAATCACTGGATTTTTCCGTGCAGTGAGCGCTGTTCCCAACACTTCTTGTGCTCCATTGCCAGAGGAATGAATACTATGCCATACCAGAGTGAGATTTCTTTGATTTCCATGTCTTATGGGGACATCTGAGAACAGACAGAAGCTTTGGCATAATCCAAATGGTACTTATTACTCACCTGTTTATGTGCTCCATCGATGCAGGATCTGAGTGGTTTATTTACAAGACTGTCCACATCTTCTTTCTCCTGCCAGTCCCCTGTGTCATTGCAAGTGATAAAAAGATGCTCTGATTTGGGTCTTGAAGACATATGTGTGTTAATATCCTGTTGAATAAAAATGCAGCTCTATAGATCTTTTTCTAATTTCCTTCTATCTGTAATGCCCAAGATATTCATTATATGATCTCATTTTATTTTATTACCTTACTCTTTAATTTTTTATTCATAACAAAAACATAGGATGAGCAGCAAAGATGAAGATCAAATACAAGACCGGCAATAGATAAAGAACTTTGTAACATGCAATAGGAAATTTCATACTATTAATATTCAATCACACTGGAAGCAGGTAGGGTGAGTTGCTCAGGGGGAAGAGAAATCAAAAAGATATGGGAAGAGCACTGGGCTTGGAAGGGACTCTTCTGTCTGAATAAGAGTCTGGACCATGTAATTGTCCTCAAAGCAGCTGGGAGTGATGAATTTTACTGACATTTATCTTCACTGTGGAAGTCCTTTATCCTGTTTCTTAACTGGGATAACAGATGAATAAACCTTGTGCTTTTTAAGAAACAAACTTGTGAGGAATTTGGCCTTTTGGCCTCCTGTCCTGCTGCAGAATTGGGGGAACAGGATTATTACTGGACAACGTTCACAAACTGCCTTGTCTCATTGCTCACCCATAAATAATATTCCAGATGGGATGTGCTCTCTGCAGGGCATGTATACGAAACTATCCGCTTATATTTGGTCCAAGCAGGTGCCAATCTGCGATGTAGCTGAACGGGGCGGGGAAGCAAAGCTTTATCTCAGCTTGAGCATTGGGATAGGCTTGGAGCAGGGCATGGCTGTTTTTTTGTCTGAGGGAAAGTTGTAAATGCCTGATGAGGAAGTAAAATATTGAGGTTTTGCAACATACTGCAGTTTGTGAGTTGGACAGCGATTATGTGAAATAATAAGACAGTCTCCCAATTCCTGCTTCTCTTGGAGTTGCAATATGATCCTTGAGCGCAAACTTCATGGAGATCTGGTACCAGCAGGAAAGACTGTGACTAATAATTAGTCACATGTCTGTGCATCTAGTGACACTTGTGGAGTCTTTTGACAGGAGGCCCTTAAGCCTTGATCCCCACGTCTGCATGTTAAACAGTAACCATTAAAATTAAGAGATTTCAGTTTTTAAAAGCAGGATTGTCTTATTTGTTTGTTTCAGAGCCATTGCTCAAGATGTTAGGAGAAGGTTACTGATGGCTGTTGTGGTTTCTGGCATTTAATATTGGCCAGGTCATGGCTGAGGAAGTCTCTTCCTCTTGTCTGTTTGGCTGTAATGTGTCTGTGGGGTTTTGCCTCATCAGGGGCTCTCCAGAAATGATGCTCCCAGCTCCACAGGGCTCCTTGCAGTTGCCTCATTGGCAGCCCTGTCCTGATTGACTCAGTTCAAACTAGCCCTTGCCCGCTGCGTGCCAGCTTTGCTAAGGCCATTGAAGTCAAAGTCAATCAGTAGGCACAAAGCATGGTGGCAGTGAAAGGCTGAAGGACATTGAGATGGATGCTTTTCACATACTATTTGACATGCTGTAATCCACTTTTGTACTTTAGGAGTTCATTTCATTAGCGTGGCATTCCCTGTCTAAATATAAAAAATGCACGCTGAAAAATCGATTACTGTCACTTGTCAGCGTGCCTCATTTACCCTGTCTCAAATGCCTGGGGATAATTGGCAACAATGGAAAAGTTAGCAGCCTCCAAATGTCAGCAAGGTTGCAAAGGCACAAAACAGGGTCTCCTATCGTGACACTGGCATCTGAGCTTTCTAGGGGGTTTGAAGCTGGGTTTGGAGGGGTGGTGCCCATTGCAAGCTCATTCTGGCTCAGAAAAGCCTCCCTTCTTCAAATTGCTCTCTGGGACAGACCATCCCTTTTTCCCAGCTGCGCAAACCTGTCTGTAAACAGCTTTCTATGAAAGTTGGTTCAAAGAGCTGGAAGTGCTGCTTAGGGAAATAGCTTTTGGGGGGCTTGTAGCTCTGAAATAAGTCCACGTGTTTAAGTTTTGAAGTTCGTTCCTCAAGTTGTGCTTGTGTTGAAACTTGGATGGAGTCACGTGAAGACCCAGTATATAAAGTTTTCCTGAGGGGAGGTAAGCCCTGTGATCCTGTGCTTCTCGGGAAGCACTGGAGAGTTGGATGTACTTGGATTGTACTACAGCCTTTCTAGTTGGAGATGTGGCTTGAGGAATAACTCCAGGCAAAGACTATCAACTCTCTAGGGTGCCTTGTATTTTAGTCTTCCTAATCTACAATATTTTCAAACTCTGCATATTGATTGATTTCTTTTTTTCTTTGGTGATATTAAGAATAATTACTAAAATGAAAACCTTAATGTTGGGCATCTCTGCTGCTTTGATATGGCTTTTTTAATTATTCCTGGCTAATCAGCAGTAAGTCTCAGGGGACCAGTGGGTGGTCCTCCATATCATCAGTTAATACAGCTCTGTGGACAAAACCTTGATGTCTTACATTTTAAAGTATATTACTTGGTGGAGCGGCTGAGGTTTTAACCTGTCATTTTGAATGATATTCCATAATACAACTTAATATGACGTTAACTTTCAACAGCGGCATGACTAAACACTAGAAATTAAATTTTTTTTTACACTTGTCTGTTGTTCATTATGGTTGATGTACAGTTTGGCATCCTTTTTAAGTTACACTGTATCCAGCACTGATAACGTGCTTGGAACACAATGAGCTGTCAAAAGATTATAGCAACAGAAAGGTCAAATAATCACTTAAACATGGTTAAAAAAATAATTCTTGAAAACACTGTTGGGCTGCTTCTTTGTTAGATTTAGTTAAAATATTTAAAGAAAACCCCCAACTCCCATAGTTCTGTTTTCCTGAGATAAATACAAGAGAAACAGATAACATAGAGGAAGAAGAAAACCTCTTATGTTTTAGCATCATTTTAGAGAAATAAAACGAAGCACCCTGACTTGACAGGGAGGCACTCTGAACATATTTTGCAAGCGTGTTTGTCTCTCAGTGCAAATTAATTACTAATTGCCTGTTATGTGATGTGTTGAAATTAGCCCTTTCTTCCTCATCATAGCTTGAGACATCTTTGCCTCCCACTTCTTAAGGAGGTCAGGGCTTCGGCCTCCTCTGGAATCCCAAATGAGGTTTGTCAGTCAAGCGTAGCAAAATCTAATCTCATCCAGAGAAAAAGAAGAAAACAGACCAGAAAATGATCTGATTTTCCGATTTCATGGCCAAGGTTACCCCGGGAAGTGCTGAAAGTGGCATTTAAAGCCCGTAACTAAGGTGGCATGCCAAACTAAGCACTAATAACAGAGCAACCGTGTGGAAAGATATCGCTTTAACAATTTTACAGTTGCTAAGTGTGAAAATTGTAGTGTGGGCAAGCTCCTGGATTCTGTGGCAATTGGTTCAAAAAGCTGGAATTGATGCTCAGTGAGAAAACACTCTTGGCCCCTGTAACACCGATGAGGTCGGCTCCTGCTTTTGCTGTTCAAACATAAGGCTGAACAGCTTCATTAAAGAGATTTTTTTTTTCTCAGAGAATAAAAAGCAACAACATGGCATACAAGGGGGTTGGTGGCTCGATAGGGTGGTGTTATCAATGTGATCTTGTGCTGTACAGACCTGAAAGAAAAAGGATTAGGTGGCTGCACTTAAAAGGTGATGCATTTTTGTTTGTTGTAAGTGCTGTTCTGCTTTTGCTTCTCAGACCCACGTGCTTCACATGCACATGTGCACACTCCCTTCCCTTGAGTTACGCCTCTGCACAGCTTTACTCACTGAAAATATCTCCCTGATAAAATACATCATAGAATCATTGAATGGTTTAGGTTGGAAGGGACCTTGAAGATCATGGAGTTTCAACACCCCTGCCGTAGGCAGGGACACCTCCCACTAGACCAGGCTGCTCAAAGCCCTATCCAGCCTGGCCTTGAACACCTCCAGGGATGGGACCTCCACAAATTCTCTGGGCACTTCCAGTGCCTTACAACCCTCAAAGTGAAAAATTTCTTCCTAATATCTGATCTAAATCTCCCTTCTTCCAGTTTGAAGCCATTCCCCCTCATCCTATCACTACATGTCCTTGTAAAAAGTCCTTCCCCATCTTTCCTGTAGGCCCCCTTCAGGTACTGGAAGGCTGCCATAAGGTCTGCCCAGAGCCTCCTCTTCTCCAGGCTGAACAACCCAAACTCAGCCTGTTCTCATAGGAGAGGTGTTCCAGCCCTCTGAATTATGTTCAATGCATGCATGTCTCTGGGATGGGGACTGTGAGATGATGTGTATCAGGATGGTGTTGAAGGAGTGGATTGAAAGCAAGTGTATGTTCGCATTTCTGAACTTATCTCTGGGCTGATTTGCTCTAGATGTAGTAGATGTCTTGGACGAATAATCTGTTGAATGACTTTGTACATCAGAGGGGTGGCTACTGTCTAGCCAGATATCAAACCAACCAAAGGCTACTAAAGTTCTTCTGCAAATTACCAGCCAACCTTCCTATCCCAGCATGGTGAAGTGCTTATACCATGGTGTGGATTTAGCAAGGGCTTCAGGCCCCCTTGTAAACCTGAGTTGCCAGACCTCCCTCCCCTGACTGATCTTGGCAGCAGAGTTGACACTTGCCATCTTACGCAGCAACTGCACAATGACTGTCCCAGGCACTTGTGTTGTAGCAGACCCACCCCACCAGAGATGGCCAGGTAGCCAAGGCCCTGAGCTGGAGGAGGCTTCAGTGGGTCTGGAGGAGCTTAGCAGAGCTCCTGATGGCCCTTAGGGAAACACCGCAAGGAGGAGGGTTTTCTACAGCACGAGGAGATGTTCTTGCCTCCTGTGGCTTCTGGGTATGCCTGAACTTGTACAACAACACTTCGGGCCAGGCTGCAGCAGTGCTGTGGGTTGATGGGCCATCTCTATAAGGCGGTGGGCAAGAAATTGCTGTCAATGATAGGTAGGTGCCCAGTAGTGACAATTACTATAGTCCTTTCTGTGAACATGAGGATCTCTGCAATGATGCCTCCTCCTGGCTCATCCAATATCAGCATCTTTACAGCTGAGGTAGTTTGAGTGTCAAAACGAGGATCAAGCTTTATGTAGCCATTGGTTCTAAGGTTGTGGCTCTTGATCAGATGGCTTTAGTGAAGCTTGGGAAATTACCCCTGTTGCTCTTGGGTTAAGGGTGGGAATTTTAAGCTTTCGCTATTTGACAGTGTATTTATAACTTGCCATTAAAGAGAATTTGTCCTGGCCTGCATGAAGCACAGCTAGGGAACTCTTCAGGGTCCGTGTAAATTTTGTGAAGACTTTGTCATGAGTTTTTTCCCCTCTGTATTTCTGCCATTGTAAGCCTTGAAGATCTTCTGTGTGTCTTTCTCTCTCAGCTGGTTCTAACTCTCACCTCTTAAAAGTGAAGATTCCTGTGTGATAGCACTAGAGAGGCAAAATGTGTTGGTGGTTGGCTGGGCTGCATTAAGCTATTTCTGCACAAATTTATTCTCTCACCTCATGTTGATGTCAGCATGTCGTGTTTCCAGAACCAGACGTCTAAAGCAGCTTATATTTAACACTCTCTCCAGAGAGAGACTGGAGCCTGGTATGCTCCTGGGGAGTAACGATCTCTTGTCTTTCAAGGACAACCCAAGAAGATGTCTTGGAAGCCCATGCCCTTGATTGCATTGTGCCACACGCTGCCTGATTCAGGTGATGAGCATTTGGGCAGGGGAAACCCTCACTCGGTGGGTAGGAGTGAACAGATGCTCCAGCGCAGGCTTCTGCAGTGGCTGCTCAGCCTGGGAATAAGCACTCCAAGCTGTCTGACTTGACCTAAAGATTATGGTTTAGTATTTCTCTTTTGTTTTCGGACAAAAAGCTTAGAAAGCACCAGAGGACTGAAGATCAGAGAGGACTTCCGCTGTTCTTGTGCTAGTCCTTGTCTACCATAAGCACTGTCATATAATACTGACCATTAACTCATTTTAACATCTTTACTGTACCACCTGCTCCACATAACCTGGAGGTCTGGTTTAACCTCTACTTGGAAGCAAAAACCCAAACTCTAGGCTTCCTCCATATGGAGGACTCCTAGAGAAATGAAAGAAAACCAAGGGAAATGCTGATTTAGTTCTTTCCATGGTTCCCCGTACCACCAACCTCTCCATTTTGGAAGAATTATGAACCATGTGTTGCCCCTGCCAGCGTGCCAAAAAGGAGAAGACTTTTATAGAGAAATTGTGCATATGCAGTGCTAAACCTTCTGCTCTTGGGGGCTGTGCTACCTGCTTGAAATGGGGAAAATAAAGCAGTCCCACAATGTGTCTTTGCCAGCCCATCCCTACCAGCTCCTTCAGGCATGATGAGGCATGGGAAAGCTGGGAGAGACTGAAAAAAGCTACCTCCCTTTGGGGAGCAGCCTGAGCAGCTTCTGATGTTGGGAGCAACGGCATCCTGCTGCCAGCAAGTGTAATGTGGCAAGGTGTTGGGCCCTGGCTAGGCTTTTTGGAGGGTTTTTTGGTGTTTTTTTTTTTTTTTGTTTGGTCGTTTTTTTTCGTGTGGTAGTGTGTTAAAAAAAAAACCAACAACAAACAAGGGAATTGAATGTATTTGCAATCAGGCTGTATTGTAGTTGTAATCTGTGACAATTGTGGACATAAATTTGTCAGATCCTCCATATTTATCATCTTAAACAAAAATTGTTTAGAGCTGGCTCAGTCTAAAGATGCTAGAAAGGCTGTTGCTTCAATGGGTTTGTCTTCAGAAATATGTTGTCTGCATGGGTACCTAAAACCACATCCACTGGCATGTACTGCTAGCTTTTTTCTGATGCCCAGAATGCACGATATGTACTTCCCTACATAACTCTGTCTTATAACACATTTTATAAACTTTAACCCTTTGTTCACATGCTTTACTGCATCAACTGTGTTTCTTGCAGCCAGATGTTTGGGCTCCTGCCTAGCTACCTCCTAAGTGTGCAGGTGTGACCTCATATATTTAAAGTGACACATGGGAGATATTTGTGGGTTTATCAGTAATAGAGAGCAAGAATTGCTTACTTCTCTATCTAACCCTTTTGAGTAAGTGGGGAGGGGAGTTGGGGATGGGTATCACCGTACTCAGTGATTCAATCTGTCATGTGCCTGAGTCCAAGATGTCATGGCTGGCTGACTGTGCTGTATCTCTGTGGATGGTAGAGGCAGCTGTTAAAGGCTAATGTGTGTTAACTTGTGTTTTTGTATCTCTGTCTGCCTTCCAAACCTTAAGGGAGGGTGAAATGGGGAGCAAGTGACTGGAGCAGGAAGAGGCTCACAGGGCAGCCTTGGAAGAAGTCAGAGTGTGTTGGGTTCAGTCCTTGCCTGGGCTGGAGAAGGGTGGGGAGAAAAGATGTTATTTCTGCAAGACATCGTTTCTCTGTTGATTTTCTGATAGAGGCTTTGAAAAAGGAAGGAGCGCAGGCTGCCTGCTTCCTTCTTCTCCAGTGAAGAAGCAGCACAGCCCCTTCTAAGTCTATGGACTTTGGTTTACAGCCAGGCAAGTTGGTTCCTCCAGGTTGTCTCCTCTTCTGAACAGGTGGCTAATCCACTAAATAATGAGCTTCCTTTTTAAAAAAACCTTCAAATGATGAAGCATTAGCTCCTAAACCACCTAGGGAAGCAGCATCTGGTGTGTCTATTAAGCCATATGCACTCAAATTCAATATAGCAACAGAAAAAGATAGGGTGAACGTTAATTAAGAAGTCCACTGATAATCAGAACTGACTCCTCTGTAGAAACGATCTGTACTTGAAATACGGTTTGATTTTGAAAAAGAAAAGGAGAAAAAAAAAGACCTAATTGGCAAAAGCTGAACTTTGAATATTCTAAAAATAAGGATATTTTAAGGGGCAGATTGTAATCTATTTCTAGAAAAATAGTATGGTGGCTTCTTTCAGTTGTGCTTCACTGCCTTGTAGCTCAAGGCCTGGTACACAAATATTATTCCCTCCTGAAGATTTTGTCTGGGGAGCATCCTCTTCCCACATAGCAAGAGCACTGCCTGCTTTTTTAATCTAAATTACTCAAAGGGATGAGAGCAACCAGGCAAAGGAATGTTTTAAAAAACCACCAAAACAGCCGACAAAAAAAAAAAGACACCAGCACCAAAAGACCTAAACGCATTTGGGTTGTGGATCGATGTGTGTTTAGGTATGTGTTTGTGTATGTATATATATGAAGCTATCTGATATACGTTTAAGAGGTGAAAGTTGAATAATGTTTTGTAACTAGGTAAGGAGATGAAGATCTAAGTATGAGTACTTGGCTGATAAATAGGTATTGTGCAGCGGTGCTCTGCGGTGGTGGTGTGGATTTAGTACTGTCGGTGGAGGAAAGGGGTTTCAGACCTGAGGTCAAGACCCGGTGGATTCCTATACTGGGGTATGTTTTGTTCTCTTGGCCGTGTCTGCAAGCCCAGCTGGCAGGAAACTTCCCTGGACTAAGAAAGCAAAATCCACTAATATCAATTTAGATCACCTTGGCTACCTGAGGGAGTGAATTTCATCAGTAAACCTTAGCAGGCTTGCACAAAAATAATGAATCATTAATTTGCCTTAGTATTTTTGCTGCAATTTGATGTCCAGTTGTAGCAGGGTCAATTGGAGGATGCTGTGTTGTTTGTGATGAAAAACGTTAATTTATTCATTGTAAGCTATTCTTATGGTTTGGCTTTGTTTTAATCCTTGCCCCGCTCTCCCTTCTGATGTGTTCCCCAGGGAAATTTTGACCAGAAGCCCCAGATACTGCTATGAATTAACATAAATAAGCAGCCATGGTGCTGTATGGGAAGAATATAGCTAAATGTTTTGAGAGTATGTAAAGTACGTGCGTCATCAGCAAAGCTCATTGCTGTGGACGTTGCAATTAGAGCAGCTACCAAGTGTTCTCCATGAATGTTTCTGAATGAAATTAAAAATTTTTAAAATTTTTCTCATAACTGACTAAGATAACCTTTAGCAGAATGAAAGAATCTGGGTTTTGGACAGCCAGTGGAAATGATTTAAATGCATTAATTATCCAGCAATTCATAGAGGAAATATCATTTAGAAAAAATGTTTTCCATTGAAAAGTTTTGAGCAACCATAATTATAGGTGACTCTCCGTACTTTGGTGTAAAGGAATCCGGATGATGAGTAACTGGAGTGTGTGCAAGTTCCCTCAAAGTTCATTGCTTCTCTTAGCAAAATAAACTCAGTGGTTCTAGTAACTATTTAGAAAAAGTCTAGCAATTTCACAGATGTGTTGAACATCATTTATACATGCCTTTTCCCATGTGGAGAGCCCTTCTTTGTTAAGCAGGTCTTTTTTTCCATGCATTTATTCACAAGAAGTTACCAATCTGAGTTTCTTGTCATACCGAAGCCACGAACAAAAAGCAGGAGATAAAACCTTCTCCTCTTTTAGCACAACCAGATACGGAAAGCTGCAAATAACATCTTGATGGGAAAGGAATGGTATCTGTTACATATATTTTAACATGTGCGTGTCATAGAATCATCCAGATTGGAAGGGACCTTGGAGGTCATTGAGACCAACCATTAGCTTAACATTGCCAAAACCACCACTAAACCATGTCCCTAAGCACCAACTCTACATGTCTTTTAAATACCTCCAGGGATGATGATTTCGCTACTTCCAATGTTTGATAACCCTTCCAGTGAAGAAGTTTTTCCTAATATCCATCCTAAACCTCTCCTGGCACAACTTGAGGCAATTTCCTCTTGTCCTATCACTTCTTACTTGGGAGAAGAGACCAACCCCCACCTCACTACAACCTCCTTTCAGGTAGCTGTAGAGAGCATTAAGTTCTCCCCTCAGCCTCCTTTTCTCTGGACTGAACAACCCCAGTTCCCTCAGCTGCTCCTCATAAGACTTGGTCTCTAGACCCCTCACCAGCTTTGTTGCCCTTCTCTGGACATGCTCCAGCACCTCAGTGTCTTTCCTGTAGTGAGGGACCCAAAACTAAACACAGTATTTGAGGTGGGGCCTCACCAGCGGGACGATCACTTCCCTAGTCCTGCTGGCCACAGTATTCCTGATACAGGTCAGGAGGCTGTTGTGGCCTTCTTGGCCATCTAGGGGTACTGCTGGCTCATATTCAGCTGGCTATCAGCCAGCATCCCCAAGTCCTTTTCTGCTGGGCAGCTTTCCAACCACTCTTCCCCAAGCCTGTAGCACTGCATGGGGTTGCTGTGACCCAAGTGCAGGACCCGGCACTTGGCCTTGTTGAATCTCATGCTACTGGCCTCGGCCCATCAATCCAGCCTGTTGAGATCCCTCTGTAGGGCCTTCCTCAACACTTCCTTCAACACTCCCACCCAACTTGATTGTCGTCTGCAAATTTACTGAGGGCGCACTCAATCCCCTCATCCAAGTCATTGATAAAGATATCAAAGAGAACAGGCCCCAGTACTGAGCCCTGGGGAACACCGCTTGTGACCGGCTGCCAACTGGATTTGACTCCATTCACTGCCAGTCTTTGGGCCCAGCCATCCAGCGGCTTTTTTACCCAGCAAAGTGTATGCCCATCCAAGCCATGAGCAGCCAGTTTCTCCACGAGAATGCTGTGGGAAACGGTGTCAAAGGCTTTACTAAAGTCTAGATAGACAACATCCACAGCCTTTTCCCTCATCCACTGAGCAGGTCACCTAGTCATAGAAGGAGATTAGGTTAGTCAAGCAGGACCTGCCTTTCATAAACCCATACTGACTGGGCCTGATCACCTTATTGTCCTGTATGTGCCATGTGATGGTACTCCAGATGATTTGCTCCATAACCTTCCCCAACACTGAGGTCAGACTGGCAGGCCTGTAGTTCCCTGGATCCTCCTTCTGGCCCTTCTTGTGGATGACTGGCACATTTGCTAGCCTTCAGTCAACTGGGACCTCCCCAGTGAGCCAGGACTGCTGATAAATGATGGAAAGTGGCTTGGTGAGCACTTCCGCGAGCTCCCTCAGTACCCTTGGGTGGATCCCATCTGGCCCCATAGACTTGTGTGTGTCTAAGTGCTGTAGCAGGTCCCTCACCATTTCCTCTCTGATTATGGGGGCTTCATTCTGCTTCTCATCTGTGTCTTCTAGCTCAGGGGGCTGGGTGCTCAGGTAACAATTGGTCCTACTACTAACGACTGAGGCAAAGAAAGCATTAAGTACCTCAGCCTTTTCCTCGTCCTTGGTCACTGTGTTTCCCCCTGCATCCAATAAAGGATGGAGATTATCCCTAGTCCTCCTTTTATTGCTAATGTAGTTATAGAAACATTTTTAATTGTCCTTAACAGCAAAAGCCAGGTTAAGTTCTAGTTGGGCTTTGGCCGTCCTAATTTTCTCCCTACATAGCCTCACAACATCTTCGCAGTCCTCGTGAGTGGCTTGCCCCTTCTTCCAAAGACCATAAACTCTTCTTTTTTCTCCCGGAGTTGCGACCATAGCTCTCTGTTTAGCCAGGCTGGCCTTTTTTCCTGATGGCTTGGTTTTTGGCACATGGGGATGGCCTGCTTTTCTGCCTTTAAGATTTCTTTCTTGAAGAATGTCCAGCCTTCCTGGACTCCTTTGCCTTTCAGGATATACATACCTCTATGTACACTTGCGCATTTGTATAGGTATTCTGATTTTTAAATGGAGAAGTCCTGAAAGTGAAATGAACGCTGGAGATAAATAGAACTGATTTTTATTTTTTTTTTCTCTTTTATGGAACTAGCTGAGTCTTTTAGTTAACATAAATCTGTGTTATGAGGCCACAAGTCTGAAAGTGATGCTTTTGCTTTGTGGAGTCAGCATAGTGCGTACAGTAGTAATTGAAACCTCAACTGATACCCAACTCCTGTATTCCAAAACTCTATGGAAAAAAAAGCAGAAAGAAAATTATTATTTTTTTTTTTTAATACTGTCTGCATGAAAATGCTTCAGCAACTCTCCTTTAGTTCACAAAGATGCACATTTCTGGTGTTATAAAGGAAGCAGTTTTTCCAGCCCACAGCAGAGAGTGGTTGCTGCTTTCATGTTTTTGGGGACAGTAGCTGTCACCTTCTCAGATACGAACACCACCAAAAGGGCCTCCAGGTTATGACAGTAAGTGGAGTATCTGAGTCCTGAGGCATGGAGATGTGCAGGATACATGCAAGCTCCAGCGTGCCTTGAGATGCAGGCATGTCTGCTTGCTCTTGAAAGGCAAATGTATTTATCTCAAAGGCAGAGTTGTCTTGTAGAGCAGCGTACACTAATAGCCAAGAGGTCTGACCTACTCAGTAGGACCCTGTTCAGTGCATATATGATACAGAGATGGCCTGTAGGTTGGCATTCAGACTGGGAGCTGGACTACATAGGCTCAAGGGATTAAACCAGACCTTCTTGTTGCATTGGTGTCATGAGAGCTAGACAAAAACAGAGGACTTGGGATGTTGTTGGCTTTGTTTTGTTGTCTCTCCTCTCGTCTCCCTGGTGTGCAGCTGTTAATAAATCCAGACCTTCCAGGTCCTATCATGGAGAAGTCAAAAGGAATCTGCAGGTGATGTTTTGGACCTGGCATTATTGTTCGCAGCAAAACCATACGATGAACCCAAAATGGCTCATACTCAGCTGTCATTGGCAGCAGCCGCTGCCTTGCCAGACTTGGTAGCGTCTTCAGACGTTGTGAGCCCAGAGTTACAGACTGCTGAATGCCAAGTCAGTGTTGATTGTTACAGTTGTCATTATTAATCTTCCTTCACATTTTGTGATATCCATTTGCACGAGTGTCCCTTTCCATTTTACTCCACGGAAATGAATAGAGTAGGAAGTTTTGGAAGGGTTTTGGCTTTGCTTCCAGTGATAGGCTTGGATATAGTACAATGTGAAAGTAGCCTTCCTGCATTGTAGAGAAATATACTCCTAGCAGCGTGCCGGAATGGCCAGGGATAAATCACTGCACAACTTGCCCCTGCCTGGAAGGCTTACCTGTTAGTCAGGTAAGTGGATTTGCCTTGAAAACATTCAGAAAATGCAACTGTTGATGGTTTTAAATTGCACAAAGCAAATCTGTGCATCTACAGGAGGACTTTCCTGCTTCATTCACCTAGAAGCAAGGTTGAAAGTTATTAAAAAGGGTCAGAAATGCATTTGACATCTGTGACACAAACACACGCAAATCTTCATCTTGGCGAGGGAGGGCCTTCAGGTAATGGGATTTCCGAAGTTCCTCTCCTCTTTAAGACCTTGTTAGGTGATGTGATTGCCTTGCCACCTAGTAACAGGCCAATAACGAGACTTTTGACGGCTGTCACTCTGCTAGGGAAGTGAATGAAGTTAGATGATGGTGATAAATTGCTTGCCATGTTGGCTGCAGAAGGGGTTAGGACAGGGCAATTGTCTGCCTGAAGCGATGCGGAGCAGGTGCCACTCGCACCTTCGCTCAGTAATGGGAAGTGCATTATATCAGATTTAATCTGTGCATGCATGTGAGAGTGAATGCTGCAAGGTATTGTGGGGTTATTAGTGCCATGAAATCCTTAAAAAGGGGGGGGGG
>NW_009648150.1:158291-160066 GCF_000708025.1 Charadrius vociferus
GGGGGGAGGGGAGAAAAAACAGGTAGTAGACAGAAATATGTTAATTTCTTTGGCAAAGTACATCTCCAGAGAGCAGTATTGCTGTGTTAACTGGCACCAGCAAGTTCCTGTCCCTACATTTCTTTTTCTCCCCCTAATTTTTTTTCCTCAATTTTCTCTATACAAAGGTCTTTTTGCCCCCTTCAGCAAATGCCGCACACCTTTCCATTATGACTTTCTTTCTCTCTCACTGTGGATTTCTTGCTTTTTGCAGTTACTCCTTGCCTGTGAGCCAGTACCAAAGCTGACTTTTGCCCATGTCACATCAAGGGAGGGGATGCTGGGCGGTGTTGCTCGGCATGGGGTGGTCTGCAGGGGAAAACATTTAGGAAAGGGTGTACTTCTAGGCATGTAAAGTGCATGTAGTGGAGCAAAGCTCACCAGGGATGGTCCAGAAAATTGGTGCAACTGTGTAAAGGAAATACATCTGGACGTTTCCAAAGGGAACTGTTCTTGGGGCTGGAGTTCGAGGATCAGCTAAGCTTTTCCTGACCGAATCTCTCTTATCGGTAGGATTTTATTTGCTTCCCTGCTTTCAGTGCTTGAAAAGGCCAAGTGCAGATGCTTCCCTAGTTCCCCAATTGCTGAAATGTGGCAAGTGGGATCTTTGAGCTACATCCATACCACACTCGAGATGAACTGGGCAAACGCTCTCCTTGCTTCAGGTGGTGTCTGTAATGCAAAGAATGTAAATGTTCATTTGTTTCTGATTCGGTTTTGAGTAGAGTTAATCCTGGGTCGCACAAAATTATAGCGCAAATCCTAAACCAGGAAATCTTCCAGACTTTTGTGATGACTCCTTAGAAATAGCCACTCAGCAATGTGCATTGCTGTGTAGCTACAGAAGTCCGGCTCATTTCGGTTTCCTAAATAAATCCTTGTTGGTTGTTTTGAATTTTTAGAGTGAGATTTCCAAAAGAAGCAAACTAAAGTTAGATTTCTGAACCTGTATGCAAGCATGTAAGTGAATGGTGTGTGAAACATCACAGAATCACAGAATGGTCAGGGTTGGAAGGGACCTCTGGAGATCATCTAGTCCAACCCCCCCCCCCCGCCAGAGCAGGGTCATCTATCCTATTGAAGCTAATGATGAGCCTTCGGTCAGTCCTTGTTTTCTGTGAGGGCTTATGAAATCCCTAGGAGTTGCTGGGCACTGACACAGAACAAGATGAAAATCCCACACTCATTTCTTGCCTAAGTGTGGAACTTTTCAAAGCAGTCAGTGGTACTGGGAGTGATTTGGACTTGGGTTGTCAAATTGTTAAAGATTGGGCATTTAAATGTATTTAGGTGTTTCATGACTGGACATGGAGGACTTCTGAAAACCCAATTCTGGCTTAGAAAGTTTTCACCCAACCTCTTGCTGTTAGAGTAAATGAATGTCTGTGAAGGGTGCTAAGTATTTGTTAAATTGGTAGCTTTTTCTTTTTAGAGGCCAAATGTTGCCATTTTCCCTCTCGGAGGGAGCGAGCTCTGGTAGCAGCCCAGAAACATCCCCTCACTGAATCCAAAGTGATCCAGAGAAATTTGCTGGACTTGGTTATGGAAAAAAAATAAATGCCTGCTTAAGCGGTATCCTTTATTAAACTTGAATTTGTAGCATGAGGTGAAAAATGTCTCTCTTCATAAAGGATATACTTTATGAATCAATTCTCTGTGATGGTGGTTGATGGAGGCTTTATGGGAATGCTTGGGAATTTAGCTTGGGCACAGATGCAGCTGGAAAATTTCTGGCC
>NW_009648150.1:160093-219212 GCF_000708025.1 Charadrius vociferus
TCATTGCAGCAACATTTACCTGCCTTTGTACCTCAGCAGCAAATGCTTGCAAAGAAAGGAGATGACAAATATCATTTACCCCCCAGGTTACTCTTAAGAAATATTAATTGCTTGTAAAGCTATAGGTAAATAACGGAGAGGGTGAAAACAAAAGGGGGAGGCCAGGACGGAGTCTGTGATCCACGTACCTGCGTGGCAGGGGGTAGAGCTGGAGGCACTCTCAGATCAAAAGTAATCTCACTGCCATGAAATCCATAGGTAAACACCCAGTGTCCTGATAACAAATGTTGTCACTGCACAGCAAAACCCAAAGGATTTTGTGTACATATGCCTTGCTAGGACCCTCACTTGCCTGCAGCTTCTCATTTTCCCAGTTTATCTGAGTGCCAGCGGGTCGGATCCTGCTTTCGGGGCTCACCCGGGGGCTGTGGCACACAGGGACTCCGGCACTGCAGAGGACTGCTGGCACCAAAGCCTGTTCTGCAGTTAGTGCTAACTGTCTCTTGAGATGTACCTTGTGAATAATCAGTTGATACAGTAACACAATGAAACAGAAAAGATTTTAAAAATACTTTGGTTTCTGAATTACAAATTGCAGTGAATTTTTTTTAGAGCGGGTGCTGTTACAGTGTGAGAAGAGCTGGCTGGAGTGACAGCATGAAATCTTCCGGTGCATGTAGACCAGCACGATTTCCCATGCATATGGATGAAGAGAGGAACTATTTGTATTTTCCCCAATAGGCTCTACCAATGTCTGACATATTACCGCAGGTCTTCCAGCAGAATAACAAAGAAAACAATAGTTTTCCTCCGTGGTCTCATCGACTCTCTCTAAGAGTTCTGGCTTGGTATTAACAAGTAAACAATGTTTGCTTCTGCTAGATTGCCTTATGCTACAGAGATAAAATAAAATTACCAGGAAGAGAAGGTTTTATAAATGAGTTACTGGTTTGGTTTTTTTTTTTCTTTTCTGAAAACAAACCAAATGCTGCCAACTGAAAGGAACAAGGGGAGAAGTCACTGAAGGAGGAGGTGATTGGATATATATTTATTGCATTTGTAGGAGTACATTATTGCTGATTCAATGAAATAAGAAAATTGTTTAGGCTTGCCTGAATGAGCATTACTTTATCTAATCAACCTTTTCTAAATTGGTCTTAATGTACTTCTATAAATACATTAGTTCCAAACCCCAGGTTGTGTGGGCAGCATCAATTCTTCTCTGCTCTGGCATCAAAATGTGCCCACCCTTTTATTCCATGTTGTAAAGCGCTATACTCTTCTTTTTTTTTGTGGTTTGTTTTTTGTGGGGTTTTTTTTTTGTTTGTTTGTTTGTTTTGTTTTGTTTTCCTCCTCCCCTCCCGGAGGGGTTTGGAAGTTTGTTGGAAAGATAATGAATCATGTGTGGCTGAGTGGGATGGGTTATTTAGTGGTAGGTTGCCAACTTCTCTGTAGGCAGGCTGCTGAGCATAAGCCTAGGCTGCTGTATGTGTAGGGCTGATTTTGGTGACTCTCTTAGAGCCTTCTCATGTCCTTCAGGGCAAGAGGACATGGCATCCTTGTGCCCATGAGATCTATGGAGTGAGTTGCTTTTCCAGGAGCATGGGAAGCCAACGCGCTTTAGCATTTAAGTACTGAGAAAACTCTGTGGCTTGGGACTCTTCAGATTGCTGCCAGGCTCGATTTTGGGGTTTTTAGAAGATAACCTCCAAAATGCGACCCAGGAGGCTGATATCATGAGGAAAAAGAAGGATGCGCTGCCAGAGCTTAGTATAACCTCAGGCAAAGGAGCTGCGGTGGTATTGATTCGGGTGCGGGAAAGGGAAGAGCCGCAGTCGAACTCCAAAAGGAGCCGCGTGGACATTGCCCCAAGGAGCTGGGATCAGGAGCTAAGCTCTCCTCCTTGTGCTAGTGGGCAAGGAAGCTTATGGCTAAGCAAATAAAGGAGGGTTTGAGCGCAGACTGATGGTTTATGCCTTGCTAGTAGAGCATGCAACTCTTGCTCCTACTGGAAATTAAGGTGGGACTATTCCCTTAAACACATTAAATGGTTGTAATTGTGTTGTTATTAAGCGGAAATGATATATCTAAAGGTCTTCATGCATGGATCATGAAAAAGCTAAGTAGTGTTACCGGGCTGGGAAGCAAACTATGGATTCATGCAAAAAAAAAAAGCCCCAAACAACCCGTGTCAGTTTTGCCTTTGATAAGCAGTTAATTTAGCTCAGAACTGGCAGAATTCCCTGTAGTTTGTGTGGGGAATTTCTAGGTTATGCTGCGAACATCAGAGTGATATTTGGTTACCTAAGACAACTGACAAGTGTTGGAACATGACAGCTATTGGGAAAGCAAATTCCAAAGACAGGTTGAACCTGAATATATTGTAGCGTAAAGGCTGCTAAAGGTGTGTGTGGTGGTAGAACAAAAAGCAGGATTGTTTTAGTTAATGATGGTAGGGGCTCTCTCTTCGTTAGCAGGTGGGATGACGGATTGGGGATGGATTCATAGGGTGAAGCAGCATGCTATGTGCCTTGCAAGGCCTCTGCTTTGCACCAGCTGTGGCTTGGCTCCTTGGAAAACCCTTGAGCATGGTAAGTGCGCTCCCGGGGCACATCTTTGGGTTGAGTTTCATCCCCCTACAAATCCATTTTGCACAGTTGATATTGAGTGCTGAGGGATGGTAAGTTGGGATAATTGAGAGGGTCACGTAAAAAATACACTCTTGAACCAAATGTCCAATACAAGTACATTTATGTTGCATTTTGCAGCATTTACTTTGTTCACATTGGCCTTATTTAAGCAACTGTACACTTTGGCACTAAAACATGGTAGGTCAGTAGCTTTGCTAAACCAGCACCTGTAAACACAGGTGTCTTCCTCCATCAAACCATGACTCTTCATTGTGCTCTTATGAAATACACAAGCGCTCTTACAGGAGTGTGTTTTGAAGATCGTGTTGTGAGTGTGTGGTTCAGCTAGCCAACAGGTCTGTCCAAAGGAGAGACCTTTAGCAAACAGAAATACAAATGCTACAAAGGCAATGAAAGCAGCCCAAAATCTGTTTCTCTCATCTAAGGAGGCCTTTATTGTCCCTTCGGTGGCATCCTGATGCTGGTGTGGAGGTATCCTAATGAAGCAATATGGAGAAGATGAATTATTTTATATAATTTATATGAATTTATTATGTGGGGGGAGGTGTGTGGACTGACATGTATTTTTGTGATGATAACCAGGATTTTGATTCACAACCAGCACTCCAGCAGTGTGTTTCCCACCCCAATGTAAGACCTCAAGTGGTTGTGTCCTAGGGGTGTGTAGGCAATGACATTTGATGCTCAGTGTTTGGAGAGCAGCCCCAGGTAAGACTGTAGGTGACAAGGTATCTTTGCACACAGCAGCTCACACTGGTTGGGGAGCTGAGCCATGAGAAACCCAAAGTTAACACAAAATTAAATCTGTAACTTGGAAACTGCAGCTGAGGAGCTCATGACTATTCATTTTAGGTGTTAAAACATCTGTGGGGTTGAGGATTAGAAGGAGAGACGCTGCAACGGTTGCAAAGTAAGGTCTCCTGGAGGCAAACTGGCATGTAGGGAGGTGGTAGCTGTTACGGTGGGGGGCTTTGCAGAAGAGCAGCCTTAAGAAATCTGACAACAAACAGACTGTGTTTGATCCCCACAAGGCCATATGAGAAGTTTAATGCATCGTCTTCTGCAAAAGCGAAAACGTCATCATTTATAACCTTTTAAGCAGCAATCTCATTGAAGGGAAATAACAGATAGCAATCTGGTTATTTATTTATTTGACATACTTTAAAAGAGATGAGAGCTAGTTTCTACATTTGTTCATCTTCAGAATGACATACAGCTCTCCCAGTAAGCCACACATAAGTTTCATAGACCTTGGCTGTATATTTTGGTTTTTTTAAGAGCTATCGGGTAAATCCAGAGACTAGCAGATAATATACTCAGCTTGAAAATGATAAGCACGGAGATAAGAGAGCCATTCCTTTCCCTGCTGTTGAAATGGGAAGATTAGTGGAAATGTCATGGCTTAGAATTCATGAAGCAATGTTTCCTTAATCAGCCATCAGACTAAATTGCCAGAATACAGTATATTTGTATTTATTTCTTTTATATGAAAAGACTCTGTCTAAAGCCATGCTGAAACAGGTGTTATAAATATATCTAGAAACCTTATACATAATATTCTGTATTATGAGGCTTATCTCCTAATTGTATTATGTCTATGATTATCTGCTATAAAATAGCTCAGCATACAACTTGGTAAATACTTGCCATAACGTGCGCTGCAGGAGGGCTCTGCCAAAACACAGTGCTGCTCACTGCCCCTTTACCTTGGCTGGGGGTATGGCCCGTGTGGGGTGGTGCTGCATCCTTTAGCTCTGGAGCAAGCAGGAGGTAAAGGTCTCCTTTGCTTTGAAAGAGGTCTTGGCAGTGCCTGCAAGGAATTTGCTGCTTCCAGGTGCAAATGGTGACATCTAGGTGGACACGTCCATATTGCTTCCGTTGTTCTTGGGAGACATGTCTGTGCTAAAAAATGTCAGATTTAGGACGAGTGGGGGATAGGATTTGCATAAGCATGTCCTATACATATAAATATAAAAAAATATATATAACTACACACACAGAGCTTCTCAGCTGGAGGTTTCTGCCCCTTTGGGTCTGGACACTAATTAGAATGAGTGAATTACCAAAAAACGTAACAAAGTATTTAAACTAATGAGCTTGCTTCACTGAAGCAGGTGAGGGAGGGATCACTCCAGCTGCTCTGCTGGCAGATCTGGAGGGGCAGTCACTTCTGATTAGGAAGGCGTTTCGGGCAAATAAACTCTTCCCTAGTTATAGAAAGGGTACAGAAAGGAAAGGGGGCCCCTCAGCTCTTCCCGGGATGGGACGATCTTTGTGCTTCCCTGTTCTGCAAAGGGAGCAGGCTGGAAAATAGCTCTACTTACTCCTGAAGATGCTGTGCAAGCAGAGAGGAGAATGCTCCCTGGTAAAGGGTGCTCGCGAGATAAGTAGGAGATGAGGGACATAAAGCAGACAAAGCACAAAACCTGATGGGACAACATAGGATACCTCCCCAGTTAGTGACCTTGTAATGGGAACCCCATGGGTCCAATAAGTGCGCCAAAAAATATTGCATGCTATTTTGAGATCATATTACCTCTTTTTATCCAGCACAGGCAAAATTCATGTTCTCTGGTCTGGGCTAAGATTTATAGCGGTGTGGGACATTAGTACTTTTCTGATTACAGCGCTGTGGTGGTAGGAGACTGCCATGCATCCTTCTTGCTGCTAGAAGGCTGACAGTGTGTGCTTACGCCTGCATGTGTATTAGCAAGGGTTATTAATTTCTTTTGGATGCAAAACTAAAATTAGTGTCCCTTGGCTTTTTCCTAACTGAAAATGGCTTTTTAAATATGTAAGAATCGGAAATAATTTTTTTTTTTTTTTTTATACCTGGGTCCTTTCCTGAGCCTATCATTCACGTGATCATTTGTCATTGGGTACAGCGGGCAGGAGGTTAATTGTAATTGCGTGGTCACCTGGACTATTGTGTGATTTTGAAGAAGAGTTTCTCTGCTGTGTCAGGTCCAACAGTATATTATGTGAAAGCGTTAGTGCCAGGTTGCTCTTTAAATCTGCCAGGGAACTAAGGAAGAAGTGATTTACACCTTCGATTTAGTGCTCTCTTCTTGCTGTCCGCTTCAGGCCACTTTACTAGCGATAGCAGAATGTGAGTGGAATTAAAATACAGAATTTTTAAATAAAATAAAATGAAAAGTAGCAACCAAGAAGGTGGAACCCTTCATCTTGGTAACTTAATACCATGCATCTTTGTTGACAACTCTATATGTAAATCACTAATTATTCTAAACTATTCAGTTCCCCTCCAGGAAATCCAGACTTGAACATTAAAGGCTAGCTATAAGGAATGAAAGCCTTGCACCAATTCCCCACAGGTTTTATTAAGCTACAGAGAAAACCCACGTGTTTTTTTGCATCATGAATAGCAGTGATAGAGGGGTCAGCAATTTACCTACATCAGTGGAGATTACGGGGTTTGGGGGCATAATTGTAAGCACTTTACAGCTTCAGTAATACATATTTTCTACCTTGGTGGAGCAGCAAGGAGAGGAGGGCATGACTGGTTCTGCTCAGCCGAGGTCTCCTTTCATCACTGTATGCCAGAGGTGGTGTCCAGGAATGCTGTGAAGGCGCACAACTGATCAGGGATGTCTGTCTTGGATGGTTTTTGACACAGTTTTCCCAGCCTTCTCTTTTTTGGGATGGTAGGTCATTTGCAGACCTGTCTGGTGGCTGGGACCGGGTTTGGTGGCTTCCGCGCTGTCTGGTCCAGCTCTCAGGCTTGCAGTTTGGTAGTACTCCCAGACTGAAATGTAGGTTGACTGGTCTGCATATGTGATGGTGGTCTGTACCCTCCCATATCCATGGGATGGATGGATGGCTTGTCCATTGATGCAAACGAACGGCACCTGGGTGGCCCTGTGTGAGCCGGGGGGTGGCTGGGTGCAGCATGACGATTGTGGTCTTTCCTGTTTTGGACCATGAAAACTGTGTGTTGGGCTGCATGGCCTTTGAAAGCAGAGGGCAGGAAGAAGATACCTCTCTGCAGCCTGGTGTAGATGTGGTGTGAGCAAGTGTTGTGCATCTTGGAGGAGGCGAAGGCAAACCCTTGCCTGGTCATGCTGCCTGTACTGGTGTGGCTGATGCTGTGTGGGGGCCCTGTAGTGACTTTCACACATGCTGAAAGGTAAGGTCTGGTTAAAACCCCACTACTTAACACCTTTGTTCTAGTTTTTAACTTGTGTTGTACACTTGCTTTTGCTTTTAAACCCCTCTTGAAGACAGTCTTGCAGAGATGCAGGAATCACCCAGACAATCAGAATCCCTTCATTACCTTCATTCATCAGCCAGTTACCATAAATCTCTAAACTCTGATTACTGTCTTGGTTAAATGCTATTGTTATTTTCTGTTGTTTCATCTTTGTAGCTAATTCTTACTGTATTTCATTGTAACCCATCCACTGCTTCTGGTCCAAAGTTCTTTTCAGGGAGAGACAAGCTGAAGACTTCTAAATTTGGAGCTCCATAAGCAGAACATGTTCCTACATTATCCCTGGAAGAGGCATCTTCATCACCTTCTGCTCCTTTTCTCTTTCCTCAGGCTGGAAAAGGGTCAGCCTTGGAAAGCAAAACTTCCTATTTAGACTTCTTCTTAATGCTAATTTCTCAGGAGCAAAGGAGAGCTTTTCTCCACACCACACCCCCCCGCCCCTTTCCTTTTTTAAAAGAAATAAGATCAGCCAAAAATCTTCCTGTGGATGAGTGTACAGTGACCGTGATGCCTTCTCCAAATTCTTGCCTTTTGTCTTCTTTCTCTTCTGCCTTCTATTTATATTATTCTTGGCCACCTTTCTTGAAGGAGCTATTGATTAAAGGATGCAAACTGCCTCAGATCCTGCATATCAAGCTGCTCTTTTTTTCAAGTTGCTCGGTATGTGAAGAGCATCCATTTTTGCACTGCAGTACAGCTTTACCCAGATACCTGGTCTCTCCAGCTCTCCCCCACCCCCTTTGCCCTCCTGTCCTGCTAAGTGGACATCTTGTCAACTCCTGTTTGGACAGACTGACAGCTATGGCGGTCTTGGAGAAAAAGCCAGATCCCTGCACATGCACCCTAACAAACACAATCAAAATGTCAAGGCACAAATGAAATATATCACTGTGCTTCCCTGTCAGATTTTGCTAATATCACCTGGATAAACAGACAGAGGAACACCTGCAGCAAGTTAACCTATTTTTATTAGCACTTGTTTCACATATTTATATTTGGTTATGAATGTAGGGACTGCTGGGAAGAAAGCTTTCAATTATTTCCTGGCAGGATGAAATGCCCCCTGTTCTTCATGCCGAAAGACAGTTCGGGCAGTGAAGTTGCTTTCAAATAGCACAGCAATTAATAAAGAAAGAAAAAATAATTTCACAGTCTGTTGTTAAATTAGCAATTCTTCAGAGTGTCTGGAGTTCCTGGCAGAATTAATATGCACTCTGAAGCCTTGGGCAGCCTCGGTGCATATCATTTACCCAGCAGCTGTAAGAGCAAAATGCAGAGACGAGGAGAGGTCCTCGATTGCAAGGGAAATACTTGAATTATCTGTCTAGTAATCATTCAGCAGCCTTGTTCACAAATAATCAAGAAACATTTGGATTTGGATTACATTCCTCATTCTTTCAAGACAAAAGTGGCAGAAACAGTGGCTGGAAAATGATGTGTTAAGTAACACAGAGGGGAAAAAAATAGGCAGGGAGCAACATACATTTGAGCAAGGAGAAGAAAGTATACAATAAAAGTGCAATAAATTTCCCTTGTATTGAAGGGGAATATTTTATAGCAGCTTTCTGCAAATTGAATGCGTCTACATAAATAATGTAGCGACACATTTAATTGCTAGTATTTATTTTTAAATTTGGCTGGATGATGAGAGATTTTTTATGTGGAATAATGAACTGAGTGTTTTTAAAAAATAAATTGTGAATGGTATTTAGGCTGAGTGTCAAAGCCTCAGAAGTTCCTACCTGCTCTCTGGTGCATCTGAAAAGAAACCAACATTCAGAAGTGCATCCATACGTGTGCTGGATATTGGGGAGGCCAAGAGATGACAGAGAGAAAAATATTACCAGTCCTTACTTGAGTCAGGAAACTCCCATTTGGTCTTTCAGTGCAAAGCGTACCACTTCAAATAAAAGAATAAATACTGGGCCTTTTTCATTTGCCTTCTGCTGGTTGAGCTGTTGGTGTTTGTGTTTTCAGGCTTTCTTCTCAAAAAGGCTGGAAAGCTCTTTTCTCTCTCTCTATTTTTTTTTCATGACAAGACTAATTCTACAGATTCCCCTGTAGTCTTTACATTTCAGGGCTGCTGAGAGGACAAGCAGCATTCTCCTGTGCCACCCTTGCCCACTGGGTGCCACAGGGTAGATGCCGCAATACTGGACAAGGCTTTGAAAACAGGGTGTGGAAGAGGACCTGTGGGATAACAAACTGTTGGGGGCAGTTGTGTATGAGACATGAGATGAGCAGGTTGTGCTTGTTTCTTGCAAGACGTAGGTACGCCAAACCCAGGGTGCAGTGCCCTTATGCCCACACCAGCTGCTCCCCTTCATCCCCTCTTGTTGTCTTCCAGTCTTCCCTTGAACAAATCAAACATGAATGGTTTCTGTAAAGCAGAAGTGTTGGGCTTTTTTCCCAAACTGCCTTAGGAAGACTGCTCAAGTTGATGCGATGCAAGGGTGTGGAAATGCAGCAGAAATTACAAATAAAGACAGTGCTGGGTTTCCAGGGCAAACATGCTGGTGTGGGCAAACAGGCTGATGTAGACCACCGTAGCTGGAGAGCAAGCTGAGCTACATATGAGCAACAGCATCCCCTTATAATAATTTGAGAATTAAATCTCCCTGAACCAAGCTTTGGCAGCTCAAAACCTTAAATAAAAAGCCTGTGAGAATGGCCAGCATCGCTGCTGCAAAATGTGCTTCAGGCTAGTGCTTTGTGGTATGGTTGTGTTCATGTAGCAAGAAGGAAGGCAGTGTTTGCTTTGCTTTGCTTTACTTTTTGCTTCACATCTGAATTTCTGGAGCAGTTGCATAGGTCAAACAGCCATTTTGGGGGCAAAAACAAAGCCCATAAGAAGAGGCAGTGAACAGGAGTGCTAGCAGGACATCTCCCTCTCAAGAGTAAGATGCTTTTGTCTCAGAGAAGTACAGTTTATAGTCTGACAAAAGAAAATATCTTCTTGGGATATAACTGCATTTTTTTTTTCCCCTGGTGTTTTGGTGGTTTTCTGTCTGGTCATTCACAGTAGTTCTAGCTAGTTCATGGCAAGGACAGTCCAATTCCAGCATCCAAAAGCTATGAGGCCAACCACCCAAATAGTATTGAGATTGGCTCCAAAATCAGGAGGTTTAAAGTGTCGAGTTGTATTAATTTATCTTGGGTTTGAGCATGTTTGTTCATATAGGCAGTAAGTTTTTCTCCAGAAATGGGAGAGATTATACTGAAATAAATTCTCTTGTTGCTGAGCTGCGGGATTGGAGCTCAAAGAAAAGCTCCCAATATTATTAGGCCGACATGGGAAGAGCCAGCAATGCTTCAGGTTGCCCTTTGTTGAGCTCATTCCTAAAGAGGAGCTGTTTGGTGGAGTTCCTCAGCAAGGCAGATGAACTGTGAAGTGTTGCAGTGTTCATCTGACCCAAAGGAGTAGTTTAGTCAACTTAACAAATAACGTTAGTATTTTTATGTCTAGTTAATTGAACTGAAATCATGAAGTGTTGTATCTGCATGTGCTGGGGTAACTACTTGATGTTTCTGCACTTTGGGGGATGGGTGTGTGTGTAGCTTGCTCAGCTTTCCTGATTAAATTCCTCAGGATATTAATACTTGCCACGTCCTCCTTGCACACACTCTTTGATTTGTTGCCTCCTAACCAAAGCCCAAGCATCTCATGGTATGCATATCAGGGCAGAATTTACCTCAGCAGGACCTGCATCTGTAACTTCAGCCAGTGTACTCCAATGCAAAAACCCATGAGCTCCTGTGGAAGGAGGCACGACTAAAGGCTGATGTTCCCCAAGAGACATGTCCACGTTTCCTTTTGTGCACCTCCAGGCCACCTGCCCGCTGCGGAATTGGCTAGCATCGCCCATGTCTTAAATGGGGGGGGGGGCAAAAAAACCCAAAACAACACTTTGCTGGAGTCACTTTTATGTGCATAAACCCATTTAACACACTTAGTCCAGGCAACTCTGGATAAATCCTTCCTATCTTTTTTTGGTCAGAAGGACTGTTAAAAGATTCATCTCCGTCGCCCTCTGATGGAATTTGAATAGATGTGTCTGGAGTGACATATGTTCAGCCATAAATTACAGAGGAACAATTTTAAAATAAATTGTCTGTAACCAGTCCTACCAAATTTACCTCCTGAGACAAATGATCATAAAGCTAGAAGCAAACAAGCCCTTAAACATTTGAGGCAGGGTTTGAAAGGATCCTTTTGTGTACGTGTTAGCATTGCTGTAGGTTGGTGGGATGCTGCCTGTTTTGGACCAAAATAGCCAGTGGAGGAAAGGCTGATTTTATACTACCTAAATATCTTGTTCACACAAATGAAGATGCACAAGGTAGAGCCAACCAGAAGGAAATAAATATTTTAAGCATTTTTACTTCTCTTTACTGCCTGCATATGTACAGTCTATTAGTTCAGGCTAAAACCTTGAAATGTTGGTAGAGTAAACACACATGACATAAATCATCAAAATAAATCCTCCCAAATGTCATATTTCTTAACCACAATGGGATGCAATTGTCCAAACCACAGCATAATTAGAAAATCTTTCTTTCTTTGCTGGCTGGGCTCCAGATCCCTATGGCAGACTGAACCAGAAGACTAAAACCCTTTTATTGTAGTATTGTGCCAGCAAACATGTGGCTTCGAAGAACCCTATTTTCCGGGAGATTTTACTGACTGGTCTTCGCATTACTGTCTGTAATATGTGTACACAGATGGACATAGGGGGGGTTTTGGTTGCCTCATTTTCAAGTTTGATGCTGTCCCCCTGTTGCCATTCCGGATGATGTTTGTTATTGCTATTCAGTCAATGCTGCTATCGAACTCGAGGGAGTTCTGCAGCTTGTCCATCAATCCTCCCCTCGCTTAGCATGCAGTGCAGCTTGAATGTTTAAGTTGCCATTCGCGTAACAAAGGATAACCCGGGGTGTTTGTCTTTTTGTGCAGCAACCCCCAAAACAGACTTTTGTGCCTTTTGGATGACGCGCAGAGCCAGGCATCTCAAGTTATGTTTACAAGCGTGCAGAAACAAATGTCTCTCTGCTGCCTTCTGTATCTTAAATCGTATTTTTCCCTTAGGTGCAGCATTGTAAATCATCCCTTCCTCTGTTTAGGGGAGTAAAATGATTTCAGTTTGTCTTCATTAAAAAAAAAAAAAAAAAGAGGCAGTAATTTAAGCGCATCTTTGTCCTGCACCTCGGAGAACAAAGAAAAGATACACAGATAGATTTTTATGGACAGAGAGATTTACAGAGATAGATATTTTATAGCTATAATAAGCAGAGAGGATGTAGGAACAGGACATGGACTGCCTTTTTTCTATCATAAGCCAGATAGTTGGGACTCAGCGAGACCAACCTAGATCTGTCCCTTGTCACCAGAGAGCGAGGAGGACTGCAGGTGCCACCTGGGCTGAGAGCTGAAGGAGCCCTTGTACACGCTTGCAAGAGCGTACAGCTGCTGGTCACAGAAATGTTGGGTTTGCTGGGACATGACACTTCATCCCAAGCAGTACTTTCTCTAGAAATGTACCAGTTTCTCCCAGAGTTTTTCTGGACGAGAAAGTTTGGGGAAAAAAAACCCAAACCAACACAAAACCAAAGCATGCCCAGCCAGCCCTGCCATCGACGCAGTCGGTGGGAGCAAGCTCATGCAGTGCTGAGTGCTTTTGAAAAATCTTCTGTTTCCCCTAAGAGCATTTATTTTCCATAGCGTGCTTTCCTTCTGTGAAATCAAACACAAATGATAGCGCGGGTTTGCATATACGCCAGGATAAATCTCTTTCCCAGTTCCTCCATCACGCCATTGAGGCTTTAGGCTTGATTCAGGTTTTGCCTCATTGATTCTTTCCCTGTTCCTCCATCACGCCATTGAGGCTTTAGGCTTGATTCAGGTTTTGCCTCATTGATTGCTTCAAAATCTTCTTTAGAGCAAAGTCGGGATGTGCAGAAATACAGCCCATTAAGATCTTAATGTAATCATGAGCGCTTTCAAATGCATTGTATTCTAGGTATTTTTATGGCTTGCAAATGTAGCTGACTTGGGAATTTGATGAATTTTTCAAAGTGATGCCATGCGATGAAGTTTTATACCGTTTAGAAGAAACACATTAATGTCATTAGTGGCAGTTAATCCTTACTTTTCCAGCATCTACGGTCATGTCATAAATTGCCATGTGACAATGTAGTGAGTCACGTGGTAGAAAAAGTGGTATTTCAAAGGGAGGAACTGAAAGTACTAATTTATTTATATTCTAGTTTTCAAGGTTGTTTTGGTATTCAGAGCTAGAGCTGATTTCAGTGTGGAGCGGAGGCAATTCAGCCTGAGTTAGTGGGGGGTTGGACAGAACAGCATCAAAATACACAGTGTTTTCTTAGAAAAGAATATTTCCCACTTGAGATGCATGAATCAGCGTACATCCAAGGTAAGGGATGAGTCTCTTTTTCAAGGTGCAAAGCACTCAGATGCCCCACTTATCCAGCGAGCTCCAGGAACTCACTTAAAAGGACCTTTGGCAGGTCTCGGCCTGCAGCGTTGGGTGCTGTAGTCGCTGAGGGATGCTGGCAAGTCGACTGGATTCAAGCAAACCGGTAGCTTCAAATTGCGGTGTTTTATTAGTGGGTATTTATTCAATTCCCTTCAAATCCCCAAGGCGTGCTGCAGGAAGCAACATAGCACTATTGCAGAGAGAGAGACCAACCCTAAAGGAGATATAATCAGGGCATTTTACACATTTTTCTGTAGCTTTATAGCTTTGGCAGCAATTTTGGTCTCTGCCTGCAGTTCAAGGAGGGCTGTTAGGGAGGGCAGGATTAGCTCTTGGGACCCTGATTGTAAATTCTGCAGAAGGATGCTCGATGGCAGGTTGCTGTAGTTCTTGAAATACTTTTTAGAAGAGCATCATTTGTTTGTATTGGCTGGGAGACGTGAAGACAGTCTGCTGTGGTTTTTGTTTTGTTTTTTCTTGTAAGTAAAAATGCGTGTCAGGAGCACAAGCTGAGGCTTGGAGCCACTCAGCAGTTTAATTGATTCCACATTGTAAAGACCCTACCTAGCTAAAGCCATCTTTAGGTTTTGGACACATCTAAGAGGCAGCAGCCCCCTCTTCTCAGCGCAGACGCTTCAAGGCATGGCAGCTCCAGAGACCAGAATGGGGATTGGTTTATTTGTAGCTTGGTTTTGCTCAAATCCTTCAACTCTGAAGGCATATTCCCTGCACCAGAGCGATGTGCTAATGAAGGCAGAGTTGATGAGCTCCAGAGCTGCTCTCCTTTCTGCTGAACACGCACACACCCCACATCCTGCCTGTGTTTCAGCTGAGAGCTGGCTTGGTGGTCTGTCCATGGAGCAGAGAGTTTTGCGCTGCAGTTGGTTCTAAAAGCCGTGGTGAGGTGTGTGTTCCTGCCCAAAGTAGTTTGTAGTCTGAAAAGGCAAACGGGACTAAAGGATATGAAGGAGAAGCAAAAGGGGGTTCACAGTTTGGGGAGGAAACCTCAGTTTCAGCCAGATAACCTGTGCGCCGTCTACACTAAGCATCCTTATCCTCATTAGTTTTTGTTAGATTTTGTCTGTAAGCTTTATTTATGGATTAGCCGCAATGCCTTATGAGTTATACTTGTGGTTTCTGATTACTGTGGAGACTAATTTGGTGCTCTGCAAGGGAGACAGTGTAATTCCTATTTGAGCTTTATTTTCTGGGATATATGAAAGGTCACTTTGCTGATCCTAAGCACTTAAGTACTGTGTGAGCTTATTCTCCCAGCATCACGAGAGTGCGAAGGGAGTAATAGGTTGGACCTTTTTCATATCTCCTGGGGTTTCAAGGCTTATAGGGTTGTGTTTCCTAGCTTTTCTCTCTCCAGGGACAGAACTGGAATTCCCACTAATATTAATTGGGTGGGTTTACCAACATGGCCATGTACATGCCTGTGGATACGGACAGCCTTGGAGGCGGCCCTTGCTTCCAGCACTTGTTGACTGGGGTCATTGTGCATCGAAAGCGTGGGACAGACGGAGAGGAGAGGAGCCCTGCCTGTTGGATGCAGTCTTCAGCTGCAGCTCAGGAAGGGTTGCAGGGATGCAGCTGCGAATCATTTGATGTTAACACTTGCAGAAAATAATCTGTCAAGTAGTCCCAGCTGTTTGATATTATTGGCTTGTTCTGTCTGCCTTTTTTTTTTTCCCTCTAGCTGGTACTCACTATCTCTGCTACTGATATAGCACATAAAGTTCAGCGTGTCGTTTGAAGAGGCCAGTTTTCATTGTAAGAGGACCAGTGATTCCTCCTCCATCCATCCATGTTTGAAGAGCCAGTTTTTAGCAGCATGGCTCTTGTTGGCTCCTGTCTGCAAGGTACGAAGCCAGTTTCTAATCCGATTGTTGCCGGTTTAAGAGAGCAGCTCACACCATTGCTGTCTCAAGAGACTCTTGCTGCTGTCCTTCACTGCAGCATCTCTCTCTGGCCCGTCCTGAAGTGTGCAAGCAAGAGGCTGCACAGACGTTAATACTCCATGCCCACAACATTTTGTGGTTGCTACTAAAAATAAAAAGAGTGAAATTAATTTGTTGATAATGGATATGCTACTAAGAGAAACACATCCCACTTGTACCTAACACCAGCAGGTTCTTTATGGCATATTTGTTATGTCTATAAATACTCTTTTCTTTTTTTCTAGCAACCAATTTCATTTAAAGACTATTTTCACACATCACTGGCTGTTAATCAGTTAAGGAGTTATCAGTTTTAATATTAGGAAGAAAGAAGCAGATCTCATCAACAGCGTAAAACTTTGTTTCATTTCTTTTTAGCTGGCTTGCAGCAGATTATAGGGAGTCTTAGGCTCATCTTCCTTCTCCTCCTTTTCCTACCCCCTTGAAAAGAGAGATTACGTGCATCACTGTACTGTGCTAGTTCTGCGTATGCTTTCAAGAGCTGTTGAATTAGAAATTCTGAGATAAAAATATAAGAAGACTAAAATAAGATTTAATTAAAAATTAAACCCCAGGCACCCATGTAATTTTAAATAAAATCATGTGTACTACATGAAGAGATTGTAAGGTTGACTGTCAGATGAGGAATGGTAAGATAAAGACCAAAACCCAAGGTGCATGCAAGGTAAGCTGTTTGTGGCCGTGTTATGCTCTGAATTTGATTTGCAAAATACCTGAGACGTTACCACCAGTGGCAGAAAAATGACATGGTGCCAGCTTTTGGCTGCTGAGTTCAGCCAGATCTGTGCCTATCTGGCTACCGTGATACCTGCTCTGCAGTGTGGAGGGATAAGATGTTCCTGGGTCAGCTTTCATCTAACAGCAGCCATGGCATCACAGAATCCCTGTTTATTAGAGGATTGTTGCTTGAACCACCTCAACAGCTCTGGTGGTGGTCCTCTCCTTTGTGTTGTGTACAAAGCAAACGTAGGAAAAGGTACAGAGAAAAGCCTTGTAATAGATACTAATTATGCTTGAAACACCTATGCAGCTACATCTGCTTCTGCTCCTGAGCATGGTAGTGCAAGTGTGGTTTCCATCAGGAGTGGTCCCCAAGCTGCTTATTGTGAGAGGCTGAAAGACTACACTGGGGGAACTCTGCAAATCCCCCTCTGTCCTCCCCAAAGCATCTACTGCAAGGGTGTGGACTCAGCACCCCACCACTTGCTGTGGTAATTCTTGCATTTATTTTTATTTTCTGTCATCCCTTTTTTTTTTTTGTGTATCCCATATCCTGTCCCTGAATTCTTCCTGTCTAAGCCACGCAAGAGTATTTCACTTAGGTATGACAGCACGCTGCTCTGCTGGCTGTTTGTTATGAGTACTGATGGTGAAATCTTCAGTGTAATTTCATGCTCTTCAATGTTCCTCCTTATACCTTTTGGATAGCAAAGGGACTTGTCTGACCCGTGGGAACCTGCAGATTATACAAAAATTGGTCCAGTTCAGTTTTATTTCACATCCCTCATTAAAACATGGGTTATTGGTGTTGTACATCTGTTGGCTACGTACTTATTCATGAAAACCAAAGATTCCCTTTGAGCTGAGCTACATATCATACCGTCATTAACAAGCTGCACCTCGTTGAAAATCTGTCAAGGAAAACTGACTTATTTTGCATTTGCTGCTTTGCACAAAATAGAAGCACGGTAAACTCTTGTGCTGTAATGATTTTCTGTCTGTCTTGATGGGACATAATGAGATAAATTCAGGTCCTCTTTTGAAGGCTAATTACATCAAGTACACACTAGACGTGGGCTGCCCTCGTTATATGTGGTGCATTTTTGTGCTTTCATTTCCCCATCTCTATTGTCTGCGTGTGCAAGTGAGTTTGATTTGGCTTTGAAATAAAAATTGTAGGCTAGAGAAGAGTCGTTTGGTGGTCTCCTCTCCCAGAAGACTCTCCAGAGATTGAATAACAAGTCCTTGCTGTAGGTAGGGCAGCATTTGAAGGTGACTGTGAAGTAAATTAAAGAACTTAGCTCTGTGCTAGGAACTGAGGAATGTGCTATAAAGCATGAGGACAGCTCGTGGCAAGCCTGCTAAGAGCCGTCAAGAATAAAATCAGCCCTAGGTCTGGTCACCGGTCCTGGTGTGTGGACACAAAGCAGTTGAACTGCATCCTGCAGATCTCACAGCCTAGATATGGAGCACTAGTTGGATGATGAGCAATTTTGGAAATTGGGTTTTTAAAACCTGTAAATCCCTCTAGTCCTACTAATTGTACCCTGCCTGTCTTGTGGGAAGAAAAGGGAGCTGGGAGAAGGCGTGGGAGGGTGCACAGTTTGGGGAGGTCAGCAGGGGTGCTGGAGGAGAGCATACCTTAGGGCAGGATGGAGAGGCTGCAGATGCATGAGGGAGACCTGGAAGCCCATGGTGGGCTTGGGAACAGCAGGGTTGCTTGGCACTTGCTGCGAGAGCTTCGTGGTCCGGGCAAGACTGGAGGTGGGGCCTGGGGGAGGTCTTTTGGATGCTCTTGGGTCACATCCCTTTTGATGCATGAGTGATCTTCATCGGCAAACTTAATGGCTGGCTCTAGGAGTTAGGAGTTGATGTGCAAGTGTCTCACCTGTGGTGAAGAAGCTAGTGACATGAAAGGGAAGATGTCAAGAGAGTTTCCCTGGTACTGCAGGAAGCAGAGCCAACTTTAGAGGCAGTTGTCCTAATTGGTCCATCAGAGGAAAAGGGATCACTAGTAAAAACCTATACTTTATCAACCATGAAGATGAATTCTGTCATCACTGGCTGAATTTTAGCACATGACCTTTGTGCTGTGATTGTCTGTGACATTCCTGGTGGGATAATATTAATGCTTTTGCTGTAAGCTCATTTTCTTTGCAAACTAATTACAAATGGGGAAGTTTGAATGCAGATGGAAAGACTCTGGGATTTCCAGGTGACTTCGATAAGTCTGATAGCGAACTTATGCATCATTGATACTGTGCTGGGCAGAATTACTTTAGAGCATCTCTTAAGGAAAAAAAGTAAGAGCACTTTGGAGCTGCTTTAACATGTCTCTGTGTCTCTGCTTTTTGAGACAAACAGAAAATCAAGTTTTCCCCCTTTTGCTAACAGTGGTTTTGTAATTCTACACATAACAGTATGATTATAGGGCCAGCTGGTTTTTACCTAAAGCCGGGGTGGATACATGCAAACCTGTAATTGTCACTGCTCCTGGCTGAGTTTGCACATGCAAGTGAAGTGCCAAGTGCTTTGCGTAGGTGAAAGAGCACTTGTTTCAGGAGACTGGAAACAAGTTATTACTGTATTCACTTCAAATTATTTAAAAAAAAAAGAAAATAAAATCCCAAGCTACCCTTAGCCATATATTATATTTGTGAGAATAAAAAATACCTCTTGTATGAAGTCTCTGTACCTCATCATGCATATCTATTGGAGCTGGAAGAATTATCTTGCATGGCAAGCATGCGTGGTTCAGCCTATACCCAGAGCAGTCTGTCTTATATGGAGCACTTTAAAATTCATCACAGGTTTGCTGGGGAGAAGACCCTAGGGAAATAGCCTTGTCACATGTCTTAAAACCGTCAATCTTGAGATCCCCTCCACCACCGTGTTGCTATTTGTTTGCTGAGACATTGATTTCTGGGTGTAGAACATCTGAAACGTAAACCATGAAATGTATTTTATCTGTTTTTCTAAGACTGGATGAAAAAAAAACGCAAACACAATAATGTTTTCTAAATCAGAACCCAAAAGATGTTACCTCTAATGCATTCAAAAAGGAAAATAAATACCCAGTAAAGGCAGATGCTAAGGGAAAAATAAATCAACAGCTTCTCATTCTCTTTTTATGCAGATAGTTAAGTATGCACTGTCTGTTAGTGGCATAGACTGTTTTAAAATACAGAAACCAAGTAGCTCGTGAGTGTCTGTTTTCTAGCTGAAGATATGTTGTTGGTTTTTTTTTTTTTTTTAAAGAAAATGTGAAGAGACTAATTTTATGATGGGAGAGCTTAGCCTGTGGTTCTTCTTTTCACAGTATGCAGACCTGGGTTCTTCAAAGCTTCACCCCACAGTCCATCCTGCAGCAAATGTCCCCCTCACAGCTACACGCTTGATGAAGCATCCACATCTTGCCTGTGTGAAGAACACTATTTTAGGAAGGAATCAGACCCACCTACAATGGCCTGTACAAGTAAGCATGTGCTTATAGGGTTGTTTTTAATCCTTTCAAGCTGTTCCTGTACTGTGACTAGAAGTTATGATCCTCATTAAGGTGCTTTTACAGGCTCTGGGCTGGAGTCTGAACTACTCTTGACACACTTGTAATGTCACTGGCTTTGTCCGCTGTAGCCCCGGTTACACGAGAACAGACTTTTTGGAGCCTTTTGCTTCAAAAGCTGGCATGAAACCCAGGAAGCGTTTTTGTAACGAATGGATGCTCCATCTCTCGCCGTCTGCTCATGGGTGGGCTCAGCTAGCAGCATGGCATTCAGACATCCGCACTGGTGTGTGCGTGGGTAGTGGTGTGGGGCACGCACGCAGAGGAAACGATGGGTAGCACTTGTCAGTGGTAGGCATGGGTAGAGTCTACGTGGTCCTGCTTAGTATCATCTCTTAGCTCGTTTTCACTAAACACGCAGGGAGAGAGCCCTACCTTTCCAAGCTGCCTAGAGGTGGTTGTTCTTCAGGATAGCCGCAAAACTCTCCAATGGAAACTGCTTCTCCAAACCTGCAGCTAAAATGTAGAGCTTATCCCCTTGGTGTAGGGGGAGGGTAGTATAACAAGCAAATCGGGGTATTGGGAGTCCAAGGTGGAGTCGGTGGAATCAGAATCACTGCTTTTGCCCTTTCCCTGCCATCTGTGAGCTATCTTGTCAGCTATACCTTGAAAGTTTCTCGTTCAGTTTATGTTTCAGATACTTAGGGCCGCAGTTTGCATACCTCCAGCTAGTCCCACCAAGTGTAGAACAGACCACAGTTTTTTGCTGAGATGGGTCTCTCATGCTCTGAATATGATTTTTGCAGTGCAAAAGCGGTTTAAAAAGTACTGAAGAGGAGCTGAACTACGGGGGGAGGAGCAGGTAGAGCTTCCAAGGAACTTAAGTGGTGAAGGAAAAAGTAGGTTTATGAGTCCATGCACGCTCAGAGCCACTGGGCAGCAGTGCAGAGGTGACTTCCATACTGTTTCCTTGCACCATGCAGTCACCGTAGTGGCTTTTTGTGCCTTCATCCCAGTGAATACAGATGTCCCTCCTAGCTTCCCAAGTTTGCACTTCAAAAAGAGAAAGAAGTAGTCTGTTCCTGTTGGAGAGATGCTCTCGCAAAGGAAATTGCCCTTGGCAGGTCTCTGCTTGCCTGCAGGAGGAACTGGGAGCAGAATCGGCACCCTTGAACTCTGCATTTGCTTTTCACCAGCCGAAGGAGCATGAAACACATGGCTATTGGAAGGTGTGCTGCAGGGAAGGAGAAGACAGCCTTAGGCAGCATGGCAGTAGCTGGTGCTGTAGGATCAAAGTGGTCTTGGGGCGGGTGACTCATGCAAGCACTTCTCAATTTATTAAATAGATATGCTCGTGTCTTTCAGAGCCGTAGCTAGGATGGGTTACAGCATGAAAAACTTCGATACCAGGGCTTCTTGATGTCCATTTTGCCCCTTGGCCTGACTTAAAAAACATAGATAAATGAGAGATGTTGAGGTCTAGCATGATATTGGGAAATGGGAAGGGAGAGGAGTCCTCTGAGCTCTGGAAATGCACATAAAAGTGGCTTTTCTCTACAGGCAGAACCAAAGCCAGAGTTATGCCAGGCTGCTGGTGACCACAGTGCCTCTTGCCCACTGTCAGTGGTTTTGCTGTCTCTCCCTTCTCAGGTTGGAGGGTTACGAATCCAGTGTGTCCTGCTGGTGAATTGGCAGACAAAAGAGCTGCCATCCCTGAGGAAGAGGTTTATGCATGCCCACGACCTGAGCGTAGGGCAGGATTTTCAGAGGGGCACAAACAAGCTTGGTGACCAGCTCATGTTAAAAAGAAATGAAATTTGAGTGCCTGTTTCCCCCAGGTTTGAAATGAAATTTGAGTGCCTGTTTCCCCCAGGTTTCTGGTGCAATTTGAATCCTCTAGGTAAAGGCTGTAATTTCTGATTCTGCAAATACCATGGGATTTTCTTTTTATGTTTGTTTGGGGCTTTTATGCTTATTTGTTGGGTTTTTTTAAAATAAAAGTTTGTTTGGGGTTTTTAATGTTTGGGTGGTTTTGTTTCAGGGGTTTTTTTTTGTTTTGAAAACTTACTATAAGCTAGTTTAACGCACAGGCATAGTGCCTGAAGTTGTATTAGGATATGGCTTGGCAGGGTACTAAGTGCTTCTGGTGCAGATGAGGGGTTTAATACCGACCAAGGCACTGCTCAGCTTCTGTTGCCCACTGCAAACCCCAGTGCAACAGTTGAGGACGTTGCAACATCTCTGCTGGCCTTCACGCTTGCTATCCCAAAAGCAGAGCGGATCATCCAAGACTTCTCCGTGTGCTTCAGTCACCCTCGCTTGCCTTACACATCCTTTCTTGGGATTTTGTCCTAATCCAGCTATATTTGTGCTGAAGGTGATGAGGAGGGCCCTTGTGCTACCCCAGCTCAGCTGCAGGGGTAGTAAATTTTGGCAGGGACAGTAAAGAATAGGTAGTGACACTAATGTTTTAAACCAGTCCAATTAGATCTGGAAGGGAACATCTCATCGTGAACTGAAGCACAAGCGAGACAGACTTGAATCATGACTGGTAGGAAAATATTGCCAGGTTTTTTGTATGTTTTTATTATTTATTACCACAGAAGTTAATAATATTCATAGGATTTCCTCAACTTGAAATCTAGTTAATTTTAGAGAATACATCAATGTACGTTTTCAGTTCTACACCTACAAAGTCCCCTTGCCAGTTGGTAGAGCTATAAAATCACATTTTCCTAATTTAAAGCAAATGCTTTTCAGTCCCAAGCTGCATGAGTCTCCCCACCGCTACCAGCATCACTAAAGAAAACTAACTGCTACACCACTGTCAACTGCTCAGAAAAGTACAATGAGGGGAATACATTTTTGTTTATTTTTTCCAGTTCCTTAAGGATGTTTTATAAATAATGATTGATAATCTTGAAATTATTAGTGCTGTGATTCAGTCTGAAATAATTATTGCTCTCAGATGGGCATTTGAGAATTCTCTTATTATTATGTATCTTCTGGGAAGTAATTGCCCTTTATTTCTTCTTAACTAAGTAATCCTAGCTTCAGTCCCTTGCACAACATCTCTTTAAAGTGAAAACATAGTTGCACCCTTTTTTTCCCCCTCCCATCTCTGACAAGTAACCCTATTGCTGTTCAGAGCATATTGAGGAAATATTTTTAATAGTATGACACATAGGACAAACTAAAGATTTTATAGTATTTAGTGTAATATTCTACTCACAAAAAGTTTACAGTTAACTTCAGTTTGAGTGTGTACATATATACATACATATGTTTGTATCTTGAAGGTAATTTCTCTCTCAGGTTATATTTTTTAAAATATGTGCATCAGCAAACAACAGGTTTGCTGTCCATCAGGAAAAATACCAATATCATTGTCTTCAGAAAGTATTTGCATCTGGTCAGTAAATTGTGGTGCAGAAGGGGTGAATATTACCTGCTTAGGGTATAAAGTAGCAAATTTAACCAAAACAAAACAAAAATCAGTAAACTAGTATCTTTGTCCTTGACAAAAGGAGGTTGGAAATTAAAACAGACCTTCTTAGCAGACCTAGGGCCCCCTCTTCTGCAGGTAAAACACCGGTTTTGTTCTGCCAGCTGTGATTTATCAAAGTTTTACCCAAGTACGTTTTCAGGATACTTCAAGTAGGTATTGTTAGATATCTGTAGACTACTAAAGGCCTTTCTCTGAGCCCCTGTGAGAATGCTAATTTTATAGGTTTTGAAGTCCCACTAGCTTCAAAGCACTTCCAATGAAGTCGATGTTTTTAAGCCTTCAAGAAGAGCAGCTGACTCTTCTGTACAAAGCAAGTAAAAGCCTCTGGTGAGTTTACAAAAGTAATAATTTATCCCCCATTAAAGACACATTGTCCAGTAAGTGTTTTTTATGCCCGAGTTCTCTATTTTTTCCTAGAGTACTGGTAGCAGTAAAAGGGCGTTCATCCAGTGGAAGAAAAAATAGGGCAATTTAACTGGTTAAGAAAACATATAAAAAAAACTCTGAGTGCAATATATATAACTCCACACAGCTCCAGTGAAGAATCTCATAGTTTCCATAATATCACTACGAGTATGACAGTGCAAAAAATAGTCCTGACTTGGGCTGTACCTTGGTGTCATTAGCTAAATAGCCCTGGGTCCCTGCAGCGCAGATTGCCAGTGGCTTGCTCTGGTGAAGTGATCACAGAACAAAACAAAGCTGATCTGTTGTTTCCTAAACTAACTTAGCTTTTGTCTTCAACTGTTCCCCCCCCAAGAAAAAAATTTATTTATTTCCTCTGGCAGCGAGTTCCTCATTGAACCAGAACAGCTTGAGTCGAAATCATGACAGCATTTGATCAGTGTACCAATTTTGTAGCCTTAAAAAGGGGAGTAGGAAAGGGAAATAGAGGAAAATGCTAAATAAGCTAATTTCCTTTTTGCAACACTGCCTGTTTTAAATAACAAATCGAGTTTAATTATCACAACAAAATGAGAAGATGACAGCTTAAGACAGGGTGTTAAGTTCATGTGGATTTCTAGCTGGTGAAGCAACTTGTCGGGCTGTTTTCAAGGAACTGCTCATGGGTTTTGACAGCTTCATTCAAACCGAAGGGGAGTCTGTTGCCTTCCTTCCTCTGCCTCCCTTGGAAAAATCCCAGTCTTTGCTGTATAGCTTCTGGTGGTGCCATGGTTAAAATCCATCCCGGCTTGCTTTGATAAATTTCCCTTTTCTTCCACGTTCATTAGCATTCCCTGAATATATAACGTGTGGATCTCTTGCATAAGATTCCTGTTTGTCCTTTCACGTTGTCTTCAGGGTGTATCTGCAGCTTGCCCTTCATCTCCAACACAAGCCTGTTAAAACCAAAAAGCTTGCAGCACCTTCTGCAAGTGAGCAGTCTTAAAGGTGTCTGCAGGTGGGCTTTGCTTGCCCAGCCGTGGCCTTGCCCAGCAGCAGGTCGAAGGAAAATAGCTCACCATTTGCAGTAGCTCTGGTAGCTCGGCAGCAGCTGTTCCTCCTCGGTAGCCTTGCCAGCGCCACGCTGGCATCCTGAGCGGGGAGGCTTGGCAAAATAAGCAAGTGCGGTGCGGCTAACCAACCGTGCTAGAGCTTGGCAGGGACCAAGGCGGCTGCCATTGAGTAGCCGGATGCGGCTATGTTTCCAGTGGCCCATGTAGATCACCATCTGCTTTGGGCTTCATTGAACGTCCCACTTAGGTGTGATTTGGATGCCCAAGCTTAGGTTTTACCCTTGCCAAATAGCTGATGGGGAGAGGCGGATGCATGCACAGCAAAGATTCGGCATCTGAGTCGAGTACCTAAGTAGTGTGAATACCCCTGTGTGTGTCTTCTTTTAGGACCTAGGGCTAGTGGGCTGAGGAGGGGGAATCTCGCCCCTGGTGAAGCCGGCAGTGACTTGGGCAGGACAAAGATTTGCAGCACCCTTTGTGGGAAGAGCAAGGAAAGCACCAGAGGCAATGTCCTGGGGTGAAGTGCTCCTGTTGGGTTTAAGCCAAGCCCCGTGTCTTGTCCTCCTGTGCAGGTGACTGCATCCCAACACAGACCCCTTGAGGTGAGGTGGGAGTGCTCAGAACAAATCCCTGTTTTCCCAGTTCTTCAGGTGCTGGTGCAAATGGTCCCTGTGTACTTTTTGGCACATGAGCAATGGGGCATCTCTTTTCAGCCTAGAGAGTAGTAGAGAGCAGGACAACTGATAATACTGTTTTTACCATGTGTTTTTCTCACTTTACAAACCAGGACCCCCCTCTGCTCCTCGGAGTGCCATCTCAAATGTTAACGAGACTAGTGTCTTTCTGGAATGGATTCCCCCTGCTGATACTGGTGGAAGGAAAGATGTGTCTTATTATATTGCATGCAAGAAGTGCAACTCACACTCAGGTCTGTGTGAGGCGTGTGGCGGTCATGTCAGGTACCTCCCCCAGCAAACCGGCCTGAAAAACACCTCTGTCATGATGGTGGATCTGCTTGCTCATACAAACTATACCTTTGAAATTGAGGCAGTGAATGGAGTGTCCGACCAGAACCCCGGAGCCCGGCAGTTTGTGTCTGTAAATGTAACCACAAACCAGGCAGGTAAGTGGATCTTCAACCTCTGGAAATGTCTGGGGTGGGAGTCCAAGCCAGTCAGACCTGGTGCAGACCTCCCCTTGAAATGGGTGGAAGTCCCCAGCATGGAGGGCTGACTTCAGCCTCTTCAAATACATGGGCGGGGGTGGTTGTTTCTCATAGGTTATAATTACTGCAGTCTTCAACATGTTTCCTTCCAGCAGGACACACTTTTAGGATTTGTGGCTTTTTCCTTTTACACTAAGCTACTTGGGGATCCCTCCACTTCTTTGCACCCACTAAAACAGAAAGAAAACAGTTGCCTCTGCTGTTGGGAAAGGGAAATTTCTAAAAGTTCATTTCGATTCCAAATGCCAGTGGTTAAAACGTCCTAACTTTGCAAACAGTTACCCTAAGAAAATTGTTTTGAGTTATTTTATGAAATTTAATCCCTCTTATGCACTATGATGCTAAAGTGACTGGACTCAAGCTGGTGAGATACGGTACGTTGTCACTGCTTCTCCAACGAGGTAGGGCTGAGATGTCATGGCATACTGTGTCCTTCTTGGTTTTACACTGTACAGACAGAGATCATGTAGACTTGTTTGTTCCTTTGTCCGGGGCACAGATCTGTCTGCACTTCCTTTGCCCAGCGATTGAAAAGAGCTGTCACCATTGTCCCCCGTCATTTGGAGGTGTGATAGGAGGCAAAAGCATGATTACATCTCCTTCCATGCACATCAACACACCAGGCACATCACACAGCTTCTGTAAGCCCTGGAGACCTTTCTATCCTTCTGTTGACCCTCATGCTCTGTTTTAGGGTCTTTCCCTTTGCATACCTGGCTCGCTTCCTGCCATTTAACTCAGGGCTTCCCAGTGGCACTTGTCTGCTGCGGAGCCCTTCCAGGGATGTGAACCAGTGGCATTTGAGACCATGAGGACTGCCGCCAGATCACCGGAGCCACCCCTTGTCTTCTTCTTATGGACAAGGCTTAGCCAGGAAACCCGGCACAGTATGCAGCGTAACAGCCAGATGGGG
The DNA here is from genome assembly GCF_000708025.1 of Charadrius vociferus. Taxonomy (NCBI): domain Eukaryota; kingdom Metazoa; phylum Chordata; class Aves; order Charadriiformes; family Charadriidae; genus Charadrius; species Charadrius vociferus. The sequence continues at coordinate 186,759 of NW_009648150.1, forward strand.
ATTGACTGGTCCTCACTGCGGAGCAGAAAAATGCTAGCTGGAGCAGGGCTGCATTTCAGTCCTGCTACCCAGGTGTACCTGCGTGGGCTTGGCAGCCAGCAGCAAGAGAGTGCGACTGCATCGCACTTTATCAGATACCTGTCCTGGTAATTAGACTGGATTGTCAAAGTGCTGGACAAATCATTTAGATATATCTCAAGGATAGGAAATAAAAGCATGCCGGGATTGCTACTGATGGATGTGGCAGGAAATCTTCTGGAGGAACATCGGTGGATGGCAGTATGACACCTGTTGAAGGCACCAGTTTAATGCAGATCAGTGGGTGTCACGGTCCTAATGCTGTTTACTGTTTTCGCATTGTGAAGGCTGCTGCCAATAACTCTGTTTTTGGAAAAAGTGTATTTTCCTGTTGGTGGGTTTGCATTAGTATTTAATTGCTGGCGTTGGATTTTCCATGATGTGCGGAGTTAAATCCACATAAACCTCAGTAAATGTAGCTGCACGAGAGGAGATGATACATTGCTGATCATTGCAGACTGTGAGGAAATGGGTCTGGTTTGTGAGTTATGTCCCAAACTCCCTTTAGTTGCAGCAGGATTTGTCCACGTAGCTGCCTTCCTGTGCATCAGGCCAAGAATAACCCCCTTGCACAGTTATCACCTCCAGCCTTGTATTGAAAGGTCCATTATAGGAAATGGTAGACCTGGGACGAATGTAGCTCATGCTAAGGACAAGTGGGTAAGTGTAGCTGCTGGCTCTGTCTCACTGTTTACCCTCGTAGAGCTGCAATCAAGGGAGATACTAATGGATCAAGCCGTGAATGTTTAATTCACTGTGTGGTGTTGAAATTGCCTCTGTATGCTTTTGTGTTTGATTCAACAGGAGGTTGAATCAAACCTCAGTCCAAAGCAAGGAGTGGTGACTGTATTTTGTTGTCTTGCTGGCTGGTCTCACCACTTATTGAGGAGGAGGAGAACCAGGTCTGTTTGCTGGAGCTGTAGCATCAAATGTGCTTCCCAGTAACGTGCTCTTTTGGCACTCCCAGGGGGTGATCATCGGTTTGTCCATGCCAGAAATAAAGCAGCCGTAGAGCGGGACTTTGCAAATCAGACTAGCTGCCAAGCATGGAAAGTGGATATCTGTTTTCTTAAGGTGCCTCTGAAAAATGTCCTTTGAGGCAAGTAATGGACGTGTGCAGGTGGAGTGGAGTGGTCCATGCCTGGCCATGCTCAAAGATGCTTCAGCTGTCCACTCTCAAATAAGAGCAGGCAGGGCACATGGGGCTTTAGGGACTGTCAGCCCACTCGTCTTCCCCCTGAAATTGCCACCAAGAGATGCAGCTCTGGGGCCTCATCCTTTCCTTCTCACAGGTTTTCTGATGGTATGATTATGTTTTCATGAAGGCTGGTGTAATGAAGTTGAGTCACTAAAGGCAGTGACACAAAGCCAACTGCAGCAGTAGGAGAAATCCTGCTACAAGAACTGCTGGCTGCGGAAAATGAAAAAATTGCACGCTGTGGGATAGGTCTGGCTGCTGGAGTCCTGCTGGCAGGTATTCACTAACCCAGTACTGCAAAGAAATGCCAAGGTCTGTTTTGTTGGTTTGGCTTTTGTCCGTCCTGAAACGACCATGCTAATTTCAGGACTGCAGAGAATGCGCAGGCAGCAGGGTGCTGGGCGCACCACCTCTTCTGTGCATGGGAGCTTTTGGCAGGAGAAACTACCTCTGGTTTGGGCTCTCGAAGGGATTGCTTCCTGAAAAAAATGTGTTCTCCATTTCTCATTTTTCAAAATAATTTGTCCCTCTTCCTCTCTCCCCAATTTAAAATAATGAGAAAAGAATTGGCACCGGCAATCAGTCTGGCATTTTCAGACTGATGTAATTTTCCTCTGAACTTTTGAAATCAGATTTGGAAATACAGCAAGGAAACGGTAATGTTTTGTGCACAAGAGGACGCAGATCAGCTAATCTCAGCTGGTGACCCCAGCATGCTTCTGCTCCCCCAGTCCCAGGGGACCTGATGGTACTTGGGATGGGACCAGCCCACTCAGAATGCAGTTGCCCTAGGCTCCAGATACAGGACTAGTTGCCCTGTCACCCTCTTGTAATCCCCAAACCTGTGTTGTTTCTGGGGGATTTTGCAGATGTTTTCTGCTGGAAAACATGTATCTCGAAAGGATGAGCAATGCCATAAGCCGGGGAGGTGGAAAGTGCGCTGGCCTCCATCATGACTACCATAGAGCTGCTGCAGGCAAACAGAGGACCTTACTCCCTTAGTAGGTGTATGGGTTGGCCAAAGCATGGTTCTCCCCTGTGGGATTGCTGCAAAATACATGCCCAAGGGACTTCCCAGCACAGATGGCAGGGAGCCATCTGTAATGCACTCTCACAAAGCATTAAAAAGTGTGCCTCATGCATGTGGGCTTTAGCCCAGTGAATAATTCATAAGTGACAATGGTAGGATTGAGTTAGCCATCCTTTTCTTGTTCATGGTTTTGCTCAAGTTTACATAGCTGCCACCTATTTAGACAGTTTCCAGAGAGCAACCTGCGTGTGCTGCTAATATTGAAGTTTGCTTTTCAAGTGACAACCATGTGACGTTTTTTTTTTTTCTCAGTGATTTCACCAAGCTGGATGATTAAGTAATGCTGTCACTCCAGACAGAGATGTGCATCTCCCTTGAGGTCTTTCGTCTTATCTACCCTGTATACAGAAAGCACCTACCATGACGTCTTGGTCAGAGACGTGTGTCTCGTAATGGGTTGTGATTCATGGTTGCCTGCCTGCCCGTCGTATCATCGTAGCAGCGCACCGGGAAGATGCAACGTTTAAAACCATTCTAGGTTTAAAACCTGCCAGGAGTATTCACTTTAAGCCAGTCTTTTTAAAGCGCTGAGCAATTTTCTTTGCTTTTTGTTTCCAGCATCTCCCATGCTGGGCATGGCTTCAGGCAACAGCCACAGAGCTGGCCTGGAGGTGGGGGGCGTGAGAGTGCTGCGGTTCTCCTGCTGGCATCCCAAGTGCCACAGACTCCTTTACACTTAAAAACCTTCTTTGTGTGTGTTTTCAGATAAGCCCCCTGCCTGTTTTCTGTTTGAAAAGTCAGAAGCCAGCGTTCAATCCCCTGTATGATATTTTCAAACCTCTTTTGGGGAGGAGGGGAAGAAAGATCCGGATGCGCTTGCTAACAGAGGTGGAGTTAATGTGTCTAATGCCTCAAGGAGTTTGCGTGCCCAAGGCCAAACCAGAGATAGAAGTTGCACCCTGAGGTGCACAGGTGTTGGAGGACAGGACCTAGCAACCCGTACTGCTGCCTGGGAGGTATGACTAGGTTCTTACTTGACCAAAAAAAACACTAGGTACTTGGAGCAGCTGGAAAGCTCTTGGTGCAGGGAGGTGTGCTGAAAGCTGTGATCCTCACTCTGATTGTGCAGTGTCGGGGAGCAAAGGAGAAGGTGTTTTCCTTAGCACTCAGGATATACCAGTCTTTGAAAAGCAGCCAAGGGTGATTCAGAAAGGGAAAGTTGCTGCAATCGTGTGTCAGCAACTGTGTGCTCTTGAAACCGATAGACTGCAGCCCTGCACAGTCTGGGAAGAAAACATCAGAAAATGAGGTGAGGAGATGGCTGTGCTGGGCAGCCTGTTTTCAGAGATTGCCTTTGGGAATGGACAGGTTCAAGTCCTGTAAGGTTCAGGGTCTGATTCTTGCAACTTCCAAGTCTCACAGGCTTGTTTGGTTTGGCTTGGTTTTGCAGAGGAAGGCAGCTTGCTTATTTTCTTTAGGAATAGCAAAAAACGTCCAAGAGGATGCTCCAGTAGATGTAGCTCTACTTTTCAACCAGAACTGCTGACCTAGGGCCTGCTAAAGCTTAAGCAGATCTTTACTTTTGGAAAACTCCCTTTCCACACCTAGGGTGGTGAGCCAGGGCTTGCCTGTAAACGTCCATTGTAACAGTACTTGATCCCCTGAGCTGCGTCATCTTCCCAGCAATGGTCAGTAGCGGATACTATAGCAAGGTTATGAACACGAGGCAGACACGTACTGATGCTTCCTTCCAACCTCCGGGGACAAGCGCTTTGTGCTTTATAGCCCTTAATGGGTTTTTCTCCCATGAATTTGTCTAATCATTTTATGAACTCCGAGAAAATTTTAGCAGCTGCAGGCAATCCTATATGAATTTGGTATGTCTGATAGTTTAAGCGGTGCTTTACATTCACGTTGGTCAGAGAGGGGCTATAAGTGGCATAAATAGAGGGTTTAAGGCTTGCAATTGCCCATCTATTTGGAAAACACTGTCATTTAGAGATGCCACAATGGCTTCCAGTGCGTTAACGCAGGTATTGCAGCATTTAACTTAAGAACAATGTACTCTTAAAAGCAAAGTCTAATCTTCCATACCAGGATGGGCAAATACAGGAGTGTTTTAATAAGCAGAGGTAAACCAGTACTGCCTCAAAGACCATGGTCTCCATTTAAACTTGGGTGCACCCTGTGGCAGCATGGCTGCGCCTTGCGGCAGGATCCTTCTGCTGGCTGTGAACACCCTTTGTGTCCAGGGAGATGTGAAAAATGAGTGTCAAACTGCCAGTGAGTGTTCAGGCAGGAAGAGAGAATAATTTCATTGGTTAAGTCCTGTGCATATGCCGGTAATCAGCTTCAAGAAGTATTTTGCTTTATTTTTGAAGCGTGGTCACATGTAATCAGAGGACGAGATTGTAGGTGGTTAAAAACAAACAGGCTGGCAGAACAATGTAAAACCTGAAAGCCAGTGTTGCACAAAAGGTTTATTGTTTGAATTTTTTTTTGTGATGGCCGCATTTGTTCTGAATGCAAGATCTTCATCCACCGTCCTATTCCAGAGTCGTGGGTTCACTCCAGCCCAGATGGCTGGGTGTCTGCTACCAAATGAATTATGGATCAGCTGAATATTTTACAGTTTTATTTATAACTCCCCAGTTGGTAATTACTACTTTTTCATAGTTTGTTATAAGTCTTTTTGTTATACTTGGAGTATTAGAAATACATGCTTTTGAATATTGAGAGAGTTCTTTGGAATACGAAAAAAATCCCCAAAATTACAATATGACTTTTAGTTAGAGGTCATTTTTATTCTTGAAATACGTGAGACAATCCTGTTGTTGATATATGAGGACATTAAAAAATGAAATAAAAAGCATTTTTCCTCGTCTACAGACAGACCTTTCAATTTTGACATGAAATTAAAGCATCTTATTTATAGATGAAAATAAAAATAGTTAGAAATAGTCATCCCCGTCCACCCTCCTCCTAAAAAAGGGAAGGGGAAAGGGACTGAAGTTCTGCTGAGATTCAACCGATGACACCTACTGCGTGTTGTGCAGTAGGGTGCAGGTTTTACCATGTCCCAGTGGCAGTGAGACAAATATCTTTATGGTAAAGCGATTAGTTTCCTTCAAAGCATGTTACTTGGGAGGCAGTCGAATGAGCTACAAAAAGCAAATGCCAGGTTACACCTGGGGAAAATTTATCCATGGACTGCACCCGGATGATGCCATGCAGCCGGGTGTGAGGGAGGAAGAGCTGCCCAAAATGCCCCACTTGAAGTGCTGCAGCCAGCAGGACTGACACGGATTCCTCTACCATCCCAGAGCTGCTGGGATCACCTCCAGCAACATAACCTCAGGCTTGGGGTAAAGTGCAGAGATTGAGCAGCCCGAATCTAGATTTTTAGAGGTGTACGAGGAGCAAATATTGATATTTTCCAAAAAAACATAGAGCAGGCTGTGCTGCGGTCAGATGTGGTAAGAGCTGCACAAGGTCAGAGCTGTAAGAAGCTTGTGTTTTTGCAGAGCACCACTGATGTTACACTGCAAGAGTGATAGTGCTGGTTTAAAATTTTATTTCCCATTTTGCTGGCATATTTTTAAAGGATTGCCAAGTAATCTTATATTAATCTAATTCTAATCACTTTAAAACACAGTCTTCGGGGCCAAGGAGTTCTCTTTGTATTGTGCTGAGTGCAGTACTTGGCAGAGAGCAAAAGTAAAGCATCTAAAATGGTTTCACTGCCCAGACGACATCAACGTATAGATTATTTCTTTTTTCCATGAATGCAGCTTCTGAATTTTACTGCTAATAAAATCCTGTTCAGCTCTTTAGTCGCAGTCTGCCAGCTGATAATTCTTTTGTCTGATATGTTATTTCTCTGATTTTAGCATTAAAAGTAGTTTTACATTTTTAACGCTCTGCATAAATGAAAGTGCTCTTAAGACATCAGGACTCAAAAAAAAAAAAGCCAAAAAAGAATGTAAAACTACTTCCAGTGATGTTAGAGAGATAGCAGGGGACTCGTAGGCATTTAACAAACGTCCCACTTGCTCTCTGGCTGCGGCTTCTTTACTGTATCAAGTAAGCTTTTTATAGTTATCTCCCTCAAAAGTTAAATATAGCAGTGGAGCCAGAGTTGTTTGAAACATTTGCGTTTCAGTAATGGTACACTGAGTGAGCTGTGCAATAGTAACAGCGCTCGGGGTATAGCGACTTCACAGAACATTTCTCCATTCCCATGCAACTATCGTGCCAATAATATGAATTTGAAGGCGCATGAGGGTGTAAGTACGCACATGGCAGCGTGTGCGCCTTTGTGTGTGTACAAACATGCAGGACACATGCTGGGCAGAAGACGGAGGTTGCCCACCCGTGTTTTACATGGATATCTGTGACAGCTTTGTAAAGCTCGCACGGTTCAGATGCCTTTCACTCTTGCTGCCCTTGTACCAAACTGCACGCTAGCCGGGCCCACGTACAAAGAGGGTTTGAACACAATAGTTTTCTGGCCCTGTTTTCTTCCTGCCTGTGTTCTTTTGCCTTGAGCCCGACCTCTCCTAAATGTATCCATTTATTTGTTCATTTGACGATTTTTTTTCGCCGCGGTTGCTTATTCACCTGGTGTCTGCACCCGTGGAGCAAGCTGGCTTCTGCATCTTGGGAAGGATTTTACTGTATCCAAACCGAGCTCCAGCTCGCCATGCGCCTGAATTACGGGTTCCCAATTACTATTTTATAGCATCAGGCTGAAATGCTTTTTTCCTCTAGATTGCTTGTTATTGGAGTGTTTCAGCAAGGCTTGGAAGGTTTTTCCACATCTTCTTCTGTGATTGCTAATGCTCATTCCTCGAAAGTCATCTGAAATGCTGCTTCTGGCACTTGTGTTTCTTGCAAAGGGTTAATGTAATAGCAGTAATAGGACTGGCAAGTGCTTTATCCCAGCTTACTGCCCCATCTCTCCTCCCTAGTGGGCAGGGAGGGGGGGGCTGGAGAGCTCTACCCGGAGAGCCAAGAGCAGTGCCAAGGTGACAGACATCCCAGCAATAAACAGTATTTCTTCCACAGCAGCTGGGCCAAAGTTCAGCTACATGCAAATACTACAAAAAGCTCAAGAAATGGAAGGCTTTAATTAAAATGCACTTCAGATGTGCTCGTTTGCCAGCGTGGTGGAACGCTTTCTGCATCTCCCGGTCCTGGAGGAACAGTCCTGATCAAAGCGAGTAACTAATGGGATTTCCAGCTAGATCAGTACAATAGAAATCACCAGAAGGAAAGCGTTATTATTTATTTATTTTCCTGCTCCTTCAAGCTTGATAACTTTTAAGAATATGGGGTCTGATCAAAAGGCCCCATACAAATCGATGCAGGACACCCGCTGGCTATGGCGGCACTGGGCGAGGGTTGTTCCGCTGCGGCGCAGCAAGCTGGGACCACGCGTTGCTCTCTGCTGAGAGGCGCCCAGCATGCCAGCCTCATCCTGTAAGCGCCGTCGGCTTGGGCAAGCCTTGGAGAGAGCGCTGCTCTGTGGAAATCGATGGGAAAAATTTGCAAACTCCGTTATGCCTTTGGCAAAATCCACCCTGGGGGTTTTGGCCAGGGGTGGTGAGCAAGTCAGGTGTTAGAAGGGGCCTTTTGCTCCTGACCCCTTTGCTCTGCAGCACCTGTGGCAGAGAGAGACAAAGGTGCCTCAAGCCAGTTTGCAGAATTAGGTGGAAAATGCCAATGGAGGGCACCAGCACCTGATCGCTGCCTACCCAGGGATACACATCGCAATTGCCAACTGCGCTTCTGCATCCTACCATGCCAATTTGTGCATCTTTGCTCTGTGTCCCTAAATGAGATGAAAGGAAGCGACATTGAGTCAGGTAAAAGCAGAAAACTGGGCTGGCTCTTCCTTCTTCGGTTTGCAAGGGTTCATGGGACCCTGTGTACAGTTCCTTCGTAGCTTCTTCCCAACTTTCTGCAATCTGCTTCAATGCAAGGAGGGAGAGTAGTGCTCAACCAAGTAGATCATTAATTGCTATGTCTCCTGAGTTGTCTTTCACACAGTTCAGCGGTAGTGTGGCTTATTAAAGGGGACAGATCTACACCGTGCTGTTATCTTGTCATCTCCAGGGCTCTGCCTTCCCCACAATGGATTCCTGCCTTGGATCATTAAACCATGCAGCTCCATGGTTCTGCCTTGTTCTCCTGAGGGGTGGCACCAAGCGTGAAATCGCTCGGTGACCTTGCTGGAGACTTATGGTGCGAGCCTCTGAACGCCTGGCCATGCAAGGACAGTTTCCACAGAGGGGTGCTCTCACCCAGTTCAGTAAACTGGAAGGCTATTGCTGCAGAAATGACTGAGTTATTTAATTTATTGTACATATTTTTGTACCAGGTGTGACTCGGTCCCTGCAAGGAGATGGAAAGGAGCTGGAGGATGACGGGGCAAGGATGCACATGACGACACAGACCCTTCTCTGCCTTTTCCAAAATTGCAGGCAGCAACTAGCAAAGCTGAGTGTGCATGAAGGACGAAATGCTCTGTGCTTTCCACAGAGGTGATGCACCAAACCCTCTGCTATGTGTTGGCAGAGTCTTCAAGGGGGACTTCTGCCAGAATCAGATAGCCTTGCATGGCGTTGAGTGCTATTGGCAACCCTTGCAGAACATCTCTATAAAACAAAACAAATCGTCATAAAGTAGTCAGGCAGTTGATAAGTATTGCTTGTGTTCAAATAACAATTGTGCATCTGTCATGGCCTCACACCGTTCCTGTATCTTCTGATATTAGTCAACGTACGATGACTGCTATTTTAAATTCAGTTGTACAGTGCCCAGTTCTTCATTTAGGACAAAATATGGAAGGGAAATACATGGTCATTATGCAAATGAATGCAGTAAATAAATTCTATTTGGCTCAGCTTTCTTGTATCCAGACCTGAGGGATACAACATCATTGGAAGGGGTGCCTGATATCAGTAAATTGCTATTTCATTGCCTATAACTTATGCACTGCCTTTTGTCAGGGAGGTTTTTCAGGCATCTGGTTTGTTGATGGGGAAACTGAGGCACAGAGGTGTGGTGTGACAGGCTACAGGGCACACACCAGGACTGGGACTCTTCTTGCCACTCCTCTGCTCCTGCTGAGCGCTTCCCATAAGGCTGGAGCCCTGAGCTGCATTGGAGATGTTTCCTAACCTATTTGCCAAACTTACTTTAAAGGCAGATAAGAGAGGGTGGAAAAAGTCCACTGGAGATGGGCTGATGGGTGGGTTGTTGTGTTTTGGTTTTTTTTTCTTTCTGAATTGGTTTCAGTATTAATGTGGTTTCAATTTTGCTGCAGCATGAAAAATAGAAATGTCAGTCAACAGTGTATTTATCCAAAGTGTTTAGTGAGCTAAAGTATGCTGAATAGCTTGGGGACAAGTGTGGCGTGGGGTCTGTTTGCTCCCAAATCTTAATTGCAATAGTGACCATTCCCTTCTTCCCTCTTTTACACCATCAGTCTGGAGAGACAGTCTTTGATCCAAGTCCAGTGGAGTGCAAGGTATTGCCTGCAATTCATTTGGTTGGTGAATTGTGCTTTGTCTGCTAAAAACGGAGCCATTAATAATGTGACAGTGTCCATTCCAAGTGGTTGCAAATTCCAGTGCCCAAGTGATTAAATGTAACTAAAATCCCGATCCTTTTGACTTTCTATCCAGCAGGAGAGCAATTGCTACCTCTTCAGTAAATACCTTGGGTTTTACTTGGCCTTTGGCAGTAATAGTATTTAGAGTGGCTTGGCAACTATTCACTGATGAGGGTCCAAAAAAGCCACTTAACAAAAACAAGCAATAGCAGTAATGAAGTGCTAAAGACGCTGACACTTTGTTTATCCTCTTGAGAGCTTAGCAAGGATTTCAGCGGCTCCTCCTGGTTTCTCTGCCTCTCTTAACTTTTGAACCTGGATCATGAGACAGCATCTCCCAGGGGCTGGGGAGGGAGCTGCCTCTCAGCCAGGGGCATCACCACACAGGGCTGTGTCCCCTGGGATGCTGCGGTCCAGGGGACACACAGCCCTCTGCTCCCCGGTCCCCATGGTTGATCCCTGGCCATGTGGCCAAGGGGCTGTGCGGGTGATTTGATGGGAGAATATCTGAAGTATGGGGCTGTCAGGGCTCCTGCCTCAGTGTCTTCTGCTCCAGCTACTCTGCCTCTTAGAAGTAATGATGTACCTCTGGGGATGGGAATCGCACGTGGCTCCTAAACCATTGGACCCTGGAAGGTTTATGCCCTTTTCCGTTGCAGAAGAGATTCGGTGCCACATCTGGAGCAGTGCTCCGGCGTGCACAGCAGCCACCTTCTCCCTTTGCCAGGTGGGCGAAGTGAAAACTTTAGAGTTGCCTCGAGTCAGACGTTTTTATAGCTGCCGTTTGGCTGAATCCAGGAGTGTTTTCCTCTCCAAGAGAAGCAGCCGCTATTTTTCACAGACCAAATGAAGCCACCTGTTGGGTTAGCGGCTTCGTTGGTCCCCGGGCAGCCCTACACAACCTTTAGGGCCCAAAGGAGTCTTTGAAGTATCATTGAATTTCATTGTTAATGTCTCAATCATTTACCCTGAATGAAAGAGGGTATTTTTTTTCACTCGCAGGCATGAATAAACTCTTTAGATTGCAGGAAATAATCCTTCTTAAAGGAGACTTAAAAGAACTGTCTTTTAATATAAGATGGGAGGAGGTAAGAAAAAGGAAACCTGGTGCTGAGCTATGCCTAGGACTGCTCCAGCTCTTCTCGAAAGCACTGGATTTTGTTCAGTGATTAGAAACAGAATAAATCAGATGAAAGGAGCTGATGACAGGGTGATACATGTGAGAAGGGGAGGGAGTGTCGAAGGAAAAGCACATAATGTGGGTGACTTTAATTATGTGGAAGGTGGGAAGATTGACTTCCCGGTCCTGAGCAGGGTGTGTGAGAAGATACATTAGTCTGTATTCTATCAGGGGTTGATGAGGTCTTCTCAAAGATGTTAGTAGTTACTTGGAAGAAAAAAAGGTGCACTCGCTGGCAGTATTTATGAGAGCTTTAATTACATTTCACAGACTGAGTTCCAATTAGAAGGGAAGGGGGGAAAAAAGAGGGAAGAAAAGAAGTACGTTGTGTGTTAAGAGCACAGCGGTAAATCTATGGCTAAGGATAATGGTAAACAAGGTAGCTGTACATTATGGTATTATCTGCACACTTCTATTTTTAGGTGTCTATTCCAACTCCCCACCCCCACCCCCCCGGCACAATGCTCATAAAGGGGTCAAACACGGGCCTCCGTTACTCATCTTCCAAGATGGAAGGCAAAGATCATTTGCAGTTGCTGCAGTACAAGGCTATTACTTTTTTTTTTGCCGAATCATTAACTGTGTCATAAAACAGCACTCCAGAAAAGGCAGACAGAGACAGATCGCAACATTTGTCTCTGTACTCGCGTGAACAGTGGAAAAATATTGCTATCATTAGTGCATCCTTTTGCATTGTGTTTAATGCTGCAGGTTCCCACACTTAGAATCATAGAATGGTTTGGATTAGGTTTGTGTTATCCTTGTTACAGTCTCATCTAACCGGTTTCTTACTCAGATGACCAGGATGTCTGTTTATTTTAATGTCAGGAGGTAACACTGAATGGGGAGATGTATAAATTGCTCAGCACTGGCTTAATTCTCTTCCTACTGTAGTCAACCAGGGATTTTGCCATTTACTTCACTGCAAGGATGGTACCTCCATGTCTGAGTGGCTTTGGCACAACTCTTTCATTACATCCCTCTCACATGCTTCGGAAAGAGGCTTTTCTGTACTCTTTACTTGTGGTCTAAGCTATTTGCAAGTATCTTTGCAGGCGATGCAGGTAAGAGATGTGTTTTGTCTAATGACATCGGTGTTAGGCACGGGGAATACCTTGGATCTTGCGGTATTGTTAATTAAAATAAAGGTGAGTCTGCAAACAGTTCATGACAAACACTGAAATTCTGGCTAGAGAATAGCAGGAATTAGCTAGTGAGATTGCTTTCATTTCAGATAATATAATTCCTCCCACTGATTAATAAAAGGGTTAACAACATTCCTTAATAGCAGTGAAATGGCTGCGGTGAAGCCCTTGCAGTACTTCAGCAAATGGGAATTTTTGCTCTTCTGTGATTCCACAATCACACTTGGAAAGTTAAAATGGGTCAAAGGAGAAAACTCCCTTTTCTTTGGTGATGTCAAAACCAAAATCCTTGTTTATTTAAAAGTAGCTATGTCAGGAGTAAGGTATGATGGAGTATAATTGCAAAATTCTTATTTGGTAATTAGTATCTTGCAGCCATCTTAATGCTATTAAGAAACAGGCATAATTGCACGTAGGATGTATATATTTATCATGCGAGCTGGCACTTCAGACCATTAGGAAGTATCTGTAGCTTTGCTGTATGCTGCATGTAGATTAATCTAGTTTAGGAGACTTAAGAGCCTGTCAGAGAGACGCTCCCATCATCTGAGCGGTTGTACCGTCAAGTGGTAGGAGAGCACTTGGAGAGGCACCAGATGTTTCCCATAGCCCTGCTGCAATAACATTGTGGGTCCTTGATATTTATGCATTTCCAGAGGTTTCCTTGTTGCTGGCTGCAGTGTTCACCACTGCCTGTTTTATATACACACATAAAAGAAAAAAAATAAATTGGTGAGGGCCAGGAGGGAGTAGTGTTCATCTCCATTGGAGCTCTGTTGCACAGGGTAATCCTGTGTGCCAGCATTGGAGGAGAGAAACCTGGACTCCTGGGATCTGCTGGGAAGAGGCTTGCCTATGAAATAACCCCAGCCACACATCACAGGTGCAGGGCTCTGCAGCCTTACATGAAAAAAAATGTTGTTGGGGATTAAACCTGATTTTTCTTGTTAGACCATCGAAGAAAGTATAGGTAGAAGCAGCTTATTCTGGAAAAAAACATGGCTAGGAATAAAACAGGAACAACTTGCCAAGGAAAGAGGATTTTCAATAAAAGATCATCATTAGCAGCTCAACACTCAGGGCTTTTTAATTAAATGTATTTGGGAAGGGATGGACAAGGAAGGTCTCAGGGGAGAGATTGTTTCAGCCACAGGCCTAAAGCTACCGCCAAAGATGAGGTTGTACGTGCTTCAGCAGAACATGTTAACTGTGAACCTCGTGGTGCTTTGTGGGGGTTGTGAACATCCCTCCCACACGTTTTACAGGCAGCAAGAGAGAGTGAAGTGATTTTTCCCAGTTTAGCAGCGGGGCTGGGAAGAGACCAAAAGTCACCAGGGTCTGGTGGCACTGCGCTTCACTGGAGTTGAGGTTGAGCCATAAAGTTAACTTAGTTTATTTGTGTCCTCCCCTTCTCCCCAACATTTCTTGACCACGTTTTAGTGCTCTTTGCGGGAATACAGGGTTAGGGATTGAATCTTGGTGTACAGCTGAGCCCTTCCTGATGAGGACTGCTGAACAGCACAAGACCATAAATAGGATCTCTTCTGAAATGGAAGAGTAAACTTTTTCTCTGTTAATCTGCAGCTGATTGTGGGTCCAAGTGGTCTTCTGTTCCATTCATTTCTTTGGCTTTTGGATATATTATGTTTCCCCTTCCCTTAGTGGATTGAATTCTTGTCTTCATTGTATGGAAGCTGCTTCTGATGAAGTTGGTGAGAAGTCTCCCATGAAGACAAATGCAAGGTATGGCCTGATGTCTCAGGTAGATTTGATGCTTCCCACTTTTTCTTCAGGATGTCTTCACAGCTGCTGCTTGTGTTTCTGTTTGGGCTCTAGAAATTTTGTCTCTAAACATAAATTTTTCCCCAAAGTGTTGAGAAAGGAAGATTCCCTGGTGCACGAGAGTATAATCATCATGATCTTCATTCTTTTAACAACGCATTGTCTTGCAAAACTGCACTTTCCCCCCCCTCAATTTTCTGGAAATCCCTTTGCCCATGTCATTTAGTATATAGTAGTAGTGTATGATTTGACATGCCTTACTGAGGAAAAGATGAAGCGGAGAGCATCAGATTTATTATTGGGTCAGTGACTGAGATATTTTTTGAGTTCCCAGAGCTTTATCATAGTGGCCATCCTGGGTCTTGTCAGTAAAGAGATGATCTCGAGAATTAGATCACTGAGATTATAATATACTGCTGTGTTAGACAAGATTCATGGTTGAGAGAGGATATGGCATTTAATGTCCCTTTTAAATGTCACATCCGGGCTTTAACAGCCATAGTCTCAGAATAAACAAAAGAGAACGCAGCTAGCTCCAGCAGTTTTAAAATGAGCAGCACCCCAGTGATGCCAGTGGGAACTCACGGTCCATGTTTGTGCAGCAGATACAAGACTAAGCAGCCACTGGAAACCATGCAAGGATGACAGCAGTATCTTTCTTGAGATGCAAGGTAAGATGTGCCTATATGGTCAGCATACCTTTCAGTTAGCAGGAGAAAGAAGTAAGTAATATGAAGTTCTTATCAGAGCGATGCACAACAAGTTAGACAGTTATTAATGGCTTGAGTAATTTTGGTTGGAGTACAATAAATAAAGTGATTGTGTACTGCGTGAAGTAATACAGGTCTCTGCAAGCAGTTGCTTGGCAGCTGTACGACTGGATGGGATTTTTTTTTTCTTAGCTATGTAACATTTTGAATGGATGATAACACTGAGAAAAATGTATTTCCACTTTTCTCAGATGCATTTGTCACTGGTAGAAAAAGGCCCATGGGAGCATAATCCATGGAGCTGAATTCTGCACAATGTAGTGCTATATAGTATAAAAATGCATGTGGACACTTCACATTGATTAGATGTGATAGTTCAGTATTTGTGGCTTTTTTAAAATCAGGCTGTTTTTATAATTTTTACAGACTGATAAATGTTGCCAAGTTGCTTGGAAATTCACTGACAGTCTTCAAGGGACATTCAACTTTAAAAAGCACACTTGAAGCATATATCCTTACTTAAGGCTTTTCTTGATTATTTTTTTTTTCTGGATGACTCATGGAAGTATGCATGTGTGTATATCTATATTTAAAAGTGTCCTTTTCCATTTTGTTTTTTGGGTTCTCAGCAAGTAACTGTTATATTGATTTTTTTTTTAAATACTTTTTGTCTTCAGTACTAATTTCTAGAACAAAGTTCAGTTATCTCTTAAAATGTCCTTTTTTTTAAACCAAGTTTACTCCCTTTTTCAAATTGTGCCCTCCCCCTTTACCCAAGCAGACATCACTATTAGATATAAATGTGATTTTGTAATTAAGGACACAGGGTAAGATGGGCAGTACTCCAGCAAGTCCCTACATGGTGAAGTTTGGTAATCTCCCCCAAGGGATGAATCATTATTGATTTAAAGGAAGATGAAAACTCAGTGGTATTTTGTGGGAGGGCTAAATTATCTCTTCTGGCCTTAAAATCTAGAGATATTGATTTAAAATTGATTATCTTGGTTTACCTGCTGCCTATAAATTTGCAAATTCAAGCTAAATGAGCATAAAACACGTTCTGGTTGAGTCCTGTGTATTTGTACAGAGTTTTAACTAAACCATTTTAAATATTGCTCTTTTTGTTAAGCCTGCTTAACTGTGTGTAGCTCTCTTTAGAGTACTTCTTATTGGGGGGGGGGGGCAGTCTAGCAACATTTGAATCCTTCACTGTAATTGAATCCTGATGCAAACCCAAGTCTTTGTTATTCTTGCATTCACCGCAATGACCTTGATAATGAGAATGCTTCACCTTTGCTTCTCCTTGGAAGGCGGTCCTGTAAAAGCGGGATCAATTACGTGCATTGCTAGGATCCCGTTTTCAATACCGCTAAATTAAAAACAGTTAGAGCTAGTTAATGGGCTTTCCCCCTGTATAGACGGTGGAGAATAAACAAAGGGGAATAGAAGCTGAATTGTCTGAGAGGAGGTAATCTCTGTTTTGTTTCTGCCATAGATTAGGGATGATCAATTATCATGTCAGAAGGCGGAGAAGCTAATATACCCCAGAATCTACACGTAGTTATTTAATCATCCTGCCTGATGCATAGCATTCATCATTCACATTTTTAATGCCACTTACTGTTATCATCTCACATTTATGCAGGGCACATTTAAGGAGAGAGAAGTCATCCTGATAGGCGATGTCCTAGGGAATAGAATAGTGGAGAAACCCATAGGTTTGTGGCTCTTTAGTCTAAGTAGCTTGAGCCCTGGCACCATGCAGACAAACTGTTGTACACGTCTGATCTTGAGATGATAGCCCTGTGGGTGATTCAAATTGTTGTCTTAAAGAAAACCTTAATGAAGTCCCACCTCTACTGGGTGGGTAGCCCTCAATGGTGCTGTAAACTGCTTCTTTTCCAAGAGCAAGTGGGAGCTAAGATCATCACAGACCTGTGAAGGCAGGCAAATAACTGTGAGCAGCTGGTATTTGTGCAGTAAGCTCTAATAGCCACCCCGTCCTGTCACCTGCCTTGTTTGGACTACTTTCAGCTATCTTCAAGGTGCAATTTCAGCCAGCCACTGGATGACATGCGCACTTGCAGCATGAATGTTGATTGAGGAGGAGTCATAAACGTGGCAGGGGAATACCAAACAGGGAAGTGGTTTATGTATTGCATCTATGGAGGCATGCATGTATGTATTTTAATTCCTCACTAAACTTTTTGGTGGTCTAGTCCACACACTGAATAAAGATGAAGGTGAGAGAGGTAGAAGGAGTAGGGCACTGGCTTAGGTCTATCCAAGACAAACCCTGGTCCAAGTCGGAAAAGAGAGCCAAGACTCCTCTGAAGGAGGAACCCCCGGTGACTGATCATGTTGAAAATCCCTTTTCTTTTCTAGTAGTTAGAAAGCTGAGAGGAGGTGAGTAATCAGTATAAGGAGAACTTGCCCAAAACACATCTGTAGCCCTATTATAGTGGTCATGAACCAAAAGAGGAATCTGGATGCAAGATTTGTCTTGCTTTCATCTTTCTGTAATGAGGTCTTGGGAATGCTGGATGAAATGATGTCACCAAAGCCTCAAGATATATTTGAGAATGCAGCTTCACAAGTGCTTACTCTGAAGCAGTAAGTTGCTTGATTCCTATAAGCCTCTTCCTACCCATATCTCCAAATAGTGAAGCCACTTCTTGTTTCGCAGCCAGGAGATGGATGGATCTAAAATGTGGATTTGTGGCACATGTTTTTCCCCTGATACTTCAGAGAGTGATACTATCAGAAACACAAGCCAAAAAGGCAGAAAATTCCCACTCCACTATGCTGTGTGCATTTATCGCGCCTAATTTTTGAACAGTCATACCCACAAAGCTGTGAAAAATACGGTTGCGGGAGAACCAGCCACCAACCAGTGTAGATTGCATTAAACAGGGTTTTACAGACAGAAAGCTGTTTGACCGCAGTTCTGATGCCAAGGAGAAGCTAAAGACATGCCCATTTATGCATCACATATGCAGCTACAGTTTAAAACATCTGAAATCTCCTTAGGGACAATTTAGCTTCTGGATGGCTGTCCCACCCTCGGATGCTTTGGCTATTTTCCTGTTCCCATTGCCCTGACCTCCAGAGCCCATGGTGGCCCAGCTGAGTAGGCAAGTGCTTAGGAGATTCCCTGTCAGCAGTAGAGGGGAAAAATTGGGCTAGAGAGTCCCCGTTCAGTCTGTAAATTGGGTTTTCATTCCAGAAGTGTTAGAGAGTATTCTTGAGTTCATTTCTAAATCCTTTTCAGCAGCTTCAGAAACCGACTGGACTGGAAAACCTTAACATATTTTGTCAGAAGAGAGTCTGTATTTGCTTCCTGCAGGAAGGTAGTGCCTCTGCAGGGCGGGAGAGTCAAGGGCCGTGCTTTCATACGCAGCTGCGTGTATCCCATTCAGAACACTGATGTTCATCCCAGGCTTTGTGTTGCTCGGTTGTGATCTCTGCAGTTTCACCTCAGCAAAGCAATTTTACACAGCGCTCATCTTTAAGCACACAACTAGTGCTACTGCTTGGAAACAGAAATTGGAGAGAGTTATTAAATTATGAAAATAAGCCTTTACCACAAATTTCCCCGTAATTTTCCTTTTTGTCACTCACGTAGGGTTTTTGTTCCATGTTTGAGCTCAACATGGTGTCACCAAGTTGCTTGTGATTTAAATAGAAGCAGCCGGCTGCCAGGCGTAATGCTTGCAGGTATTCCTTCTTTTCTTTATTTGCCTTACAGCAGTGCCTGCAGGCCAAAGCACAGATTGTGCTGGCAGCATCTGAATAGTTAATTCCTGCCCTTAAAGTCAAAATAGATAAAGGAATTATCATTATCTTCATTGCACAGATAACAGCACGGAAAGATGAAGTGACTTGCCCATGGTCATGCTACGAATCTCTGGCAGAGCCGGAAAGCAAAGCATTATTTCCTCTGGTCTGATGCTTTTATCCCAGTGCCATCCTTTTGTGCGACTAGCTACTTTCAACAATTTAGATTTTTTCTCAACGTCTCCTGGCACAAATGTGCAGGCTGGTAAATGGCACAAAATGTATGTCTCCCAGATCTCTGCCTTTCAAGATCCTTTTTATTTTTATCATTCACCTTATGATGCCCAGCTGCCTTTGTAGACCCATGTGTCTGGAAGGATCTCAGGATGTGCTCGTCTAACCTGCTTTAAAACCTCCAAAGGCACAGATGCCACAGGTTCAGTGGGTGATTTTTCCCAGTGCTTCATTATTTTTGTCCTTAGAAAGCTGTTCCTAAATTTAATTCTGTGCTTGTCTTGCTCTAGAGACAGCAACCTTTTACTTATGTGGAGACTCATGTTCTCTTTCAGTCTCTTTTTTTCCTGGAACTGAACAGCTCTGCTTCTTTCAGTTTCTGTTCATAGCTTTCTCAGCTTGTGCTTGTTCTCCAATTCCCTCTTGGATTCCCTCAAAATGCACTGTGTTTTTCCCTGCCTTCAAAATGGGGCACAGTACGGAGCCATCAGCTCCCTCGAGCACTTTCCCCTTCTCCCCAAGGACCTGATAAATCACTTCTCTGCCTCCTGGGAAGTCCCGGGTTGAAGCTGCAGCTCTTCCTACCTTCCTTCCTGCCTTCCAAAGGGGCATTGCACGCTCCCCGTGTGTCACACTGCAAAGGTTACCCCTTAGGAAGCTGAAGGTACCCAAATTTCCCCTGTAGTATGAAGAGATGTTTTCCCAAGCACCTGTGGTGCACTTTGATCTGCACCAAATTTGCTAGTTAGCTTCTTTTTAATGCTTGGAACCTGAGATTTTAGGGCAAACGCTACCCATGGCCACATTTAAGTGCCAAAAAACTGGGCAGAATATCTGGGTTAGCAGCAAGGATGAGATCTGTTAGATTTTGCCTCTATTTGTCTGCCATTTCCCTTAAAAATGGTGATAGCCCAGGCAGCATTTGCCCTGATCCAGAAAAGCCGCTGTCAGTCTAAAACCAAGGATGGGGTGGGAGTGGGTTTATGGACCACAGGTATATGTAACCACAGGTATATGTAACCACAGGTATATAAACCTTTCCATTTCAGCTCTAGTCACTTTGAGGTTTTACTATTCTAGGATTTTGTTGTAATAGCACAGAATCACAGAATAGTCAGGGTTGGAAGGGACCTCTGAAGATCATCTAGTCCAACCTGTTTGGTATATTATTTTTTTAAAAGAATTTCATTTCAAGCCTTCTACTCTTCATTGGGGAACTTGCTTATGGAAAAGGTCTGGATCATGGTTCTGCAAAGCTGTGGCCAGCTCAGGGTCCTGTCAAAGGCTTGTGCTTTTCTCCCATTGATGAATGACGTGAGAGAAGAGCAGTGGTGGTAGGAAGGGCCAAGTACTATAGGAAATCCAAAACTAGCTCCCATGGGAGTTAAGGACTTTGCCCATTCTTCCCTCTGACCTGCTGCACCTCTTCAGTAGCTGTTCTTCGAGTGGAAACATAAGGAATTTATTTGGCTGCCTCTGATTTCACTGGAGTGTTTAGTAATTTGGCTTTAATATTAGAATTCATCAGCAAGACTGATTGGTGTATCATACAGAGTGGCAGGCTTGGCAGAGAAGGAAATTTCCCACGCAGTTTAAAAATGGTCTGTGAATTTACTGGGTTTAGAGTTTGATAGCAGCTGGAAGAAGGATGCAGCAAGTCTTGTATGAAGAAAGGAGCCAATCTAGGAATTAAGAAGGTGAGTTTTGGTAGGGAGCAGGACCAGGCATGGTTTATGCATTTTATTCAGTAGCTATGGTTTTGTTTTGTTTTTAGTGGCATGTGGTTTTTAAAAGGAAGCTTTTGCTTAAATGCAAATAAGATATTAGGTTACTAATGACTGGAGGGGCACCGGTAAGTGTGCTGGAAGCTAACCTGATAAATGCACTCAGTGATGAGGATTCTACTGCAAAATGCTGAGCCCTGTGGCTGTGATCCAGCAAAGTGCTGACAGCAGTGGTAGTACTCATGCGCTTAAAGTTAAGCATTTTCCCAAAGCACTTGGATGGGTCAGAGCTGTAGTCCTTATCACCTTGCTAGGAGTGAATTTATAATAAGAGTCATGTGAGTCAATAGTATTTATTCTTAGGCTTCACAACTAAACCACTAATGGAGTACAGGGAAATTACAGCTCTCCTGTGGTGTGAAGGAATCTGGCTCTGGTCTTAACCGCAAATGTTCCCCAGCTTTGAGAAAAACGTAATATCTTGATTTCAGAAACAGTAGAAAAAACAAAAACAGGTAATGCAGTTCCCTGTGGATCTGCACCCTATAGGAAGATATTCCTTCATGTCTGTCTTTCCTGCTTTGGCAACCCTTCATCTCAGGTACACCTCAGCACCCTTGCACCTGCTAGGGACAGCAGAGAGCCCTTTTCCCTCAGCCCAGGCAAACTGCCCCCCTCGCCCTTCCCAGGATTGGGATAAGTTACAGCCCAACAGGAATTGTCTGTGCAGGACTCAGGGCTGATGCTGCTATAAGTACAAATGAATGTATGCTAGGCCTACCAATTGGAAAGAAATTTCCCAAACAGTGAATTATGGCCATGGCCAAGTCTTGCCGGGCCAATTTTTTATTTTTATTTTTTAAAACAGTCCATAGCTTTATGAAGGAGATTTGCACCATGCTGCCTGAGACTCTGGCTTTGGAGTCCCTGCAAAACACAAGTGAGTGTTTGCAGGGGTTCAGGTTTCAAGGGCAAAATATTACCTTGATTGATGGTACAGAGCATGGTGCCCTTTGTAGCCTTCATTATATAGACAGTCCTCAAAATTCTCATACACTGATGTTCCTGATAAGGCGTTGAACGTGTTTGTTGAGTGAACAAGCTGGAGGTAATACCTCTCCTCCCTCGAGATGAGTGTGCTCAATATTCTACAGTTGTCTATGATAAGTCTTGTCAGAAATCACAAAAGAAATGAAAATAACAGAGTATGGAGGATTTCTCGACAACTGAAGTGCAAGAACATTTCTTCACATCCCAACAATGGGCATTTCCAATGGTGACTGTGCTAGTTAGCTCATGCTGCCTGGAGATAAACTGCCACTAACGTCATTATTCTCATTTACAACTTTTAAGGTTGCTGGGGGCGGTTGCTATCACCTACAATTTTCTCTGGTGATATCTGGTCACATTTTCCCAAAGCTCTGTGCCTGTAAGTGGTGTGAATATTCAGGCAGCTTCCACTCTTTAAGAGTACACGTCTCGCATCCGTGATTGCCAGGAGCTGAAAGCATGTCTGTACAACTCTGTAAACAGAAGGCAAATGGCAAGAACGCAATTTATGTTTTGAAAGCATGTGTTTTTAAGAGTCTTGCCCAAGATCATGCAGTGTGCAATTTATGTTTTGAAAGCACGTGTTTTAGTCTAAGAGTCTTGCCCAAGATCATGCAGTGTTTGGAGATGGCGGTGATATGCGATAGGTCCCATTAAATATGCTGGCTGTGTTGTACGTGGAGTGGTGTGCACATGAGCAGTGACAAAGTAGTCTTGCCCCAAAGGCTCTGTAGTTTAGAGCCCAGATCCTGTGATGTCTTTAGGCTCTGCTGGTAATCCTGTCACAATTGCAACGTATGATAGCTGTGTCATGGCGTAGCTTTTTAATGCTAAGTTTTTGAGAAGCTATTTGCTTTTTTTTTTGTGGTTAGAGCAGTAATTTTTGGAAACATTTGTGCAGTCAGCAACAGGGCATACAGAAAATAGTGCTGGAGGTGAGATGTTGCTACACCTGCTGGGGTAGCCTCTACAAAGCTCGGTGCTTGAGTGAGTCTTAGCAATATTTTTTGCAAAATATTTTGTGAATGGCAAAGCTTGTGTTGGCTGCATCCACTGTCCTTTGAGGAGTATGTGTTGAGCCCTGCTTTCTTACAATTAACACCATATTTTGATTAAGAGGAAAAGACTACATACAAACAAACACTTTAAAGCCATGAATTTTATTGTTTTCATAACTTGTGCATTGATGATCAGTAATCAGTCTTAATAACAAAGTATATTATAGATACATTTTTATAACAAGTTAACGTAAGGAGGATTTGAGTAATGATTTTGTACATGCAGTAATACTGATGTCTTGCTATTTGTTCCTTTAATACCATTTTATAGGAGTAGCTAAATATCATGGAGTGTTCATCAAAAGATTTGCAGCAAGAAGCAATAAGTCCTTATGGGTGGGTCAGTTGATGTTTGCTAGTCGCTATTAAACAGTAGATACCTGGTTTCCCTTGTTTTTTCTCTTTGCTGTTTCTGTCCTTGCAACCTCCTCCAGGAGATGCTCAGAGAAAAGGTGGCCTTGAATTAGGTGAATTCAGCATGCACGCACTCCTCCTTCCCCCAGGTGGTTCTAGTGCAGTGGAATTGTATCAGGAATGGGGTATTGGGGCACAGTAAATCTTGAGGCCTTAGACCACACTGGTGCATTGCAGTCCCAGTCTCAACCAGGCATATCTCCTGAGCTGTTACACAAATCAGAAGTAAGAGATTAACCGTTATCCCTGTGCTAATGCAAATTGCATGCAGGTTACTTCTGTTATCTCTCTAATGCAAGTATGAATTGAAGTTGGCTTTTTTCCTGTTTTGTATCTTCCAAGCTAATGCAAGTATGAATTGAAGGCTTTTTTCCTGTTTTGTATCTTCCAACCATGAGCACTTCTCTGTAGTGGGGCTGCTGGTAATTAAAAGCATCAGGTTAGTAGTATCCACAAAACCACAGCATCCATCCTGTTCTCTCTGCCTTTAGCAGAGGTACTTTTCTGGTATCTTAGGTCCAAGGATTAGAAATCTCGAGAGAAATTACTTGAGGAAAGCTTTGTCAAGGAAAGAACAGGCTCTTCAAGAGAATTAGGCAGCAATTTGGGTTTCACCTTGCATGAACCCAACCCTGTGTCCAGCTGGGAGGCAGCAAGGTCTGGGAGCACCTTGGCTCTGTGGCCTACTTGGGCTTCAAGTCACGTCCTGCTGTTGAGCTCAAGGAGCTGTGTTTAGTCTTTTAGGGACTGGGGTGGGAACCACCTGAAAGATCGCTCCTTTTCATAGGAGATAAATCTGGTTGCTTGGGTTAGCCAGGGACTCATGTTACAAAAATGGAGCTCTGCCTTCTGTCAGGGCCACTGAGTGCTTGAATTGGGTTCCTCTCTCTTGCGTGACCTCTTTCATTTCAAGGCACACATCAAGGCATCTCAAGTTTCAGCAGTGTTCAAAGTGGAGGTAGGTAACAGAGACTTTAAATTGGTCTAAGACCTGGCATTTACCTCAGAATGTTCATCTTGGGAGGCAGAAGATTTGAAGAAACACGATATATTTGCTGCTAAGGAAATGTGAAGATTGTGTTCTTGTTTTGATATTTGATGCGGGACCAACGTGAAGTTCCTATCTACTCAAGAGATACCTTGAAACATCATTCAAAAGAAGATGATTTCCATATATGAACTGTGTTTTAGGATTGGACTCATATTTGGCAAGGTGTTTGGACTTAATCCTGGGGCTAAAATTTACCCTCTTGCATTATTTAGGGCCTGTGAACCATTGAAATCCTCAGGTAGAATTGAAATGGCATTTGATGCTACATAGTGCAAGGACCTTTCATTCCCTGGACTCACTTTTCAGAAGCACTTACAAGCACCTGCAAATTGGGGTCTGACTTGTTTGCCTAACTAGCCAGGCATGGTTTGCAACTGCTTGTCCTCAAGGGACAAAGAGTTTTGAAACCCATTATCAGGCAAACTGGGGTACACTTTGAGATATTAAAAACTGCAGCACAAAAGTCAAGTTCTGACTGAACTTTTAGGGACTGAAAGGACTTTCTGACCCAGGTATAATGTCCACAGTAGAAGTACCCTTGGGGGAGCCATTGGGTGTTCAGCTTTTCTAAAAGTATGTCATTTCTGTGCAGAAATGCAAATACAGTGAAGTCTTTTTTTTTAAATCTTTTTTTTCTTCTCAAAACAGTGTTTCTGTTTTAACTAAGGTATGTATCTTGTTTAAAATCAATCTACTGCTTGAAGTCGCCTGCAATTTCATGTGCCTTTAGTGTGACTTGGTGAATAATGCAGGGCTTGCTCCAAACTGTGAAGTCACCAAAGGCCTGAGAAAAAAATTTCAATGATGTCATTAAGTAGGAACTGAGTGAAAAATTCCAGTATACCAGGCTTTTGCAGTGGAACCAGAATTACTTGTCTTGTGGTTACTCTTCTGAGACAGGTTTCATTTTCTTCAATTAATGCACTTATAAAGGCAGGTTTAATGATAGGATAACTTTTTGGTTGTATGATGACAGGTGAAGTTATTGATTTAATCTCAAGCATGCATTTGGCTTTTAAATCTTTTGGCGTAAATTCAGACTGCAAAAAAAAGTGGCATCACATGGAGGGAGGAACCCCAAGGTGCGCTGTGAGGTCTGAAGTGTTAGATCCCAAACATTTGCACATGCAGGAATGTAATAACAGTAAAAGGAATTGTAAACACATGAAAAACATATGAAAATCCAGAGCATAGATGTCTATAAAAGGTGATGCCTGGATAGATGTCTATGTCTTAGATGTCTGTGACAGCAGCCAGGACAGAAATGGTAGCAGCAGAATCTTCCTCTTTGATGCCTTGGTTGTCTTTGGAAGGGGACCTGAATCCCAGGTACCTGGAGAGCCAAAGGAAGGAGAGGTGCCAGCCCCTTTGCCTGTGTAAATCAGCCTCTCTTCCTGGGCTGATCCAGGTTGCTCCAAGTGATGATCTGTCCTGACAGAAGTTAACGCTGTATTGCAGGTTCTGGGCTGGCCACTTGGTTTTTGTACCGAGGGGAAAGGGAGCTAGTTTTTTGTTTGGTTGGTTGGTTTTGGTTTTTTTTTCAATCAGAAGTGGAAAACTTCACTGGTTGTGCATCTAAGGGTGAGATGGGGCGCCATTAGCTGTTGTTTCTGCCAGAGTGAAAAATACCAAGGCAATAGTAATTGGGCTGGAGAGAGCATTAGATAGACCATGACATGTAGAAACTGGATTATTTGTTTTATCTTGGTGCAGTGGTCATTCACCTGATAACATTAGTTTCTCTTAAAATATAATTAACATTTTATTCCACTAAGCATCATTATATGTTAGACGATAGAGGGACACAGCGCAGTATGTTGTAAATACTGGGTTTGGTGCCTCAATGGCTAATTCAGTGCTAATGTCATTATCAAAGGTTGCAGAGGAAGAATGTCCTAAAAGGTCTATTCCTCAAGAAATCATCTCCTGTAGTTATTCAGATGTGACTAATGATGCATATTCTGCAGAAACTTTAATTTATGTATTTGGTACATCCCCTTATTCTTCTTAAGAAATGTTAGAAACAGAACAAAAAAAGGTAGAATCAGTTTTCTGTGCTTTTATTTGCTTCCTGATTAATTTTGGTCTCAGGAAAGCAAAAATGTACATTAGCAATTTCACACCTTGTTACGTCTTCTGTTTGCTTTCATCACACGCATGGCTGTTTTCATGAATGGCAAACATAAACATAAATGATGTAATATCCCTCTTTGATTTTGAGTGTCTTGCTGAGAAATTAATGCATATGTGCAGATTACTTGTAAAGCAACATGTGAACAATTCACGACGTACATCTGCCCTTTGTAGTGTCAAGGCAGGGATTTGAACAAGACTTCTGCCTGCTTACATAAGAAACATGGGAAATTGCAGCTTTTTATATCTTGATTCTTACCTGAATTTATTCTTTTACATGTTGTACTCCAAATGGGAGTGCTCCGTGGCTTGACTTCTTTCTGTTAAGAGGATGCTGCCCTTGCAGAAGCAGTGACCTTTGAAAAGCATGTCTCAAGTAATCCTTTTATTTTACTGAGATCATATAGCACAGTATCCAGTTGCAGGCTTTTAAGATGGAATGATTGCAGACTTTGTCCACTTGCCTGGATTGGATTACATTTTGTTTGACAAAGAAAACTCTAAAATACTTATACCTTCCTTCCTTCAGTTCAGAGCATTGTAGTCTCCATGTGTTGAGGATGCAGAGCAGTTGCCGTATCATCCCAGCACCGCTGGGATTTATTGAATTTACTTAATTGGCCTTTATCTCACAGTTACACTTTAACGCTTCTTTTGAAGCAGATTCAAAAAGGATACAGTTACTCCTTTTCTAATTTACTCTGAGAGTTGGGTTACTCATTTTCTTATCTTCCCTCCTTTTCCCGGTAGAGCAGAGCATTCTGCAGAGCCATGATTGAACATGTTAGATACTTGCATGGCAAGAGATTGAAGTCCATGATGCTGTTAACTAACTAGCCAAGTTTTTTACACACTACTTTTTAAACAGGATGCTTTGTTTTAGGGGAATAGGGAGTTTGACGGGCGCTTTTGGATGGCTGGTTGTGCCTTTTGTGTTATACTGTATTGATGCACTTGAAGGAGAACTAAACTCCTCTGAACCTCACAGGGGAAGATTTTGCGGGTGAGTTCAGGAGTACTTGCACTGATTTCTTGTTTTTAAAGCACTTGTGAGCCTTGGTCGTATAAACACTTCAGGAAACCTCAATAAAGTGGATGAAAAGTCCATTATTTGGTCAGGCGATCTTGACACTGAGAATTGCATGGTTTTTGCCTTCCTGAGAGGCGTTCAATACCAGGGAGGGCTGAGGTCTCCCCTTGCTGCACTTCTCAAGTTTGCTTTTGCTAGTAGGAGTTTAAAAAGGTTTAATGCTCAGTTCTGACTTTCTCCGTCCTGCTAGACCTCTGCTTCCAGCTCTACAAGCCTGGGATAGGCGTTGCAAGAAATTGGGGGCATTGGAGAACAGTCCCAGAGGGGCACAAGTCCCTTTTTCTGAGTACTTTGGTGTCTCCATCCCCTATATATAGCATCCGAGTTGCTCATGATAAAAAGTGATCAGTATTGTCTGTTTAGCTAGGGTTGTATAATAGCCTTTTATTTGGCACCACCACTCCACAGTGAGACTTGTTTTCCGATGTCTCTGAAAACCATGTAGCTCCCTTTGCATTAAGTTCATCCTATTTTAAAGAAGTTCACTACTCACTATGTCTTGTCTGGGCTAACACATCTGGCCACACACGTGTGCACAGACAATATATATCTCACATGCACAACTCAACTTGCTGTGCATGTGCATGCACAACACATATTTAGGCACCTGGATTAATTAATGGAAAGTCCTGTACCAGATTAGCAGTTTGAGTCTAGGCTGTTATTCACCTTCGCATAGCCCAAAAAATTGTGCAGGACATCAGCCAAGGGTAAGGTGACTTTTGCGGATGAAAAATTGTTGGTGATCACAGTGTGGTGCCTACATAAATAACATGATCATCATTCAAGTCAAGGTGGTTTTTTCTTTCTCAGTGGAGCAGTTGTGAGCATGGTGGTGGATGCACAGCTAAAAAGCAAGCGTTGTCTGTGCAGCTTGATGCCAGCTCTCCAGCAGAAAACAATATGGAAATGGCCAACACCTTTCAGGATCCTCCAAGAGCCAACTGAAGGAGAGATTAGTAAACAGGAGCGAGGAAAACTGGGTCTGAAAAAAAGACTGAGATGCAGGAGCTTGCTTTAAAAGAGAAGGCTCACTACTAGCCTTCAGTCGAGGGATAATTGTCTGGAGCTCTTCCCTTACTCTTTTTGGGTGACAGTCAGACTTGGCAAAGTGACTTTGTTGTCTTTGTTTTGCTTAATGGGTTGGGGTATTTTAGTATTGTGATGATTAGGTAGTCCTGCATATAGGAGGAGTCTTGTTTTTTTTTTAATAGTTCCAAATACATTTTGGAAGATAAAACATGATCATTTGCTACTGCTCTTTGCATTCAGTTGCCCATATGGCCACAAAGGTCTTTGCCATGGGTCACCCCAGCACCCCTGTAATCCTTGCTGAGAGCTGGCCTGTCCAGAGGGTGAGTTGAAGGCTCTCAGCCAGGCATGAGCTGGTTTTGCCTCTGGAGAAGCTGCTCTTGGCCCTGTAAATTAGAGACTATTAATTTCCCCCATCCCCTTTTCTTTTCACTCAGTGTTGTTTCCTAATCTCTGGCATACCTGAGGCGTTAGGGTTGCATTGCCCATAGCAACTTTTGCTAGGGAGCTGGCAGGGGTGGTAACAGCCGCAACTTGAAAAGTCTCTGCAAATATCAGACTGAAAACAAAGGATCAAACCTGTTTCTGATGCACACGTGTGCTGCAAAGGGCAGATAACCTTTCAGGGCTGCATCTTAAAATAGTAAGCAGAGCTGGAATAGCTGCTTTCATGCTGTGGCTTCCCCAAGCGCACCGCGAACTTCCAAACCGTTGATTGCCATTAAAATCTTTACAGTTGCCATTTGCAAGGAATTAGCATCACTGTGCGAGCTGTAACACCCCAGTGATATTTATGGAGAGCAATTGAATTATAAAGGTTGTAATGGCTTTGCTACCCTGTTCCTTGCTTCTGTAAAGAAGGGGCCGAAAGATGATGCCTAGGCTTTAACTACTGCACAAGCCAAAAAATAAATAGTTATGGAGCCCACGTATTCTAAGGTCTTCTGAAAAACACATACCTTCAAAGCAGCTGAAAGAAAGCCCTATGTAATCAATAGGTAATTCTGATAACGTAGCCTCCTGACACACTTGAAAAGGCAAGGTGTGGGGCTGATGTGTTTTAAAAGTGCTTCAAAAGGCAAGGTTGGTGTGTAAACTGCTGGTGGTAGTTCACGTTGTTACTTGTCTTGGCTGGGCAATGCTGGTTGGATCCTCAGCTGCTGAAAATCTGTGAGAGTCCAGTTGTTAAAAATGGGCAAATGCCTCCAAGGTGAAAACAGACCCTGCTGATCTGCAGTAGATGAGGATCGCCTTTTGTTTGAGGATGCACTGATGAGTTTGACTTTGGCTGGGGCAGACCATCTTACTAACCTTGGGTTTTGTCTGTTCTGTTTTTCTCCTGTCTTGCAGCACCTTCTCCAGTCAGTAGTGTGAAAAAAGGGAAGATAACTAAAAATAGCATCTCCCTTTCCTGGCAGGAGCCAGATCGACCCAACGGCATCATCCTGGAATACGAAATCAAATATTTTGAAAAGGTGTGACGGACTGAT
This sequence comes from Charadrius vociferus, assembly GCF_000708025.1. Lineage (NCBI taxonomy): Eukaryota > Metazoa > Chordata > Aves > Charadriiformes > Charadriidae > Charadrius > Charadrius vociferus. Next base: position 216,553 of record NW_009648150.1, read on the forward strand.
TGCTGAGCATCTCAAGTACCTTCTCTTTACTGTCCTCTTCTTTTAGTTATAATTATTTGAGTCATGGAAGGGAATGGAGCGATTTTATGCATAAATCAATGTCAGATTGATTTTGCAGTAAATGATTAGGAAGACTTGAAATGAGGGTGTTGTTTTCCATTAGTGTGCCACTTCTCTTGAACAAATACATTAAATCTGCGTGTCAGATTCCTCTCCAGCCTTATCACATTAAGATAGAGCCTGCTCATTTGTTAAAAATAGGAGAGGTTGGGGATTGAGCGTCTATCTCCTCCTGGAAACATCAGACTATCCCTTGCCTTTGGTATTTCAATTTCTCACTTTGTTTTGCATTTACAGTGTGAGGAGAGGAGAAAGGTTTTGTGGAGAGATTGTATCTGCTCTGTTGATGAAGAAGGGCATCCTAGCTTAAAAGCTTGCCTGGCTTTTCCAGCTCTTGCTCTTGGTCTAATGGAAAACACGCTCTCTTCCTATAAAACTTGCCTCTCCTAGTATTCATTTCAAATGGTGACTTGTTGTCTTCCTGCAAAATTAATGTAGTTTAAATGAAAACAGTTACAAATGCACTGTGTCTAAATAGCATCTTTGAGCAATGCAGCCTTAGATCTTCGGAAATCTTACATTTCCAAAAATCAGGTTTGCAAGAGTTGACTGAATAGTCAAGCAAGTTTCTTGCCTTGGCTGGGATTGTAAGGTGTTCTTTTTTCTTCTGCAACAGCCAGGCTTTCTACATGAAAACAAGAGGAAAATAATGAAATTGAGTCACAATTCACTTTTTTGGGGGGTTGAATTTCTATTTTAAGGAAGATCTTCTATTAGTTCTGGCTGTGACCCAGGTGAAACCACTCAAAATGGACCAGGTCTGGGTGCTTACTCCTCCTCTCTTCTTTCTCTGACCATGGGAGGGACCTGCTCAAGCAGCCCGTGCAAACAGGAGAAAGAATTTCAGAAGTCTTCTGCGTCTGGATAGAATCAACATTATTTTTGCAGATGAGGGAGCATGGGCAAGGCCACAAGATATGTGAGTGGCTTAAATAGGGATGAGGTTTTCAAAAAGATTAAAGCACAAAGCAAGAATCAGGATATGCTATTGCTGGAAATAATCCATTATTGATACTTTTATTAACTTGTTTGAATGACCGTTGTAATGCATTGGATCCTTACTGTGGAGTGGCCTGGAAAGATTAGCCTATAGAAACCTTGATAATGAGCAAATAATTAAAGCAAAAAAATCCATATATTTGTTCATTTTTCTTAGTTTGTTTTCAAACAAATCAGGGGGAGGAGGGGCCTAAAACGTTGTATTTGTGGTCCAGAACTAGTCTCAAATAGCTTCAGTAAATAGTTCTTCAAGTACAAGTCCTTCACGGGGAAGTAGCTAGAGCCAGTCCCGAGTTTATGCTGTCTTGATTTATTTCTTCCAGGCTGATAGCAAAGCTTAGTGTTTTCTGTAAGTGTTCAAATGTTTGCAGAAGCCAACAGTGTATTGAAAACCTAATTGGGCTGACATACAAGCAAAGATGTGACCTAATATTCACTTATTGCTTTTTAACCAGTCATTGAGTTAAATTTGGGATGTCGTCCTTAATCCTTCTTGTCTGTTGCTACTGTCATTTATAGTCTCTCGGTTTTCAGCCCCTTTATAAGGGTAAATTCTCAGAGTTCATTTCCAAGGGATGAGAATGATCTATATTAAATGTTTTGGAAAATTGAGTTTTGTCAGATCACATTCCTTTAAGAGAAATCTCTCTTTAACAAGAAAAAAAAAAAGTATTTTATATATATACACGGTCTTGTATAGCTACAGGCTTCAATGAGAAAACCTGTAATTCTACATTTGGAGATTCCCAGGGCTTTATTCAGGCATATTACTGTCTATGGAAAGTTGCCCATTAAATTAAAAAGAAAAAAGAGAAATCAGTTCAGATCCTAAGAGCTATGCAGAAATGTTGGTAGGGAATTACTAAGAACTCCTGTTTACCTCATAATAATTTGGATTTGAGAGGATATGGTGAATAAAAAGCAGTTTCCCAATTTGTAGACCTTAATTTATGAGCTCTTGTCTAGATTATGTGTTACAGTAAATAATTCTAAGAGTAATTACCAAGTGTTTCAGTGAAATTTTAATCAAAGAACTGAAACTCTGTCACATTAGAAACTGATGTAAATGAAGATTTATTTCAGCAAATTTTCTTCAAGTTCATTGCTTCAGAAGAACAATGCAAAATTAGGTATTTTCCTGGAGTTTTGGTTTATTATTCCCTTCCCAAGGTCTAATTCATGGTTCTAGAAATGCTAGTATAAAGTTGTACAATGTATAATGTATTATTCTCTTTTACGCCTAATTACATTACTGGGAAGTAGTTTTAGTATAAATTAAAATCCCTTTCTAAGGTGGTGGGACTTTTTTCCTCTTCCCTGTACCTTGGGATTGATTGTTGTAGGATGAACCTTTCCATTGCCCTGGGCTGTGTACATCCTGAGCAATGGAAAGCTGCTCCTACTGCAGATGCCAGCTTGGTCTTGGTATTGTCATGTACAGATGGAAAGTCCCTCTGCTCTGTTTCGTACCTCCTAGAGTCATTGATTATAAAATGGAAAATCAGATCTCACATTTTGTACTGCAGAAAAGTCCCTCGGGG
>NW_009648150.1:219281-229954 GCF_000708025.1 Charadrius vociferus
GGGGGGGGGGCGGAGGGGGCGCATGTTGAGGAAGTAATCCTCAAAAATGCCTATTTCAGTCATCTTTGTAACATTGCTGTGTGGGCTGTTAAGAGTCTGTCTTCTCTGAGAGCCACTATTTGTGTGTTTGAACTTTGTTTTTTATTGTGGGGGTGCTGGGAAAAGGACCAGGAGACAAGCTACACCATCATCAAATCCAAAGAGACAACGATTACGGCAGATGGCTTGAAACCAGGCTCGGCCTACGTCTTCCAGATTCGAGCCCGGACAGCTGCTGGCTATGGTGGCTTCAGCCGAAGATTTGAGTTTGAAACCAGCCCAGTGTGTAAGTCCTTTTAATTACTGTCAGCCCGTGTCTCTGGAACAGTTACCAGAAATGACCCGGGGGATCAATACCTTTATGGAGAGCTCTTCCTTGTCCTGGCCTCATCCCTTGACTTTGGAAACATCAGGCACATCATGACAGTGTACTGCACAGGCTAACACATCTGTCCTCGCTTCCTCGACTCGTGATGAGGTGGGAGGTGAAGTCAGCAGGTCTTCAGGCTCCAGAAATTCATAGCATTCCCTGCTTAGAAAAATCTGGTATTTGTGAGAGCTGATGAAAGAGAGGACAAGGGATCTCCTCTTCAGGAGGGACAGAGTGGGGTGAGACCTGCTCCTCCACACCTCTTAATGGCTGTCTGCAGAGGATGCTGAGCTCTCTTTAATATGTGCATCTGGGGGAAAAAACTGAAATGATGCCTCTCTGCAAGGGGAAGAATTGAACCAGCGCTAGCATCCTTTGGTGTAAGTTCCTGTCAAGTTGAAAGATGGTTTTTGTTGGCTGCCAATGCCACAGCCTTGAGGAAAGGAATTTGACTTGTGATCAGAAATGGGAAAAATGTGCACTGCAGGCGCAGGACTCCTGCTTGGCCTGTTACAAATTTGTGAGGTTTGAATTTTTTTTTTTTTTTTTTTTAATGAATCTTATCTTCCAAGTCTGGATTCTGGAGCAGATTCTGTGGTAGGGTGAACTCTCGAGGCACTCAGAGGCTCAGCTGCTCTTTCCCCTGCGTTCAGGCACAACTGTGGAGAAATTGTTTTTGTCCCAATTACCAAATTTTTGCAGACATGTCAAAGATAATCTTCTCCCTCAGAAAATATGTCCTATCTATTCCCGTTTGTACAACTGTCATTTATTAATTTTTTATGCTGTTTGCATGGAAGAGAAATTTTGTGGTGGAAATACTCTGTTCATTCCTGTGGGAAAGGGACTATTTTCTGTATGTTTTCCTTGGAAATTTAAATTCATCAATACTTCGATTACTGTTACTCCAATTCATTTAAAATTCATCACCTTTGAGGAGAAGGTGCCAAGCTGTCTTTTCAATGCATGCTACCTTTGAAGATGTAATAGATTTTACAGGAATCATGCACATGGAGATGTAACTGTGGAGCCACTGATTGAACTAATACAGTGCAAATTGCATCACGATGCAATCATTAATGCAATAAGAATGCTGTATTTAATGTATTTCTTATTGTATTAACAATTAATTGTGCCCTGTAAGTAGCAACAAAATCACGTTACCCTGAAAATTATTCTGTATTATACTAAGGAAATTTTGCTTGCAGTTGGAAAGTTTCTATTTTAGAGTCATTTGAGGAACAGTGTTCTAGACTATTAATAAATAACACACAAAATATATGTACATTTGGTCCAGTGCCATCAGTACCTATGATCCTGGTCCAAAAAATAGCACTTCCATAAAGCCTTTCATGTCAGTATCTGTGTTAATCAGGTTTTTTTGAGGATGTCACATCGTAGTGTCTTTAAATACTTTAAACCCCTTGAGTCATTTAGTCATACCTGCACCCCAGTCTTTTTAGCATTTTAAAGGCAGAAGAGTAGGTACTTCTCCAATACTAAGGATCTGCTGGCATAGTCAGAGGAATACCTACTGCATGGTCCCCAGTCTGGGAGCTGGGAACTGTTTCTCTGTTGGACTTCAGCTCTGGCTGAAGCAGGACTTAACCAGATGTTTAAACACTTGGTAGAATTGAAATGCAATGTAAACCTTAGTATCTTGCAAAAATGCATCCCCATTTCGCATTTAAAACCTTTTAAAAAGCCTTTTTTTTTTTTTCCCCAAGGCCCTATATAAAGTCAATATTAGTGCCAGGAGTGTTACCAGACTCTCACTGCTTTCCTGTACATCCTGGAAAATCTGAAAGCACGCACAGATCAAAATCTCGCTGCTACATCGGAGTTCAGATCTGAACCTCTTGTTAGAGCCAAAGCAAATTATTTTGATTCAAGCAGAAATTAAAATCTTTCAGTGACTATTGTGAGAATCAAAACCAGCCTCCAAAATCATTTGGACCAAACAAGGTTTTGTTTCCAGTTCACAAGGTTTCTGTAAAGTTATTTTTAATACACTTGGACAAAATATGAAACAGCCTGAGAAATGCAATGGGCGGGAAGCTGTAACTTGTTTTTTACTTTTCTCTGTTTCCAAATTTTGGGGTTTTTTTTACATATTGCTGCCTGCATGTGCAATTTTGCAAAGCGCTGTGATGCAGTGAGGTCTGCATTTTTCAGCATAACTTTTTTATTTGGGTGGAAGCTGTTGCTGGCTGTACCACTTGCTGCTGTTCTCCAAATGCCACCGAGCTTGTCTAGCACTGATAACACTAACCTTGCCGAAAGCTGGTTTTAGGCTGCATAGGTGAGCTAATCCAGCTGGTCAGCCGGGTGGGAGTGCAAACACGTAACCAAGTCGAGGAGGGGTAACACATGTCCCCCGGTGGCTTTAAATGGCAGCAGGGTCCCAGCTCGGCTTATGAATTCCTCCTTTTTAGCTGCTATAGATCATGGCAGGATTTATCTCATTTCCCTATCCCTCGAGCTGTGCTAAAAACCACCAGTCACAGCTTAATGTTCTCCTTTAAATGTTTTTCTTTTTAATTATTTTGTCAAGAAAGCAATAAAACATCATCCTAAGGAGCCTCCATAAATTCGTGAGGCTAATAAAATCTCTGTATGATGGCATGGGTTTGGAGCAGTTAACATTAAATATTTAATGTATCGCAGGCAATCCTTCTGAAATCATTTACATTGCTGTAGCATATCCGCGCCGCTCGCCGTTGAGCTGCCGTATGAAGAGCTACTTGAAACCCACTGCAGATCAATGTTTAATGCCATACCTTTTCGTCTTTCTTTTCTTTTAACAATTAATGTGGGACTATATTCCATTATTTTATAGCTTCCATAAAGTTAATCCTGTGCTAAGGACCCCTTTTTACTTCAATCATTTAGTTAAAGGCTGCTTCAGTGTGCAGTCAATTCCTCCTGCTCCCCAGGGTGGATGAAGCTTCATCCAGGGCTGGCGTGAGGGTAGGAGCTATAATGAGGTTTTTCCCTGCACAGCAGCAGCCCCTACGCTGGGGAGCTGGTTTTGCGGGAAGGAAGCCAGATTTGTACCCCGGGGTGGTTAAATATATGCAGCTAAATAAGATGGCAGCGGACAGGGCAGGGTGAGGAGGCTTTGGTTTCTGCTTGGGGAACCCCACATGCAAACCCCTGAGGAGAGATGGGTTCCTTACCCTGCAGTCAAAGTAGGTAAACAAGATAAGAGTGATGTTAGCATTTCCAATTTACAGGCCGCAGGAGCTTGCTTACCTGCTCTTACTTAACCTGTGGCAAAACCCAGATCTTGAACAGCTTTCCTGACCTTTCTGCTGGCACCTTTATCGCAGGACTCATCTGCTGCCTTTTGGCAGGAGGGCTCTTTACAAGGCATGGGCTGGGAGAGTTCTGCTGCTTGGCTGATAAAAAGACCAACAAGTGTATGTGTCTTAGCAAATTGCTGTTTTACAGTGGGTGCCTTCTGGCCATGTGATATAGAGGCCAGTTAGTTTTTAATTGTTTATAGCTTCTTGAAGCACAGGTTTGTCTCGGAGATCTTGCTTATGTCTCTTAACAATAACATTCCATAAATGTTCTCTCTACAAATGGGAACCTGTTGGGTTTTCATATTTTATCTCTGTGATTTCTAATGCAGCTAACGTAGTAATACAAACAGGAATCCAGTAAACATGGTTTGCAAACTCAAAGGCTGCATTCTGCAACACTTTGGTTTCTATGTTCAGTGATGAGATGCAATTTTGTTGGGGTTTTGGCTTGGTTTTGCATGTGGTTTTGGTTTCTTTCCACCCATTTCCTTTCCAAACTAGAAACAGACAACAAAGGGGGAAAACTCAAACCGTAAAAGAAGAAATGAACGGGTAAGACTTGAAACCTCTCTGGCAGCCTCGCTAGAAAGACTCATGTGAGTGCTGACTATCATTTTAACCTTAATCTCCATTTTCTGTTTCTCATCTCAGCAGTAGCTGCATCCAGCGACCAGAGCCAGATTCCTATAATTGTTGTGTCTGTAACAGTGGGAGTCATTCTGCTGGCTGTTGTTATCGGTTTCCTTCTCAGCGGAAGGTAAGAGACGAAGCTGTGTATTTATACTTCTCCAACTTTTGTAATAACTTTTATCTGACCAGCTGATTAGCGCAATTTAGGCAAAAGCAGCGTGTGAATGAAGCTGTGGAGCGGTAGCACTGGAAAACAGCACGAGGGTGGGCTGATTGATCTGTTTGGACAGGCAGGAATGGCAAAGGCTCACTCACAGATGTAGTTCACTTCCCAATGATTTTCATCTCTGGATAGACTGGCCCTGATTATTTGACTTGATTCTCACAGGAGTGTTTTCACATTCCTCTAAAAATAAGCACAACATGTTATTACAGGTAAAATATCCTGAAGCCCATATGTTTGCACTCAGAGCTCGCAATGGGCTTTGCTCACAGAGAAAACAACTTCAGAAGAACCCTTGCAAAGGAAAAGAGAAGAAATGCAGCCGAATGGCCAAATGCCTTGAGTTTTGGTCAGGTCTGAATTTCATTTTTCATGTGTAGGACACTAATGTCTTCCCCACGTGCTAGTAAATTATACAGAGACGGAGTCTCCCCCATGGAGGGAGACAGTCAGCTTCAAACCATCAAGCGATCCCATTGATTTCTCATGTGCTTAAACATAGGCAAGTGATGAAAGCCTGGGCTATACCGTCTTTTACAGCTCTAATGGAAGTTGCTGGAACTTGTTGGGGAACAAGGGATTGTGGTATTTGGGGAAAATCTGGCTTGTATCAGGATCATTTTATACTGCAGCACTAAATTTGTGTACCAGGCAGCACACAAGGCACTTTTTTCGTATACTACATGTGTATTAGTACATTTTTTTAATGGCAGTAGTCAAATGATGCAACATCCTTCACACAAAGCAATGTGAGCTGTATCTGTTGATAAGGCTGAATTTGTTTTCAGTGCAAAGTAAACATTTATGCTTCTAAGGTACCTATCAGCCCACTGTTGTTTTCATGATATAGGTCTGTTTTAAGCTTGGGTCTAGGAAGGTGGCTGTAAATTACAAGATATTTTAAGTGTTAAGAGTAGTTACAACATACTTACAGAAGAACTGTGCTGATACTGAACATATTGGCTGAGGGTCTTATTTCCCAGAGGAGGTAAGGTATCAGTCTGCAAACACAGGACAGTGAAATCCAGCCAGGCTGAGCATCTCTGTCCCCAGGCATAAGGCATCCATGGAAGGACACAGTTATTTCCTGTCTTAAAAGGTAAGTGCGCTGCCAGATTCGTCTCCACTCAAGGTCAGAGACTGACAGTCTCTTCCAGCTCAGCCATTCAAGCTCCTGTCGTCTGCTTTGAGTGACTTGTTGGGCTTAAAAATGGGAAAGTAAAAGCTCCTGTCTGCATGAGAAGCATGCAGCAGCGTGGGGGGGATGAATGGCTACAGGCCATTCACACCAGGGGCTTCAGGAAAGCTGTAGCCAAAAAGACTTGGCTCTGACCACTGTAGGCAGGAGTTCAAGTCTCTCCGTAAAGGCTGGATGTTTTGAGTCAAATCCCTCCTCGAACAGAGCAGGGGGATGTGGACCTTGGCCTCCCCTGGCCTGGGTGCGTGCTTGTGTCAATGCAAACAGGAGGATGCACGTGTGGCTGTAGGGAAGCTACGGGTGTAGCCTGGCACCTCTGCAAGGAGGAGTCTGGGGGCATGAATCACAGGAGGGATGTGTATTCCCATGTGGCCATAAGGAATCACAGCTGTGTGACACCCAGCAGCTCTTGCTCTTCCCAGAGTCACTGGCAAGTGCTCGGAACCCCTTTGGGCAGGACATGCCCTTGCAGGTCTCCTTTATGCTGCTACCCTCTCTGTTCTAAGCAAGCAGTTGTAAAACCTGAGCCATTTGTCAGCAGTTCTTGTTAGTTATGTCTTTCTGTCCTTTGCCCTAATGGGTTTTCCAGGATGTGCTTCCTCCTGACTTTTTATCTTTCGGCATGTTTATAAAAGCCCTTGTCTCCTTTGGCTAGAGTTTTATCTCCACCTCTGCTGCTGCCTTAATCCTCCTGCCTTGTACTCATACCTCTCCCTGTGGATCCCAGGGCAGCTGCGGCTTCCCAGGAGCGTCTCCATGGTGCCACACTGGATGTATGGGAAGGGACGGGCACGTGGAGCTGAGCTCTTGGTCCATTTTTATTTTTTCAACCCTTCCCCTAAACTGGGAGGAACCCAGTCCCTCAGCTGGAGGTGGTGGAGAAGCCTCCAGTGCCCAGGTTTGGTCCATCATTAGAGGCTTCAAAACCACAGAGCGTCTTGGCTTCTTTGAGTTCTTGTGAATATTAAGGCCCATCTAGAGTGCTGAGTGACTCGTGAGAACAGAAAAACAAACCCCAGAATCCCAGAAAGCTGACAGCAAATTTGAAATTAAACAAAGCAAAACAACAAAATGACTCCTGTTTGGAAGAAGCAGAGATGCTGCTGAAACGTGTCACTCACGCTGCTTTGCCTTGGATATGATTTTGAGACAATTCGTGGAGTGACTCTCCTGCTGTGACACTGCGGGAACGATAAAATGCATTCCAAGTCATGGGATAATTCCTTTCTGAAGCTGTTAACCTGTTTCTGGAAGATGCTTTCCTGTATCTTTGGAGTGGTTATATTATTCCAGTGCCTGGTTTCAGGGAGTTACATTTCCTTTCCTAATTCTTTCCTGTGCTTGCTTTTAGGGAAAAAAAAAAAAAAAAAGAAAAAAAGAAAAAAAGACATTTTGAACTCCAGGTGTTGCTCCAGCTGGAATTGCCACTGCTTTCCACACTCGCTTTTAAGTGCAAAACCCAGGCTCTGTCTTTTCTGCGAATGTAGGAGAGTGGGTACTGCCCAGCAGTAAAGCTAAAGCCAAAACCCGCTTGTTTTGCAGTGCTGAGGACGTAGCCTGGCCAGATCCTGCAAAGAGGCTCCTCTGCTGGCTCCATCCTGCTCCCAGCCTACCTGGGGGGCCCTGGGCACATCAGAATTAGGATATTCCTCCCTATGATGCTGTATGGCATCTCTTTGCGCCTATCCTCCCAAGTGCCGGGTTGAAGTGAGTTGGGGCTTGAGGGCAGTCCTGCAGTGAGAAGGGATGTTCTCCTGCTCTCGCCAGCTCGGGAAGTATTTTCCCAGGTGTAGGACTCAGGAGATTGCTGGGCTCTGCAGGATTTTTATTTTCTGCTAGGTCCCCAGAGGCAGAAGTTTCCATACCTCTTCCCTTTTTTTTTTTTTCGCTTTTAAATATCTCTTCAGTTTTCTCACTTCTTTTGAACGAATGTAAGTAACAGCTTGGCATTTCCTGTTGGCAGCTGGCCCTAAACCAAAGGTCAGCTGAACGGTAGTCACGGTGGCATTTCCACATGCCAGCGTCCATCTGTGGAAACGCGCTTTGTGTCTGAAGCTGGAGGTTCCTGGGAATTTGAAACTAAATGCGCTTTGCCCTGAACAATTAAGCTGCGTTTCAGAGCTGATTTACTTGCAGATGCTCCAGAAAACTCTTCCTGTAAATAATGTGTCCTCTGACCAAGGTCATAAATGCCAAGCAAAATAGCTGATCACTTTTTTAAGTTATCCTGCTCTTTGCATCAAGGGCATATTAATAATATAACGATCAGGATTACAAATCAAAGAGATTCACTAAATCAGACTGTAGTTGTCTCAGCAAAAAAGAAGTGGATTGAAAATCTATTATTAAATCAGCTACAAGCATTGAATTAAAGAACACGGAGTTGTTATTATCTTTGTTTTGTTAGGATTATCTGTTCTTCTCAAAAGTGCAATGCATTTTACAGATAGAGCAAGGCTATAAATTTTGCTTTCCTACAAGTACTTGAATTAGATGCTGCTTGGCATCGTTGTTCCTGATTGAAGTATATATTAAGCTAAAATCATTACAGACTTTTATTTTACAGTCTGTGTCAGACAATGCCAGTCACAAAGATCTTTGTGCTCTGTCTTGCAAGGAGCATGTAAGGTGCTGCAGTCGTCGTGCTGGCATCAGCCCCTTTCTTCCTACAAACCAAGGTAGGAAGCCAGGTTTGTATCAGCCTGGGAAGGAAACCTGCTGCTCCAGATCAGTTCCCCCTCTTTTGTCCTTCAAACCAAGCCCTGTTTGCAACACTGACAGGGTCGTAGGTTGAGTGTTAAGGTCCCTCCAGTCCCCCAAGCATTTGAGCTTTGTAGCACTAAACAAAAGCCTGGACTTTCACAGGGTGAAATGGAGATGCTATTAGGTCAATGTTGTGCATGTTTGCAAAAGTTGCTCAAAATAACTGTGTACTGTGTATCTGCATTTATAGCTAGCTACCCATTATGGATGACCTTTCCATCTCAAGTGATCTTCCAAAGAACCGGAGGGAGCTTTTTATAGAACTTCAAAAAAAAATTGATTGGAGGCAACAAAAAACTGCCCCTCGCCCTGTGTCATGCATATATAGAAAGTCTCTTCCTGGCAAGGAACTAGCCTTTGAAAGACAAAGCAAAGACAAATCTTGCCACCTGGGTATTGGCAATTAGAGGCTTCTGCACCAGAGTATCCATCCTTGACCTTAGCTGATTTAGACTTTTAAATATCGTCCCCTGCAGTGGCAGAGGGCTACTTTCTGGACACAAATATGTACATCTTGTTAAAAAGTGGCTTTCAGGGAGTAGAGAGGGTGAAAGGATTGTGGTGTATATCCTAGGTCTTGAGCCAGCGTTTGCGACCTTCCATGGTGTGGAAGGTCAAAATAGATGAATTTTTCCACAACCTCCCCCCAGTCCTATTTTCTAAGATGTGTCGGGGCTTAAAATAGTTTGCTTGTTTGATATTTCCGTAGGAAATGGGAGACGGTTTGTAGATAATGTTTTTCACAGAGAGAATTTTTCCAGCATGAGTCACAGTTTTTTGTTAATTGTGATTTTTTAAAGGATTTTTATCTCTACATTCTTGCCTGCTCTACCTTCTTCCTACAGGACATTGTCTCCCCTGATTTATGGCCACTTTATGATGCTGCCTACTGCCAAATATTCCCTGCGATTCACCTGACAAGAGGAAGGATTTTGTTGGAGAAGTTATTGCTCTGCCAAGTCAAAATTCCCATCCACCACGAGCAGGCAGGGTCTGGTCCTGCTTCTGTTCGGGTCAAGGTTTTTACTACCTCTGTCATGTTAACAGCCTCTTTCCTCTTTGGCAGTACATTTTCCCAGAGAGGACCATTAGCTGCGCTGGTATACAGGATCCCTCTCTGAAAAAAAAAAATAGTGTTCCACTGCACCTTTTCTGCACAGGGTGATGCCTTCCCAGGGCTGGTGTGGAAATCTGCTGCCTGTAGTCCCCATCTGTAGCATCCTGTCTAGATCAGCTTGGCAAATTTGGCTGCTCCAACACCTTTTTTTTCTAAACACTTTTTGGCTCAGTACTTCTGTGCAAACACACCAGGCTCTGCAAGCCAGTCTGAGCTGCTGCAGTTTCAAAAGGGTTTAGGGACCTAGGCTAATCTGTCTTCAGATGACTGTGGCCCAGACAGGAGGTGAGAGTTGACCAAATCTGTAATTAAGCTCCAAGCCCATGAGGCATTGCCCTTGAAAGCATCGTTTCTGAGTTGCTCTGGCAGCAGCCGAGGGAACGAGGCAAGAGGACCGCCATGAACAGATAAGCGGCTGGTGTAAGCTTTATCTGAGCAGGGGAAATGTGGGGCAGTGCAGCAGTCAGTGACAACAACTCTACACCTTCATTCAGATGATGCGTTTAATGGCATTGTGCAAGTCCCGTTTCCACTTTGAGAAGGGAACTGGGCTGCCCTTCAAGCTGAAAATTGAGTTTGACTTCAGTGGTAGCAGCTCCAGGCTCCTGCTGAGCACTGGTGAAAGCCCATGCATACCTCATGTTTTCGAGTGGGGCTTTACAGTGTCTTCTTTTGGCTGTGGAGTGGGTAGAGTATGAAGAAAATCAGACTGTTGTCCCTCTGCACTTGTGAATATGTGGATATTTCACCTTGCTTTGGATGCTAGAAACAGGAAGCGTGACCTCTCCTGGGGGGGCCTGCCATGTTGCAGCACTTGGCCTCTTACCTAGAAAAAAGGTTACCCATACTTTCTTATGGCTTAGACATAGCAAAGTATAATGCCAGAGGTCTTTCCAAGTGCAGTTGCTTTCCCTGGAAGTGTTGCTCTTCTTCCCCATAGTGACTGCATAGATATCATCTGCTTGTTCTTCTGCATTCTCAGGTATTCTGGAACAGCGCGGAGACGTGCTTTAACATGTGAACTA
>NW_009648150.1:229977-281048 GCF_000708025.1 Charadrius vociferus
AAAATAGGAATACGTTCCTAGCAGCTCACAGTGTGTAATGCTGCTCCTCTGATGTTTGAAGCAAGCATGTTGACTCACAAGGTGCAAGGTGTGGTGCTGGCCTCCTGACCTGGAGGTGCAGGAAGCAATCATTGCCATCGCTCAAGGCTGCGTGAAGGAGTAGAAAAATCTTCCCAGGCACCCTCAAGTATTTCAGTCTCTAATTGCAAGCCTCTGAAGAACATCCCATTAGAGCAGCTTATTAAAAGCAACAAACGAGGCTTTCATTTATCATGACTCCAAGTCTTCAACTTACAACTCTTAAAAGCCACAGCTATATATGGCAGAGCCTCTCTGAGATCTATCTAGCCTCTAGAAATGTAGTTTAATTCCGAATGCTCTCTGGGTCATCTGCAGACTTGTGGTAAATTAATTACATTGATGGCAGGCAGAGTTGTTGGGGCCCATCATATATATACATTTCATTAACAAAACATGTAGCCCAGGGTTTGAAATGATGCCAAGGGTGTTGATAAGTCCTTCTAGCACAGGTTTATTAAAGTTTGCTCTCTGGGCAGTTGAGTTTGCAAACCCCACAGGCGTTGCAGGGGTCACCTTTGCTAGAGCTGGAGGAGTGTCAGCTGTGTGTGCCTGAGATAACCAAAAGTGGTAGAGTTGGTCTAGCCAAGAAGCAGGGCAGTCCCAGCAGGCCACAGAGGTCTAGGAGGTGCCGCTGCAACTCCAGCCTCCTCTGCATTGTCTCTCCCCATCTGCAGCCCGTTGCTTGAAGCCAGGGCTTGAAGCAGAAGTCACACCTTGTTTCAAGCAGCTTGGCTTTTGGAGATGCCGCTGCCTCAGCGCCTTGTTCTTTCCCAGCAAAGGGGATTTAATGCTGCAGGTCTTTTCTCAGTAACCTTCACCATTACGTGTACGTGTCATCTGTTACCCTGCAACAGATCGGAGGAGCTCCTGACTGCCTGGTGGAGCCAGGGGCAGCCCCCACAAGCTCTCCTTGTAGTCTGCTGGTTGATTCAGTGAGGCTGGAGGAGACTTTGCAGATAATTTTGATGTATACAGTGCTCGGTTCAACTCTGACTGCTTCCTGATACAGGTCAGCTTGCTGGCTAAATATCTTAAAACCCCAGAGACGTCTGGGCATATTTCATTGAGTGGCAATTTCTTATCCTGCCACCGCATTTGATCTCGTCTGGAGAGCATTTGCTTTCAGCTCCTCAGTTTCTAGACCAAGAAAGCCCTGTGTGGAGTGGGGAGAAGGGGAAACACCGCCCCTCCTAGAAGTCATCATCACCCAAAGGTGGTGGCTATGAGAGTGTGGCAGGTTTGCTAGAGCTTAACATCCAGTTTTATTTGCCTCAGTATTTTTATATTCTAGTTTAGCTGCCAAATCAAGCCATCCTTTTAACATGAGCAGTAATTTGTCCTTTGTCCTAACTCTTCAGGCGAAGTAGTCCATTCCCTTACCTATCCAAGTGCTCCTGGGACTGGAAAGTGAATTTTGTTGTCTGCTGATCCAGTTTAGTACGTTTCCAAAAGCTTTAGATTTCCCCTAATGTTACACCTCAAAGAATTTTGCCCCTAAGCACACAGAGTTATGTGGGGGGTGTGCAGGAGTAAGGCTGCACTGAGGCATATTTCCATTGCACTTGAGCATTTTTTTCCTCCCCATAAAGGGAACAAGTGAGATCTGAAACACTCTGCATTCAGTGCAGGGAACTGATTTTGTCTCAGAGCAGCCCAGTGGCTGATGAGGTTCTCAAAGAGTTTTCTTTGTTTAGGAAAACAGCAAACTCCTTTCATTTTAAGGAAGTGGTTGCTTTTCAGGTTAATTGAACTGTTGGTTCAAAAACCTTGACTTTGCATGCTGATCGGTGTGGGAAGGTCTGGAGGCAACAACTTAGAAAATGCCTGGGGGAAAGGGCCTCCTAGCTAAAATGGGAGACGTACCAATTCCCTGGACTCAAATCCTGCAAGGTTAAACCCAGAAAATGGCAAATTTGATTAAAAATATATAATGCTTGGGTTCCCTTTGTTTGATTTTGGGGTTTGGACCTCTGATGTTAACTTAGATCAATGGAGAGGTTTAGTGAAGGCTGAGCTGCTCCCATATTAGTATGACTGCACAAGGTAGGGCATTATGAAAATACAAAATATTGTCAATTATAGTAAAAAAATATCGGCATCACTGTTTAGAAAATGTTAGCAACTTGTTTTGCTGATGCAAAGGGAGCTTAGAGAGAGACTCTTCACCAGTTCTAATTTAAGTAAGCACATAATCCAGTATATAATTCTTTAAATCATTGCATGCCTGAAGTTATTTTGCATCATAATTTAAGGCGGTGCAGTTGCAGAGTGTTAATTTTGTCTAAATAGGCTACTTTAATGTGTTTAGGCTACTTTAATGTGTTTAGGCATAGTAAGTTATACTTTATAAAAATCTGATGGGCACAATTTTTTTTCAAGGTTGACATGTTATGGTGATTTGAGGAGAAATGATGAGTGAGATCTTCAGCTGGCTTTAACTGGAGTATGTCTGCACCATTGGCCTCCTGCTTGTATATCGTACTGAAGTTCTTCCTGTTGTTTCTTCTGCACTATGTTCTTTTTCAGGATGAATTACCTTAATAGATTTGGGAACAGAAAAAATGTCCATGCAAGTTCTCTGACAAGAATAAAGGGCAATTACTGAGGTGTAGCCAGCCTCGGGTTACAGACTGATGCCAGGTGAACCCGTACTCTGATTAGACTAGAGTAATGGCTCAGCAGCCTTCAAGAGCAAGCTGTGGATGCATGTAGTGCCTTTCAACTCACCGTGTTTTGAGTTTATTGAGGCTGAATACTCTCACATGACTCATAAGGTCCTACTTCTGCAAATACATGATGCGCGTGCAAAGCTTCACTGATACAAGGAGACCCAGAAAGGGCTGTGTTAAGTACATGCATGAGGGTCTGCAAAAGCAGGACTCACATTCATCCAATGCCTTTTTCTTTTTTTAAAGGAAGTTGTAACTGTACCACACACACTTGTGGAAAAAGTCACTTTCCCTGCTCCAAGGCAGGTGCTTAAGTTTAAGCACATGGGTGGCCCCATTAATCCTAACGGTGGTACTCAGGTATGGGAAGCACATGGTTAATTGCTTTGCAGGACCAGGATCTCTACTGTCTCCCCAAGGCGTTTTTTCCCAACGGTAGCACGTGCCATGAATTTTTTGCAGCCCAGGGTGTTAAGGTCCAAATAATAATTGCAATAAGAAGGAAGAAGTGCATATAAAAATGTTGCAAATGTATTTGCACCTTGCCAGGGCGGTGGGATTATTCCTTATCCTGGGCCTTTTTGTTTGCTTTTCAGTTGCTGCGATCATGGCTGTGGGTGGGCTTCTTCTCTGCGTGCTGTTGCCTATCCGAGCCTAACATGGTCAGTGTTCCCACCCGTGCTGGCTCCTATTTCGTGTCCTCCCTCCATGTTTTCTGTGCACAGTCTGCCTCTCCCTCCCTTTCTTGTATTGGCCTGGAAATCGCTTTCTCATCCGACCTCTGCACCCAGCTTGTCTATCTCAACAACTGGAAATAGCGTGGCCCGAAAAAGAGTGTGTCTTCAGGAAGAGCAGGGGTCCCAGGGAAAAAAAACCCTGATATGTAATGCTGTGATGGATCCAGACACCGTACCAGCAATGTCATGTGTCATAATAAACCATCATATATGCTGGACACTTCATCAAAGTTTGCTTCTTGTCACCAAAAGGGGCTGGGGGAGGTAATCTGCCCCCAGAAAGGAGGCGGGGGGCAGGCGGGAGTGGAAAGGTATCTAGTGGCATGTAACGTGCATGTCAGTGAAACGAGCTGTATGTCATCGACATACATGTCAATGTATGACATACACGGCAACGACATGATGCTGTTTGCCAACGATATGCTCCAGCAGCGTTGGACATATCTCTGCAGGCGTCGAGAGCTGCGTGTCCGTGCTGCATGCTGCCCCGTTCTGCCACCATCTGGGCTGCCTCATCAGTTTCTGCTCTCTTGTACTCTCCCCTCTTTTCTAACTAATCAAAGGAAGGGTGATTTTAATTTCTGCTGGTTTGACTGGACACGAATTGAGTTGCTGCCTGAAGGGAATGTGTTCTAGGTCTCTGAATTGGCTGTAATCTGTACAGGCAGAGATCTTCCTAAGCCTCCTAGAAGACTCATGGAATCACCATCCCCATCAGATAGCGGCTTGAGACCATGGGAGTTCTGAGACATCCTACGTATGTTGTTAAACTGGGAAGGTTTTGCAGCGTAGCTGGGTGAGAGGTGTGAAACTCTTCTACTCTGTTTTCTGGGGGGATGCTGAGGCTTTGCACGGTAGTAGCAGCGTCATGGTGTTATCCCTGTCTGTGGGGCCCAGCAGTCACCAGGGTGGACTGGTTTTGGGTGCTGTATGTTGGCTCTGACAGAGGCCTGAACCAGGGAGGGGTTTGCAAATGCAAATCCCAAAGGCCCTAAAGCAGAAGGCTTTTCTTTGTTCCTGTGGTAGCATTTTTAAGTTGGTTTTCATGACTTTTGAGTGCTTTGCGTTGCAGCATTAGCAAGCAAGGCTGCTCAGCTCAAAGTGTTTGGCTGCAAAATGTTCTGGTGCGTGTGGTTGTTCCTGCAAGCCACCAATTTGGCAACAATTGTGCTAAAAGAAGACCTCTCAGTACTTCTGTTGTCTGTCGTGCCTGTGCCACCAGTGCCTGAGCAGTGCCTTGCTGGGAGTCATGCTTCAAATGTCCTCAGCAAGGCCCCCAACTAGAGAGTGGCAGCAATGGAAAATACTTCTCAGAGACTGGAAATGGACTGGATAGGTACTAAGAAGAGAGACACATAGGGAAAACTTGGCTGACCTGGAAAACACCCTCTGCAACTTTCCCCCTAAGTTGCAGAGAGACTAATGTGGCAGCAAGCTGGGAGGGGGAAATGGGAAAAGTGACTTCAAGGCACAGATGCCGTCGGCTGTGCTATGGGAAGGCACAACAACCTCTTTAGAGAGATTTATGGAGATCACTTCAGAGAGAGCTTCCTGTGAGAGGGGGAAATGGTATCTTGTTTAAATTATTTTTAATTGTTCTGGTGGTGGTTTAGGAAAGCAGGGAGTCATTCAGTGTGAAGACAGGGAAAGACTAACGGCTCAAAATACCACCACTGGAACTGTGAAACTTCCTGCGTAAGGCATCCAAGTTAATCAGAGGTCAAAGGCAGGATCGCACTGTGTAGAGGGGGACAGCAGTGACTGGGAAAGCAGCTGAGAAGACCGTGAGCCTGCAGCCCTTAGGAACCAGGGCAGGTTCCCTTCCTTTCAGACCGGTCGTCTGGTGTATCTTTGAATTGAGCTGAAGGTCTTAGCTTGTCATCTCTCGACCTTTTACTGCTCTTTTGATCCTGTTCTCCAAATTACAGGATTTTGAGAGTAGATAGAGGAGTTGAATGAGTCAGATTCCCAGCCTGCATGGGTTGCTCCAAGTTACTGCAGGTGAAAGTTTGTTTCAGTGCAATGGAAGTAACTCATTATAGACATCAAAAAAGCAGGAGGAAAGGGAACAGAAAAACAGGAAACAACTTCCAGTATAAAAGCTGTTCGTTGCACACCAGTCCCTTGAGTATTCCCTGGTTTTGTGGTACCTGAATATATTCTAGGATTGCAAGCAGCAAAGGTGAATGCTGACCAACGTCACTAGGGGTAGACTTTTGCCTCTGGCTCTCAGTATCAGTGGTGTTGATCCAGGATAAAACTATTTGCGGAACAAGTTATTGTCTCCACACATGAGCTGAGGCAACAGGATCTTGGCTAGAGGGATGGATCCTTGTTTGTTTGTTCCTCTGGATGGAGCACAGTCCTGCCTGCCCTGTAACACGTATGCAGCCTTATTACTTTAACATACTGGAAAAAATAGTCTGAAATGAGCACTTAACCCTTGTAAACAACAACCTTGCGGTTCTCGCAAACCTCCTGTAAAATGACAGCTCAAGATGGGTTGGATGCATTCCTCAAAGTTGCTTTCTTGTAAAAGATGTGCTTCTGAGTGAAGGTCTCACCCCTGAAAAGCAAGTGGCGTTTTGTCTGTTTCAAGAAGCTCACAGAGTTCATTTATCTCCTATTTAAGCAATTGAATACATGTATAAGTCTGCAGGACTGGGACGGGAGATTGCATGCTGCTTCAGGGCAGAAGTCGTTTGATAGTACTGACTGCACCTAGCAAGGTGAGATCCCCTGCCTCATTGGGGATGTCTATATGCTGTCCCCATGTGCATTTCCAGTAATGCCTTGGCTGTGTGCTGAAATGCTTGGGCCTGTGGCTATAAAAAGGTATACAAAGGCTCTCCCACATCACTGCCTAGGGCTTGGATGTCCAAGGTCCAGCTCCACAGTCCTCTGGCTGTGTCCTGCCTGGGTTGTGACCAGAGTGGTGGCCCCAGCTAGGAGGTGGAAACTCCTTCCCTTGGGCATTCTGTGGTTTTTGGGGATGCCTTGGATCGCTGAGGGGCCACACACCACTCAGCAAGGGCGTTTTGAAGCACAGGGTCAAACACAAAGTATTTCCATTGGTCCAGGGAGAGCAAGCATCTTCCTGCCTTGTTTCTTGAAGGATTTTTCTCCGTGAATTGCCTTCTGTCATGAGAGGCAGTGGGCATTGGTTTCCCAGCTGGATTCTTCATCTTTCTACCTGTCCATTTTATATTTTATAAACCTATATAGGGATCATTTTACAACTTCACTTTTATAATCTGCCCCATAAATATTTTACAAGCTGCCTGCCAATCTGCAAGTAGTTTTTAAATAAGACATGATGCCTTAAGAATATTTAAAGTCTCACTTTTTTTTTTTCCTCTGATACTTTTATTGAAAAACACAGAGCTGTGCAAGGAAGACATCTGCTTTCTAGATACAGAAACTGGGACAAATCCACAACAGGAGTAAATGAGTTGAGATTCAGGTGCACTGCAGAATTATGTTAACTCTTTGGCTGAGTGTCTCCAGCTCAGTGGGAGATGAAACGAGTGTCAAGATCTTTATGCTTTTGCTGTATGTGATATGGAAAAGATATAGGAAATCTATGGTTTGTACAATGACAATAAACTAGAGAATGAGTCTTCCATCAGGAGGCTTTTGACTCACAGCTTTTCCAATAAATATTAAGAGCAAATGCACATGCAGAAATGGATTATCTCACAAACGAGTGGGAGCTTTTTCTTTCCCCAAAATATGTTGCAAAGCCACAAAATTTAGATACTTTTATCTGCCAGTAACATTCACGTAGTGAATCAGGACTGTTAACCTGAAGTAGCAGGTTTTTATGGGATTTAGTTGGGGAAGAAAGGAGGAAAAAAATGCTTGTGTGTCTTATTTAAAGCATCTGAAGGTCAAGGAGGGAAGAAGTGCAGTTTAGCCTCTGTCAGCGTGTACGTGGCTTGTTTCTCTGCGTAGTTTAAGAAAGCGAGTGTGCAAAGGGCACGAGTGATTGCAGCAGGCAGGTTTTGCAGCAAATATTGTTATTGATGCCCAACTGTTGCTTGACAGTTGCAGTCCAGTAGCTGCCATTTCACTTTGGCATGTCTTGTCGAGGCTTGTTTTAACGATGCTTTGGGGGTCCCAGAGCCTGATTTTGTATGCTAATGTGACGTGCTGCTGTATGTGTTAGTCAGCTCAAGAGAGGAGGACAGCCGGAGCCAATTGGTTTGCGTTGGCCCTTTGAGTGTGTCCCTGGGCGGTGAAACATGGACTGTTGTGCATCAAGATGTACTTGGATCACTGGATGCAAGCAACAACATGTTTCCCATTTCTCTCTCCTCCCTCTTTATGGTCAGTGAATCAGGAGGTGTGGGTAGTAAAAAGGATAATGTTAGAAAAGCTTTTTTATAGGTGCAGTACTCCAAAGTTGAGGAAGAGATGAGGGCATTTGCTCTAAAAGGTGGACAGAAGAAATCTTGTATATGTGCATTTGGTAGAAGGATGAAATGAAACGTTGTATTTTTAAGAGGAAAATTGGGTTATACCCCTTAATCCAGAAAATCACTTCTGCAGAAAACTGATGTAACTTTTGGCAACTTGCAGCAGAAAAAAATGGGGTTGCCAGAAGTGGGAATTGATGCTGATATTCATATGTCTAGTTTAGATACTTAAAGAGAGAGGCAATATGACAAAGAAGGAGGAGAATCCATTTTCACCCAGGGATTGTGAATGCTAAAACGTACTTTGAAATGACTCTTACTCCCAGGGTCTCTGCGTACACCTAGTACTTAGTTTTTAAGCTAATTAGGCAGGACCCCATCTCAAGAAATGGCACTGCTGCTGCTAGAGTAAGGCAGTGAGCATCAACATGCAGATAACTGAGCTGTGTCTCCGGGCACCTCATTGCTGCTCTCGTGGGTTTTGCATTCAGAGCATGATGGTCTCAGCTTGGTCGCTGCTGCTGAAATTGCACCCTGCATGGATAGCCTGGCTGTTTATCAACTGTGACCTGTTTATCTCCCTGCCTGTGCCCCGGGATCTCCTGTCAGCCTCCCCCCTTGTCTTCTGCACCTTGTCTCAATCCATTCCCCTGCGCTTGCACAACCTTTGCAGTCTATTTTTTCCTCCTCTCCCCTTAGCACAGGTCTCCCCTTCTCCCCAAGGTAAGCTTGCATGCCTGCTCCGGTTCCATGGAGTAACTCTGGGAGCTCATGTTGCTTTTCCCCTCCTTGACCCTTTGGTGTCCAGCTCTGCTGGGGTCAGCTCAGCAGCGGTGCATGCGTCCCATTGTACTGGGGCTTTTGTTTGTAATCATGATCGTTTCACAAATCTAGTGCCAAAATCCTATAGCCAAAAGGCTGCTTGGCCCCTTGCAACCAGGCAGACAGCAGTTCCCTGTAATAGGACTTCATGCTGAGGGCATGTTTCATGCAGATGCCTATTACTGCCTCCTCCTAATTGCAGTTTTGTTTCTGCTAATCGTATGCTCCTCCTTGCTGTGAGTGATGCTGGAGTTCTCACATCTCCCTATCTCAAAAATCGTGGGCAACAGAAGAGAAGACTCCAAGTTTCTCAGCTTTAAGTGGCTCCTTGGTAACCTGAGGCTTTCTCTGAGGGATGCCAGCTAGCATCTCGTTGTGCACTGGCTGTGTCCATGTCAGGTTTTTCACTGAGCAGTGTCCTTCTGTCTCATGTCCATGCAGTTTGCTTTAAGGGTGATCCATCCCTGTATCCAGTTGTCATATCAGGGTCTTGGAAAGACTGGCATATATATGTGCATCATACATACCTCATCCCATATTTTTAAACTTGTATATATACTATGCGTATATATAACAGTTCTCCTTGCCTATGCAGTTATCCTGTGGCTTCCTAAGTGGTTGTGTAAGTGAAGCGGGTCTCTGTGATGCCACCAAAGCAGACAGTTAATGCTAATGCAATAGCATCGCGTGGAGAACCATCGAGAAGGGTGAGGGATGAGTCAGGGAAGAGCAGTCAAAGACTAATAGGAGTATGCCCTGGGGGAGATGTGACTCCCATATGGCTGTGGTTGCAACTCCATGGTGGGATTCGGCAGCATCCTTGCACTGCCTGGTGCTAACATGGGAGCGAGATAGGTCAGGAGGTGACTGTGTGCCACTTTCTGTCTTTATTGCTGCTGGGCTGAGGTGATTGCATGGTTGGTAGCTCCCCTGGGTAAAGACAGGAGATGTGCAGGAAACCCCGTCAGCCAGGAATACAGAGAAGACCCTTGAAGGCAGTGAGGCAAGAGGTTTTGAGGGTTTTTAACCCATCATTTTGCATGTGTATAAGGTGTTAATGTTTACACAAGGCTATTTTCTAACGTATCAAAATTTAAAGTTCTGTGCAAATGCCCAGTGGGTGAAGGGGAGCATGCAATACATACAACATGGTGCCTGCAAAAGCTCTGCAATCCAGGAGATCTTGCTTCTGCGATTCTAATGTTTCATCCCATTCCCCTTCCATCGTCCTTCCCGTTCTTGCCTTTTTTTTTCTTCTTAATAATAGCTAAATTACATGTATGGTAGAGTGGAGTTTTTCACAAGCATCTGTGGGATTCGCAAGCACAAGTCCAATTCAAAATCAGTGGGCCTTGGGCCCTGAATCCCGTTAGGGAAATTGCAAGTAGTTTGATGAGCTAAAACTGGGACAGCAGCGATGCAGCCGCTAGAGAGGTTGGATTCGTCGCTGCTCTGGGGTTTTGTGTTTTGTGTGATTTGAAGTAAAGAGCAGGGTTCTGCCATACCAGAGACAAAAACGCTCTTCTGTTTGTTTTTTTTTTTGCAGGCGATGTGGCTATAGCAAGGCTAAACAAGATCCAGAAGAAGAAAAGATGCATTTTCATAATGGCCACAGTGAGTAAAGATCAAACATGTATATATGTGTTTCTGGCTCTCTGTGGTAATGAGAAATACAAGTTGAGAGTTTGGGTTGGTTTTTTTTAATAAAAACTAAAATATGGTTTTGCTGGTCGTTCACAGAAGAATTCAGTTTATTCTGTTATTCAGTAAGTCCCCTCCTGTCCCTGCTCCAAGCCTCATGGAGAACCGAACCTTTGAACAGTCCTTCCATGTGCACACCTGTATGTTTGCAGCAGATCTCTCTAGCGAGCCATTTGGTTCTGTTCCTCTGTCTTTGCTGTGTGACCCAAGGTGTATTAATTTTGCTTGGCCAGCACATAACAACTCTCCATTTTTATGGTCTGGATGCATCAGTCCAGAATACCTGTTTGAACCCTTGCTCCACCCCAGCCAGCCGTGAGGACCAGTCCCACAGCTACTGTTTGCCTTGAATGCCTCTGCAGAGGTGTAAGGAATAACACCTACTTCTTGCCTCTAGGAAGCTTTCAGAAATGCTATGTTAATGCTCTTATATACAAAAAAACGTCTGCGGTGATGCTAGTAAGTACATCTCAGGGTTACTATCAGTTTTTGCATACATCCAAAGCCAGTGTTTGAAAAACCTTCCTTTGTCAAGTGCTGCGGGATCTGGAGATGTGTAACAACGAAGTGCCTTTTGGGGTGGAAAAGGCAAACGCATCTTGAGTGAAAGTCAAATTTCCATTAGTGCTATATAATGAAGGCGGCAGGAAGCAAATCAATTAAGAGCCACACTGTAACATAGCTGTCTTATTAGACTGATGAGCAGTCCTTCATGTGAGTAGCCTTAATGATTGTGAAAACAAACTTATAATATAGATAATGAAAATACTTTTTCCCCTCTCAAGTCCTGCAGAAAAAGCCTGCTATCGATTTTGTTTACGCTGGTACAACCCACAGGCTTTGTACTGCAAATATTCTGTTCATTTAAATCTCAGTAACTCTATCTGAAATAACGTGGCCAATTGATCAGCTAATATTTGACTGGTAGGGCATAATTTATTGCAGCTCTCCATCAGCCCCCATCCATCCAACTTGCTTTGCAAGTTGAACCCTTAAGATTTTGCTTTTTATACTTTCCTCCTGGCATACCCGTTCCAGGTCCACAAAGGGATCCTTTTGCACCAGACCTTGGACCGGCCCATTACACAGCACCAAGAGGAATTTTTAGCTATTTGTCGTTCCAGCTGAGCACTGTTGCATGCTTTTCTAAATACAGTGAAGTTGCACATATGTTGCATATAAACTAAATGTCATTTTCCAAGAATGCTATTCATTTTTCCTGTAGAAACAGGTTTCCCTTCTGCAATGTTTTCCAGCAAAGCAGAGTGCAATGGACCAGGAGTGGGTATTGCCCAGCATCTGTCATGCCGCGTGCTGGTAATGCTCTTAATTTGTGTTTGCAGTTAAGCTGCCTGGAGTAAGGACCTACATTGACCCCCACACCTATGAGGACCCTAATCAAGCTGTCCACGAGTTTGCTAAGGAAATCGAAGCTTCGTGCATAACCATTGAAAGAGTTATTGGAGCTGGTACGGAAATGCATTTCATGACCCTTAGCAGCGTGGAGGGTTGACTTTCTTAACATTAGAGATCTGGGAAGGGCTGTGAAATATTTATACTGTTAGGTACCCTGCAAGTGATGGGGAGCATGTTGCAGCTGAAGTTGGGACAAATCTGTCATTGTCTGTTGTTTTGAAATTCAGGGACTGAACTGAAAACGGCAGAAAACGGTCTCATTTGGACCAAGCTGAGTTATTCCGACAGATGCTAAGGGAAATAAGTCACTTAATTTTCAGGTTCTTTTCACCATTTTAACCTTTTTCTCCTCCCCCATTAAGGTCTGTCTCGAAGCAAAAATTAAGAATAAGAAGTCATCTGGGAGAGAAAAAAAAACACAAACCAAAATCCAAAGCTTGTAACTTTCTTGGTTAAAAGAAGAAACTTCCATTTTCTTTCCAGTTAAGCTGTTTGTTTGGACTTGTGTCCAACATTAGGAATATTTTTTATCCTCTGAAATTGTGAGTTTGGAGGTAATTTACTGTTCACCAGAAAAAAAGAAAAAGAAAAATCCATTTGGGTTACTTTTTTAAAAAGATGGTCGTAAAATCAGAAGAGGTTTATAGTCTATAAAAATAGATGTTGCTGTGAAAGGCTAACAGCATCCCATCCATTTAACTTACCAAAAAACAGTTAAGAAGCATGTAGCTTGTGTTTTACAGCTATCTACACAGGGCGATAATATGGGATGTGACAGGACTCTTTCATCTAGTAGGCAAAAACAAGAAATGAGGAAAAAGCCCAATGGAATCTAGAGCATAGCTCTTTAAATATAGGAAAATTGCATTTTTCTTCCCAGTTTTCTTGTGCTTATGAATTACTTGGCTTGTGGCATGCTGGCTATTTGAGATGGTGATCGCTGTGATGTTCAGCTTTCATCCATGAATGCGGGATAACCCTGCGTGCTTTTTGTCAGCTATCTATAGGGGCTGGGCTGCATGCTATAGATGGACACACACATGCGTTCCTTCAATGTGCTGTGATCCTGTTCTTTCTGATTTTGCTCTGAAGGTGAATTTGGGGAAGTCTGCAGCGGGCGGCTGAAGCTGCAGGGAAAGCGTGAGTTTCCAGTGGCTATCAAAACCCTGAAGGTGGGCTACACGGAGAAACAGAGGCGAGATTTCTTGGGAGAAGCAAGCATCATGGGGCAGTTTGACCACCCCAACATCATCCACCTGGAAGGCGTCGTCACAAAAAGTAGGTACAAGTTGTTGTGGACTGCTGTCCTTGAACTCTGGCTGGTGGGAGAGTTGGTTAGGGAAGACTTGGGTAACACGCGTTTTGACTGCGCCTTTTGTAATTTCTCTAAAAACAGTGAACTCTCCTTGCCCGAAATGTCACACTTAGTAGCTCCAGTCAGGCACGGGTTCCCCAACATTGTAAAGGGGGTTTGTGCATGAAGGATTTCAGCGTTCTTCCAGCTAGGATGGATAGATAATGGCTAAAATGATAAAAAACATTAAGTCCCTCTGCAAACCTTGCCTCGCCTAGGCATAATATGCATGGGCTAAGAGAAAACCCCGCTTCAATGGCCCAAAATTAAATGAGGCAGAAATAGGAGATGATATGCCTGGCCAGCCTCAGGCAGTAAGCCAGGGATGCTTGAATGCCAGTGGAGTGTGATGCCTGACTTCTGCCTTGCAAGTAGTTCAGCAGCACCTAACGTCTGCAAAATGCAAGAGCGATTTGAACACAGTGATGCCGAGCCACCCGCTAAGTTTTTCAAACAGGCTCGCTCCTTATTCCTGCCTTTATTTGTTTACTTTTTAAACGATGTGAGCCCCAGGGTGAGCAAAGATGTGCCAAGAAGTGGGAAGTGATTTCCCTGGCAGGGAAACGGGGAGGATTTTGCTACCAAGAGTCTTAAAAAAAAAAAACCAACACAACCCCTGATGATTTCCAGCCATCATATTTCGAGAAACCACTGAAGCAAAGCCCACAGGAAGGTAGTGTTGAGCCTTGTGATCACTCACATGGGATGTGGGCGAGGACAGAAGTTAGCTGAAGTTTGGCTTTCCAGAAGCAGGGCAGAAGAACAGGAGTATAGCTGAAGACGACAGGAATGTGTAAAACCATGATTAAGGCAAGCTCCCTCTGGGATCTGCTCATGAGGCCCATGGTAGTAGTTGACCCTGGTGCTGGCATATAGATTATGAGAGGGGTTAAGGACTTGGGGAAAATGTGAAGTGGCCAACAAAACATGCCAGCACATGGCAAGAGTGGCACGTGGCACATAAAGAGACTGATTACTCAGTTAGCAAAATAACCTTCTAAAACTTTCCCAGCCTAGTTCTTCTCCAAATTACTGTATGTGCTAAAGATAAGGGCAGAGGAAGGGACAGCACATCCGAAAGTGCCCAACCCAAGCCTCTCCGGCTGTTGGTGCTGTGCTGAGGCTGTGGGAAAGGTGCCGCTAGTACCATTTGTCATTCATCAGAGGCAACGTCTCCAAAATTAGTTCTTTTTCAGAGCTGCAATAGAGAAGGTACAGAGACCCTAGCTGTTCGTCCAGTTCATATCCTTATAACCTACTCAAAATCAATGCTATTTTGTAATCAACAGCCTTTCCTTGCATTTCCTAAAACTTTTAAGAAATTAAAACCAAAAATAACTAAGGTAGGTTTCTCCCAAAATTTGAATAAATATCAAAATCCCTTGGGGTCACCTTGTGTAGCCTTTAATACATAGAAGCTCCCATTTCTATCCGTGCAGGGATGTAGGGTATTGGGCAGGAAGCGAGTGATAATTATACATCCATAAAAGCTGCTACGGACATGGGCTTTAGTCTTTCTGGCTGCCACAGCCTCAGGGGATGGGTGGGAAAGCCACTTTTGGAGAGGATGTGCCTCCCTAAGCCAGCTGCCTTTTATATAAAGTGGCTGTCTGCTCCAAAGGCAGTGAAAAAGCTGGGAGCTTTGCTTCTAAATTGGACGTGGAGCGACTGGAATTCGGATGCAGGGGGGTACGTGCACCCCAAGCTCTTCATTAGCTCAGTAAATGCTTGTTTACCACGCTCAAAATTTTTTCCATCGGGCATCTGGAGCATCTTCTCAGCTTTTTTTCTTTTCTTTTAAATGGACCAAAACAACCTTGATGAATCCTAAACTATGCTGCTGTCTCAAAGTATTGGTTAACTTCTTTTTTCCTTCAGTGTTTTAGTCATTGGCCTATCATAGATTCAGATCTTTAAGGTAAAATGTCTTTGCTGCATCATGATTTACTTTGGAAGTAAATTAAGTTAAATTGAATTAGGCCATTTTTAATTCTGAATGAGAATATCCACGCAGGGGTTTAATACCATTTAACTAATCTAGTTCAAATGCACACCTTAGTTAATTTGGATTAATCGTATTCATTGTCCCCATGCACAAGCTATTTCTGCTTTACAAAGGTAATGATGGTCCTGTGTTCATTTGCATCCCATTTGGTTGGGCTGAGGGTGTGCACATTGCATTAGTACATTGATATGAATGACATCTACACTCATTTTATGGCCCTGTAATGCCAGTGGGAGGCAGCTCTGCTAACACGGAGAATCAGACCAGTGCTTTAGAAGGGCCAATGTTTACTTTTAATTTACTTTGTTGAAAGTTACTCTATTAGTGTCTTTATTTCCATGCTCTTGGATATGGGGCTAATTTATTCCACGATTACTGTCAACCTGCAGCAGTCAGATAATGAAACAGAAGCGCCAGAAATCTTATTTTCTGTTCTCTGATGGTAACCAAAGGCAGGAGCGTGAAGGAGGTCCCCCAGGGTGGTGGCATAACGAGACACCAGTCTTGCTGCAACGCTTCCTTGAAGAGTCAGAGATAAGGGACAGCATGCTACAGTTGGGTGTTTAGTGATTAAAACCAAACCAAACCAAAACAAAACAAAATTAGTTATACCTGGGATTTCCCTTCCCTGCGTAGCCACTGACATGTTTGCCAGCCTATACCAATGTAACCCAAGATCTTCCCGTCCTGCATGCAGCCCACATCGTGTGTAGACACAGTTGTCATCCTTGAAGGTGGGGCCTGTTATTTTGTTTGAGACTCGACGATATTTTTCATGTCCCCAAGGTGCATTTCTCATATCAAAAGTAATACTTTTGGCAAGCTTCGAGCTCAGGCAGTAGCTGTGATATTACCTTAAAAGAATTGAAGCAGCGCAGGTCCCTCACGCTGCAAAGGTAGTGTCTGCACAACAATGAGTGTTTTGATTGACAAGTTCACAATTACCTTTATTATGTAGATAATTAAGCACTAAATTAGGCAAATAGTTAAGGTAATGGGAAAGTGGGAAGATTAAGACCAATCTAAATGGTAGAACATGTGCCGATTTTTAGGAGCATTTACCTTCATGCGCATGTTATGACACACGGCCGCTCTCGTTGATCATTTCTATGAAAGACATTTATAATGCACTTTACAAATAATTGACAGCTCCTCTTTTGTCTGTGCTTCGTGCTAGCTAATGGAAATTGATTTAAATAAAAAATAATTTACATGTTCTTATAAGATTTCATTGAATTTACAAGGGCTGGAGCACACCACATTAATTATTGCTATGTCATTGTGGCAAGCTAGCGAGAAATTAGATATAAAAACTGAGCAAAACCTATGTATAATTACCATTAAAATGACTCGGGCATGAAAATTAATCAAATGGATTTGGAAAAACATTATTATTCCTGTCAACAATAGGAGGCCAGGTCTTTTGTTAAGAACTTTTATTTTGTTTTCCACTCACACTTGTTCCATACTTAACTCGCTTTTGTTCTGCAGCATAAATATTCCTTTTCTTAATTCCTCATGTGTTTAGAAGGGTAGTCACGTGGGATTACTTGAATTACAAGGGACATAATCCTGTCTTTCTTGTCATGGTGTTGGTGGCTACTAAGCTCAGATAGGTACTTCAGATCGTCCTGGTTCCTCCGGTTTGGCTTCTGTTGTTACTTTAGGGTGTTGAAGCTATAGGGGCGAGTCCAAATAGGTCACTGTGTGGAATTTGGCTTCTGCAAGCTTCCAGCTTCTTTATGGAGATGAGGAGAAGGTTGCCTGGGTTCAGCTTTCAACCTCTTCCTCAAACATCATCTAAACACTCAAGGGCTTGGTACCCTACCCATAATACAGAATTACTTTTTCATTCCCTCCTTTTCCATTACCCTATTTCTACATATATTCTGGCAAAAACTATTGTCATCGTGCTGGGACAACAGTGTCTTGGTGTAGATTTACTGTTGCATGGATGTATATTCACATTCAGATGCATGATGAAAAGACAGGCTGAGAGAGTTGGAGTTGTTCAGCCTGGAGAAGAGAAGGCTCCAGGGAGACCATATAGCGGCCTTCCAGTACCTAAAGGGTACCTCCAGGAAAGGTGGGGAGAGACTCTTTATCAGGGAGTGTAGAGATAGGACAAGGGGGTAACAGTTTTAAACTGGAAGGGACTAGATTTAGATTAGATATTAGGAAGAAATTCTTTACTGTGAGGGTGGTGAGGCACTGGAACAAGTTGTGGGTGCCCCATCCCTGGAGGTGTTCAAGGCCAGGCTGGATGGGGCTTTGAGCAACCTGTCTAGTGGAAGGTTTCCCTGCCCATTGCTGGAGGGTTGGAACTAGATGATCTTTAAGGTCCCTTCCAACCTAAACCTTTCTGTGATTCTATGACTTTATTGTTATACATGTTTTTTAAATAAATTACTAACAAACTCATGTGCTTTTTTTTCAGGCAAACCAGTAATGATAGTCACTGAATACATGGAAAATGGTTCTCTGGATACATTTTTAAAGGTAATGCTTAGATCGTTTTTCCAGGGGGACTTTGACTAAAGTTTGAGTTCTTTGTAGATGGTTAATTTCAGTGAAAATTTTTGCTGGGTGCTGGTCCAACTGTTGATGCTGTCTGGAGGCAGGAGTAGCTCAGTTGCCTGTTTGGTCTATATTTGTACAGCATCATGAAGGACCTGGTTTGTGCATTGATACAAACAGATGAGAATAAATTGGAGATACTATGTTTATTTTAGAAGGCAGTCTGCTGCATGGAAGTGATTAACTTATCCTGCAAAAGTTGATGAGTTTCCAGAGCACATCCACACTGCATCAATGCAAACCCCAGACTTGCCAGAGTTTTTCCATGAGACGTTAGAGCTTATAGTCAGCCCGCCCCGGTGCCTTTATACACGTAACTACATGTGTTCACTCCCAGCCACAGTCTCTTTATCAGTCACCAGTGGAAATAGCTTGCTCCTTGATCTCCAGTTAAAAGAACTACATTTCCTTAGCTTTGTCTCTAGAGATCCTAATCCAAACAGTGAAACTTTGAAAAGCTTTGTGGTCAGAGCATGAGAGTAATGAATTATTAATTTCCCTCGTTTTCTTCCCTGGAGACTTGCCTTTGCATTTTTATTCATGCACAGGCAATGCTGAGGGTGCAGAGACTCTCAACTCATGAAATGTCTCCTTCCTTTTGCAGAAGAACGATGGGCAGTTCACGGTCATTCAGCTGGTTGGGATGCTGCGAGGCATCGCGTCAGGAATGAAGTACCTGTCTGACATGGGTTACGTACACAGAGATCTGGCTGCCAGGAATATCCTAATCAACAGCAACTTAGTCTGCAAGGTGTCAGACTTTGGCCTCTCCAGAGTCCTGGAAGATGACCCTGAAGCAGCATACACAACCAGGGTGAGTTATGAGGACACCAAACTGATTGAGCTCAACAAAAATTTATTTGCTGCTACGTTTTGGTGTTCAGGCTCTCTAGCAAAGAGGTTTCTACAAATCCAGAGTCTCTAAACTGTGCATGAGGGTTTGGACAGGTGTCACCAGTTAATAATTATCAGATTAATTTTGTAAATGCCTGTAACTTTGTAGAAGGGGTAGCCAAATAAGGCAGAACTTAACTAATAACTTTTAAGTTCATATTGGGAACCTGAGTCAAATAGCAAACTTTGCAAAGGTGCTGCACTCCCAGCTCTTTTCTGTCCTCTTTGGTGAATATCAAAGGGAGGAAAGAGCAAGAGCAAGTGCTTTGCTTAGGCACCTGTGCAGACATGTAAGCCATGGTCTTCTGGACAATTTGACCCTTTTAAAACATTGGTAAGTGTGTAGTGCCTGTTGCAAATGACACACATTGCCCTCAACATTACCCTGTTGAGGGTAATTTCGCCCAGCCTGAGAAAGAGCTCCTCCAGCCTCAGAGTGCTCTGCCCTTTTCCATCCTTGATCCATCCTTTCAGGGCATCCGCCCACCCCATCCCAGTGCAAGGCCACATGGGCCCAGTGCTGTGGAGAGGGGGTGAACAGGACCCATCAGGTGGACAGGACCCTGTCCACCCCACAGACCCAGCAGCACAGGCTTGGAGAGAGCCTCCAATATTCGTGGCAGTAATTGGCACGCCTGGACATGTCCTATTAGCATGTTTTTCCAAGGGTATTGTTTTACGGGTGGTGGGAGCTCTCTGGGTCACGTTCCCAGTTCCTGCAGAGATCTGGGAAAGGCCTTTCAGCTCTTGGCAGTCACAGCCCCACGACAGGACTCAGCGCACGGCTGGACTGGAGCCTCCCTGCAGGCTGAAGGGCTCTCGGCCAGCCCTGCTGTGGCTGCAACGTGCTGCCATGTGCTAATTGGCACTGCTGAGAATCTGGCTCCTCACTTAAGGCATGTGCTGATAAGCCTGTGAATAAATAATTATTGGAAGAAAGGACTTTTTAAAATTTGCTTTGAAAATGTGTTCCAAATTCTACCTTTTTCCAATAGCAAACACTGTTAGGGGGCATTCAGGGAGACTTTACAATATTTAGCTCAACATTGAGAGGAAGGGTTCTTCACAGTAAAATATAAATCAAGGGAGACAACTCTTTAAACCGAATGAGAAAAGAATTCCTCAACCCAAGCTTTCCTTTCTCTCTCCTCTTCCTTCTCAGAGCTGGTCTGAAGTTTGATTTCTAAAATGGTAGAAAGGCTAAAAAGAAACAGCAAAGCACATTTGGCAGCTGTGGCATCATTTTCAGTCCCACAGCAGAGGCCAAGCAGGCTGGTCTTTGCAGGCACAGATTTCTGTGCCCGCTACACAGATCTCTCTGCAGGATTGGGACCGCATTAAGAAAAAAAAAAAAAAAAGAAAAAAAAAAAAGGGCATTACTTCCACAGCAATTTGCATGAAGCCCTCGTTAGATCAAAGTCTTCCTCGGCTTCAGAGCTGTCTGTTCCTCCCCCGCTCGCTCTCAGAAATGGAAGAACTGTATTCCCCTACCAACTCGTGCAACATAATTGAGATGTTGATCCTATACATGTCCCAGCATTCAAACAGCATTCAAACAACAAACCTTCAGGACAGCCAATTAGTAGGCAGCCTACAAATGCTTATGGGCTGAGATAATGTGGAAAGGGGCCCCATGCTGTCAAACAGATTTACTTTAAAATTCGATGTCTCTTTCCAGAGAGAAAACAACATCCCTCAGTGCTCTAAGAAGTGCTGTTTCGTCCTCTTTTGCATGTTCTCTGCCCTCCTCTGCAATCTGGTTTTCAGGTTTTTTTTCCTTTTCTTTTCCTTCTAGGGAGGGAAGATCCCCATCCGATGGACAGCACCCGAAGCGATCGCCTTCCGCAAATTCACATCGGCCAGCGATGTCTGGAGCTATGGCATCGTGATGTGGGAGGTGATGTCCTACGGCGAGAGGCCTTACTGGGAAATGACAAACCAAGATGTAAGCACGTGCAAGAGCTGTCGCGTGATGGGACTTTGAGGGCTCGGCGTTCATTCTGCAATCAGAGAGGCAGGATGGGGACAAGAGGAGGAGAGCCGCCGTAAAAATGGCTTTGCTCCCCTATGCGAGGCCAAAATGAGTCTCCCGTTTGATGCTCTTTTTTTACAGCAGCAGCCCAGAACAGGCTGTGCACAGAGGGGAATGTGTCTGCACAGAGGCAAGCCTGCTTTCCCCAGCAGACCGCTGGAGCTTCACTAATGCTGTTAGAGCTGGAGCCTGTCCCTCCTCTGCTTAATGACAAAGGTCTGCCAGGGGATAGATGCTGATAACTGGCAGCATTTCAATTGTGTGTTCAAACCCCTGCTGCCACGTAAAGCAGAAACTCAAGAGAGTCACGGTAAGGGCTTTGTTTCCCTGCACAAAAGCTGGGTGATTTGATCTAGTGACAGCAGTCCGGAGAGCTGCGTCTCGGTTGCCCTTGCATTGCTGATCTCGAGAGCATAGTTTTGCTCCTGTTGTGAACATCTTGTAAGTCTGCGCTAACGCAAGCTCTCATGGTTCGTTTGTATAGGCAGCCTTCAAGTTGTGTCGCCTTGCTCCTGGACTCCAGTGCCCCCTTGAGTCTCTGACCTCAAGGCCACCCTCTGAAGCATCCCCAGGGAGATAGCCTGGGGACACTGTCCCTTGTCCTGACTGCAGCTCTGATCCCAGCCTGTGTAAGGATCTCTTGATCCTACTGCAGGGCTACCTCCTACACCGAGCTCACCATAAACATCTGTCCTTGTCTAAGGCTAAAAACAATTTAAGCCTTGGGAGTTCCCAGATATTCTAGGCCCCTCCTTTCTCTTCACATCTCTAAGAACCATGACGTGTGGAGGTCTCTGAGGATGCCAGCTAGTGCATGAGGTCAGGGTCACCATGAGGCATGGCAGGCCCCCAAAGCAGCTCTGCGATGCAGGGCAGGGTTGGGAGGAAATGCACCGCTCTGTCTGTGGCAAACAGA
Source organism: Charadrius vociferus (assembly GCF_000708025.1). Lineage (NCBI taxonomy): Eukaryota > Metazoa > Chordata > Aves > Charadriiformes > Charadriidae > Charadrius > Charadrius vociferus. The sequence continues at coordinate 251,600 of NW_009648150.1, forward strand.
GTCGTTCCTGATCCCTCCCACTTCATCTCTGCAGCCCTGACACCTGCAGAGATGCTGCTGCTGGCTGGCCAAAGCAGGCAGGTCCTTGCTCCGCCATGGGTGTCCTCTGGTCACAACACCTGATGTTTCATATTTTTTTCTTTTTTTAAGCAGCGGCCCTGTCACCGTGACTTTCTGCCGTTTCACTGGCAGCAAAGGCTCTGGCTGAGTCTTCTGTTTCTCCTGTGTTTTGTCTGCGGGCCTTTGCCATCAGTGGATGTTACTACCTGTCATGCTGAGCTGCTGGCTCGTCTCGCTTTGAGTCCAGGGGCAGAAACGAGCAGTGCCTTTGAGACGGCCGCGCTGTGCATCTTGCCAGGGAGGCAATCACGTTGTTTGGCTTGAATGCCCCACCGCTTCTGCGTTGCTGAGGCTGTCACGTTTGCAGGGAGTTTGGTAAAGCAGCATGTATCTACGTAGGGATTTATCTCAATCAAATACAGACTTTCTTCCATAGCCTGTGCAGCAATTGATAGCCAAGCTTTTTCGGTCACACAGAGCACTGTAACTATCTTTAATGCTGATGCACTGACACAGCACAGGTGTTGTTCAGTTAACACCAGCCTAAGATTCAGGCTGGTGCCAGTGAAATGACGCTCCATGGCCAGGGGAGTGCCTTGTCTGGATCGTAACACTATGAACATCCACACTTTGCAGAACTGTTCTGAAAAGCCCAAATGCCTCTGTGCACTGTGGGGCACAGGGTGAATTTCACACTTGCCTGAGAAGTAGCAGATGGGGGACTGGTTTCTTTTGGAGCAGAAGGCAGAGGACTGATGAGATGTTTATGAACATCAGTTCCTGCTCAGGCTTTGCTTAGGTTACCTCTCTGCCTATGTGCAGGTGGCAAGGGCCTGGATGGTGGTAGCCTTGGAAACTTAGTTCAGTGTTGTGGCATGTTTCTCATGTGATTTGTGCCTTCCTGCTTCATCTTCTGAAGGCCTCCTCTTCTTTCCTACCCTGCTTGTGTTGGCAGAAGATTCGGTGGTGTTAGATACAGCATTGGCTTTCATGCAGAGGACCAGGGGGCTCTGCTCGCATGAATTTCGGACTCTTGCACAAGAGTTTCTTTTTGCATGGCTTGTAATTAGAGCACATCGTTTGGCAGCGCAGCCTGTGATGAGCAAAACGATTCTCACCATGTTACAGCCAGACTGCTTTAAAGGAGGCAGGCACAGTGCCGTAGGGCAGGCAAGGTTGTCACTGCAAAGGCTACAAACCATGTTTTAAAGTCATGCTGGTTTCTGCATGGCCTTCTGAAAATACGCTTTGACTCGACCACAAGATAAGGCTTTGATGCAGGAATTGTGGAGAGGAATTTTTGACCTGTGTAACACAGGTTGCTAAGCTAAATGATCACAGTGGTTGCTTTTTAGTTTTCAGACTGGTGGTTTTATGAAAACACAGAGCTTAAAAGTGTTGCTTTGGTTTCCTGGAATAGACTATCCCGAATGATCCTCTCCCAGACATCCAGTTCAGCCACCCCAATCCATAAGGGAGTAGTGCTTGTCCAGAAGAGGAACATGGACAAAAATGCCTCATTATTGGTGCAACTTTTAGCTCTTCAAGTCTTACGAAGCAGTATGCACCAATGAATGGAACAGCGAATGTGCTATTCTCTTATTTTCTAAGTATTGTGGTGGCTACAAGTGATTTGGCCTTTGTTGTTTCGTTCTTTTGCTCCTCTTATTGCCACCCCCAAGGCACCTTCAGATGCAACAGTGTATTTCAGCGTCCTAGCTCCTTGCAGTGTTTTGATACCATTTATATTGTATCACCAGAACGAACGACATCCTGTAAATTGAGTTAACGCTATTGATTGTGATGTTACTGCCAGGAATATCAAACATGCATAACCCCATTGCAGATGTAGTTCAGATACTCTGAGCTGGTGCCAGATGGTCTGATCCCCATCTTGCTACTATTTTCTTTCTGCTACAGCTGGAGGATGATCCGTTATTATTATTATAAATACAGACGCGGACACAGCAAATAACGTTCTCGTGGCTGTGCTACACTGAGGCTTTTTTTATAGGGCAGCTGCAAATTTGGTATCGGGGTCCAGCTGAAAAGCATGATGTGAAGAACAGACAGTGGAGATAGTACAGTGTGGTGGGACTGTTTTTTGATGCTGTAAGCAAAGGTTAGGCCGTAGAAGAGATTGCTTTGCAGGTGCAGGTTGGGTGGAGAGCGGTGCAACTGCTCTAGTGACAGATTAAATCTTAGATGGGCGCAAAAGGACAGCAGGTCTTGTGGGCCAGATCTTCAGATGTGCTCGCTACCCTTGGAGAAGATTACAAAGCCTCCCCTATCTTCTTCTCTGCTATGTACATCCTTAGGGAGTGTGAGGTTCCTGCTACTGCTGCTCAGCCAGCCTGGCTCATTCCTGGGACTGTTCCACTTGGCAAAGAGCCCTGTGGTGGAGGACAATTTAAAAGCGATCCATGAGGTCCTGAATTTCGGAGCCTTCTGAAATGCAATGCCAGCCTGACGCGGCTCTTCCTGTGCTGCCCGTATAGAGACTAAAGATGGAGAAGACAACTTCCATGCTAACCACAGAGCCTTCTTTTTAAACACAGGATGTTTTCAAATCCTGAGACAGTGCCTAGAATGACTGGCATCTGAGGCAGTCCTTGGAGTCCCACAGTGAAGCACTGTGGTTTTCCACATAGCAAATAGCTGCTTCCATCTCCTTTTGGTCAAGGAGCCTTGGGAGTAGAGGGTGTGAAGATGGGCCCCTGGGACTCTCTTGGAGCAATCACAGACTCTTGTGGCTTGAAACACGAGCTGCGTTCTGAAAATTGTAGTGGTTCAAAATGGGAACTGCTGGGCTTGGAGCCCTGCTGTAAATCTGCCCCAAACTGGGAAAAACAAGTTGTTTTCTTCAATTCTGCTCTCAGTTATTCATTTCTGCCTTTCAAGAGGGCAGGCAGCACATGTGCATTCCTCTTGTTTCAGATATAGAACCAGAGATGGTTTGTATTTGAAATCAGTACAACAACCCTCCCCTGGTTTTAATTTACATACTCTTGGGCTGACATTTTAAATTCCTGGCAGATATGTGGCCACACTGAGAAACGACTAGACCCAGACAGCACTGAATGATATATGAGATGGTTGTTCTGCCTCTGCCTTGAATCCATCCATCAATTAGCATTCAAAGTCTCTTTTGAAATACAGTCAGACTTTTATTACTGTAATACAAATTTGTGGTCTAGCACATGCCTTTTCATTTAAAAAGAAGCCAACATCTGAATAAACAAAATCACTGCACTCCAAGAAGATGCCAGAAAGCCTTGTGGGCTGCTTTTCGTGGACTCTAGGGTAGGCTCCAGGAGTTTCCTGGTATATAACCTACAGACCTCAGCTGAGCTTTGAACAAGTGCAACCTGGCAGTCTGGCCCCCTGGTTTGCTGCAGTGCCTTGGCTTTCTAGATTAATTTTGCAGTGACCAAAAATTAAATTACTCAACCCATCTCGTAGAAAATATGAAAGATAGTTGTGTTTACTGGGCTTGCCTCTTGTGTGCAGAGTTGGGGGGCGGTGCGATTTTACATGAGCATATTGCTGGTCCCAAAGTTCTCTGTTTAAGTCAATTTGCATTTGGGAAAAAGGCAAGAGGAAGAAAATCAACCCATCAGCCTCGTGTTTTGTCTCTCGTAGGTGATTAAAGCCGTGGAGGAAGGCTATCGCCTGCCAAGTCCCATGGACTGCCCTGCTGCTCTCTACCAGCTAATGCTCGACTGCTGGCAGAAAGACCGCAACAGCAGGCCCAAGTTTGACGAAATTGTCAGCATGTTGGACAAGCTCATCCGTAACCCAAGCAGCTTGAAGACGTTGGTTAATGCATCGAGCAGGTACAAACTCAAGCCAGAGCCATTTCTCTGAGTGAGACCCTTGTCTGAATACCCGTCCCTGGGGTTGAATTACCAGTTATTATTTAGCCTGCACGCATCCACGCATGGATGTTCCTCCAGCTTCATTAAGTCCAGGGGAGTTTTCCCAAATCAACTTTTTCTGTTGAAATTGGCAGACAGGTTAGCAATCCAGTTACTCTGTAAATGCAGTGTGTAAATTACTGTGGCCCATCTTTCAGAAACGGGAGTTTCAGCAGTATTTATAGGTCTATGATAAAGCTACCTGGCTCTACCCTAGGGTTAGAGAGGGCAGGACTTAAGTACATGAAGTAGATAGTAAATGCTGCTAAAATTATCTGCCTGTTGACTTTATCTTGGTAATACAAATGAAGAGCACCTCTTGGGGAAACTCTTAGGATGTGCAAAGCTCACAGATGTCCAAGTGCATGCTCCCACAGCTTATTCCCAGGCTTGCTAGCTGCCACTGCCAGTTCTGACAGTCTTGGTAATCACGAGAGGATGCCTGTGGTTCCCAAAGAGCTATACACAAACCATTTTCTAAAACCATATAAAGTGAATAGAGCAGCCGGTGTGCAATTAAACATGAATCTGAATATCTGCATGGCTAAATGAGGAGTGAGGTGAATATGGTCAAGAATTAAAGTTGCACTTGGAGAAAAAAAGATTCATATTTTTTAGTAAGTTTTAGTATTGGGGTCTCCATCATACTGGAGTCTTGGAGAGGCTTTTTCTTGTTTTGCTGTAAGCACACAAATATTACTTCTGAGTCATCTGTGTTGCTAATCACTCAGTCCCTTGCAAGGTCATGAAGGAGTGATGAATATAAATCATTGCTGCTTCACTGATGGTAGTGGAGCTCCCCTGATTAACACTGGAAGAGGCCCTTCAGAAAAGCTTATTCTTAGAGGAGGAAAAAAAGACACGTCGTTTTCCGTGGACAGGAATGAGAGGGATGTAAAATGAGGTTAGACTGATGGCGTGGACCGAAGCAGATGTACTGTTGTGAGCTTAGACCCATCCATGTCCACACCTTCCCGAGTGAGTCTTGCACAGCTGCACGTGGCCTATCTCACCTGTTGCAGCTGGACCTCATATCCCCATGCTGGCGTGTCCCCACACATGGCAACTCATGAAATCTCTGTTAACTTTTAAATACAAGATAGATCTGGTTGCTCAGGTTATTTCACATGCATCATTTACCATCTGAAGAAGAAATTACTCTTATTACCAATTAAATGTAATATCAGTCCCAGCAAACCTGCAGAAAGAGGTTTGTGATAGCACAAAATATGTGATGTTTCTCTTATTTTCAATTCAGAACCATCATTTTCCAGGCCTGTTATATGCTGGTTCATGCAGCCTTTTATACCAAACTGTTATGCCAGAAAAGAGGAAAATAGGCAGCAAACTATTTCCTTGAGCTGCTAAGCACTTTGCTGATGTTTTATTTCATGAACAGGTCCATGCAATTCCAAATCTTTCCTTTTCAGAGCTGCGGGTGGGTATTTTCGATGTGGATGGAGCACCTGAACGGCCAGGCGTTGGGACTGTGTTTCTATAATCATAGATTGCCATGCCCAGGCCATAGTAATTCCAAATGAATCATAATTTCAACATACAGCAGCTGTAAAGGATTTTTTTATATATGTAATGTATTCTTTATGGAAATTCTCATTAATGCAAATAAGGGAGGAAGTCACTCTCTACATTACAGCGTGTGCATATCAGTAGGTACCTCCTGACATTAGTGATGAAAATCCACTTCTCATTATGATTACTTAGGAGTTTTGAATTCCTCATGTGTGTAAAATGTTATGGGAAGCCATTATGCTCTTGGTACTGCAAGTATTCACATTTTATTGGACCCTTCAGCATTGCTATTAAATAAACAAATAATACTAATGTGCTCATAAAATATATGAAGATTCCTGAAGTGCTATAATAATATAATATCCCATCTCTCCTTCCAGTTGAAAGTCTTTTAAGTGTAATTCGCACCGTCGGAGGCTGACCCAGAAAACGTTTTTTTACTTGTGGGTAATAATCTTTATGCGAGGCTTATGTTAGCCGTATGTCCTGGTTACAAAGCAGGGGACAAATCTAGTTTCTTTCCTGGCTGACCTTGGACAAGCCCCCTTTGCTCTCTGCGCATCATTAGTAGGGTGGTGGACCTGTACGCAGCATGGGTCGCTTCTGCCAGGTACCGTATCAGTGTTTCTGCAGCGGTGAAGGGATATTATTTGCCTGAATTGCTTCTTCCGTGCGTGGCATAACCGAGCAGGTAGCAATTGCTGTGGCGAGGTCTTGAGCGAGGGTGCAGGAGCAGGAATCTACCTCTGTTTTCAGGGCTGGAGCGTTGTTGGAGCATTGCTGCTCTCTGCAGGGCTTGCTGGATGCTGCCCGCATCCGAAATCCCCACCCGACTCTGCAGGAGCAGCCCCTGAAGTGTTAACAGCAGCCTGCCATCAATGGCCGCTGCTGGGAAATCTAATTTGGGTTTCAGGTTCCAGGCTCTGGACTGTCTTAAGCTAATTATGAATTTTGAAAGGAGAGGAGGAAAACAGAGCAGGAGGAGCGAAACCGAAGACTTTGAAGTAAGAGTGACTGGGGCAGCCAAATAGAAGGGGAGCCTGCTTGTGGGCGAGAGGTAATGGGGATGGACACTAGTCCTCTCCTCCTTTTTCTGCTTGCATTGAGGACCATAAATGCAAGGAATTAACTCAAAAAGTGAAGTGGTATGTTTGATAAATTGCATATCAAGCCTGCTGGGAGGATTTAGGCAGCAGCAATCACTGAAAGTGCAACAAAAGAATCATCTTTACCATGTGAAAATGTGAGCAACTGAGTCACATTGGGTACATCTCGATACTGATTCTGTTTGCTTCTGTGTTTTTGCTTGTCTTTAGAGTATCAAATCTGTTGGTAGAGCACAGTCCAGTCGGGAGTGGTGCCTACAGGTCGGTGGGTGAGTGGCTGGAAGCCATCAAAATGGGCCGATACACGGAGATCTTCATGGAGAACGGATACAGTTCGATGGATGCAGTGGCTCAGGTGACCCTAGAGTGAGTAGTGCCCGGATCATTTTCACCTCATTTGTTGGAATTGCAGAGGGGGAGAAGACAAACCATTCAAAAATACATAAGGATGAGACTGCAGAAAGGAAAACCATTACCCTTTGTTTGCAGTCAGTGGTTTTAGCATCTGTATTGATGATAACAAGTGCAGGGAAGACTGAAACTTATGGTCACTACACTGGCAGCCAGTACTTTGGATCCTTTACTCACAGAAATTAATGCTTGAGTTTGACTAGTTGCCAGGCTGTCCTCTTGACGCAATAGCTGTTGATTATTTGGGGTTATTGACAAGTAAAAAAACCCACCCTGCTCGTAAATGTATAGGAGCTAGAGTCCCTGCTGAGGTATACTGGCTTTACACTGGATTAGCTGGTTTCACAGTTGATCTGGACGTAACCAAGTGGGCAGTCGTGCCTAGTAAGGTGTGGAAATAGTATTCAACATTAACAGAAATAAGAAACCGAAACAGAAGAGCATCAGCAAACCCATAGCCCTAGGGGAAAGGCTCCCTGGCCGAGACTCTTCCTTCTGAATGTGCCCTTGGATTTTGCACATGAGTATGACTGGAGTTGGGGTGACAGCACTCAAATGACTTGGTAAATGCCTTGGGGCTGCTGGTTTGTTATGCTTCACCTTTAATTGCCTGCCTTGCTTGTGTAATGACATCTGTACTTTCCTCCTGCCGCTTACTCAAACTCGCCCGAAAGGCTGCCTTTCTAGCTGGGTTAATTTGAGCTTAGTTTACTGCAAGCATTAAGGCAGAATGGGAAGGGAAGGGATTATGCTCGGTGCTGCTTTGGAGAAGTTTGCGGCTCCTCCGACCACATGCAGATTGCCAGTGCACATACAGAATCAGTGCCAAGGATTGGGAATAAAACAAGAAAAATTCCCACACCCCACAGAACCACAGCATTTCTCCTGTCTGCCACAGAGCTTGCTGTGGAGCTCACGGTACATGGTAGGAGGTCCTTTGCATTTGATGCAGGTCAGTAACACCTCTGTGGAGTTCAGTTTTGTGTTAGATACATGGAGCGAGTGCAAGAGCTTATTTGCTCCACTCACATCACCAGTATTTATCCCTTACACATGGACTCATCCAGTCTATCTTCAGGCATTCATGTGAAAACCCTGAGCTAGGGATTAAATCTTCTCTAGCAACTATCTAGGGTGTCAAGGTGTATGGATTTCTACCTAGATCCTTTTTTGGGTGCCTGAGACTCTTACATGCAGTTTCCCAACCTGATTCTGTAGTTATGTGCCCTGTTACTTTGGCTTTTGAGGACTCCACAGTTCCTTACCTACTCGTCTCATATGGCAGTACCCAGAAACACCAGACTTCGGGGCTCCATTTAGACTGGTGATTTACAAACGTTGACCAAGGAAGAGGTCCATCCCCAGGGTGGTCAGAGTCCATGCAGCAGAAAGACCTAGCCAGAGGATGAGTGGGAAGAGAAGCGATAGGATGAGGCAGTAATTTAAGAGGAAAGAAAAATGTTGGAGCATTCCCCTCTACTGTCCCACCTCAATCTCATAACCAGAGCAAGTTCTGATAGAAAATGCAGATTTCCTAAAATATATCACAGACTTGTTGCTCTTTGGCTGCATTAGTCCTATCAAAGAATAAAACTAGGTTTCACAAAAGCTTCTAGTCTGTTCCTCTTCAGAACTGTATGCAATTTCAAGAGCTCTAAAAGAAATGCTCAGAAGTTAAATGCTTTGTTTTGGGTCAGAGAAAATGTTGAGTTTGAGCCCAAATTAATGGTTATTTTTGACACTAAATTAGAAGTTTACTTACTCATGTAGTTTTAAACAGTCTTAGCATCCCGTCCCACTGACAAAACTATTCCTAACCTCCCATTTTCTTGAGTACAACATTTCAGAATGTGTAATAATCGCCTTAATTTAACTTAAAAATTTAAATACTTCCCTATATTTACTCACTGGTATTCCAGAAATTTCAAAAGTACCCCTCAAAATCTTTTCAAGCTACCCAAAAGTACTTCAAAATGGTTTTTCTGATTGCCAATGAACGAAGAAATCCATTTTCTGTATGGTTCTAGCCAGAAAGACACGTTGGTTCAAAAGTCTTTAAATAAGATTGTAGCTGCCAGAGATGCTCTGACCCTCACGAGCTCCAAACTGCCTCTAAGGCCCCCTCCACCAGGTCCCAGTATGTTCTCTATAACACAGATGTCATCCTGCTCTGGTCCTTTACTGGCCCCAGTGAAGACAATATACCTGAGCTGCTCAGCTTCAGCTTTCTTCCAGGCTTTTACAGCAGCAGAGTAGTGCAGAGGAGCTGACACTCCTCTGTCAGCCTGGGAGCCTGGGGAGCTTCTGGATTTGGGGTTTTTTTTTTAGCTGAAAGGAGACGTTTCATGAATCCATCTTGCATTTCAATTGAAACTGAAAAAAGGTTGAAATTAACTGCAACTAGTTAGCTATCCATGCCAGCAAATAAATTGCACCCCCAGCTGGCTTGGACAGAGAAGCTTGCATAAATAAGGCTTGGTTCTTGAAGATCTCAGCCCACACACCTTTGTGTTGCAACAATGGCTTAGCAAGAAGGCTTGACCCCACCTGGGTCTATTTTTGGGAAGACTGTGGAAGGTTCATTAAAAACTCAAAAAGCCATCCAAATGAAGACTTCTCTCACCCCCTCTCAAGTATAGTAAAAAAAGAAAAAAGACCAGATTCTCAGCTGTTAAAAAAGGAGAAACCCTCATAATGGCTTAAGAGGAAAGGTGTGCCGTGTTGAAGACCTGAACCATGTGCTCAGGCTGATGTAAACTGGCAGATTGCCCTTAAAATCAACAAAGTAAGGGAGAGAAATGGCTCCTGGGTGGGCTTAGCTGAGACAATCATGGGTTCTCCAGAAAATAACCACCAGAACAAGCAAAGTTCTTTAAAGGTTAATACATTGGGGGTTTTGGTTTTCTGGAGGTTTTCATTTTTTTCTCCCCGTAAAAGGGAACAACAAAACATTTGTACTCTGCAAAGGAGAATTCAGGTTAAATGTTCCTTGTCATTTTTAATAGAGGCAACTGTTCAGTATATTTCAGAGCTGGGACTTGGGGGGATCAGGTGAAAAGATGATCTGAACATCTGAAAGTAGCTTGCTTTCCCCAAATGACATCAGTAAGACAGTCTTTACAGTTTAAGAGGTTGCCTTCAAATACCATCCAAAATGATCTTCCCCAAATTCAAACTGTGTAGGAAAAAGATGTGGAAATTAGATGGAGAGAGGACAACTGGATAACTGCTGCCAGAAGACGCAGGAAAAAAAAATGATGATGGTAAAGAATTTCTAAAATCTACTGAAAAAAATTGCTAGTGCTGTAGGAGGGGTTGGCCATAACGCTGATGGGACTGGTGACTGTGGGCATCCAGCTTGTGGCCTCTTTACAGGACCTGGTTGAAATGGTAGATGTTCAGCATTTTTTTTAACACCCCCGCCCCATAGCATGCAAAGCAAAATGCCAGTCACTGCCCTGCTTTTTTCAAACTGATGGCTTGATGCATTTATTCCAGAAAAGAGTAGTATTAGTGACAAATTTCTGAAAGCAAAAGTTTAAAAAGTTAAAACCAGTGAATATCGCCCCAAGTCCTGAGCTCTGCCTGCTTAAGCAAAGACCTGAAAATGTATATGTTCAAACAAAGAGTGATTTCTACATTTAGCTCTAATTCTTGCAAAGGGACGAATCACCTTGTGAAAAGTGGAGCCTCACCCTCCACCCCCTCTTTCCAACTGGATATCAGACTTGAAGGCAACCTTTCCAGTGGACCAGACCTGCTCTTTAAACTTGTGGACCTCCTAGTGACTTTGAGTGTGTCTGGAGCTCTTTCAATCCACTGCAAGAATAACTTTACCAGGACAATACTCAAGAATAGATAGATCCGTGACATGAGTTTCAGTCTGAGCCTTGACTGGACCAATTACTAACTATGTGGACTACATACTTCCACCTTTTGAAAGATCTGTACTCACTGAATCTCAGGACACCCTGTTGTTTGTTATTAGATGAAGAGCTCTGAATATTTGTAATAATATGTGCTGTGTTGCTTTGCATTGTATTTTATTTTTGTTCCAAAATAAAATAAATTATTTATTAAAAGTTATACTGGGTAAAGAGCATTTAAGAATTCACCTGCTCTAGATGCTTATTCTTAATGTGAAATCTCAGTCCTGAGATTGTGATATTGTGTCTGATTCTGAACAAACCGGTTCTCATCTTATAATCAGGTAGGATGGGAATAATGAATAAGAGCAGATGAACTCTTAAAAAAATATTTTTAAGTCCTTATTTCATGCAAAAGTCCCTAGCAGGTGGATTCCTCTCTCTTTAGCGTCTTCTGGAGGTCTTTGAGGTTCTTCTTCTTTCCCCTCATTCAAACTGACAACTAACTACGTGAGTAGTCCTGGTTTGCCTGAGCAATTGTAGAGTTACACCACATGAAGAAGAGTGGTGAAATCTGGCCTGGATGGGAGATAAAATACAAAATATCTGTGGTAGGTTGACGGCTGCCGGCCACAGAGATCTTTCAGGAACCTGTCCCTTTTGCTTGCATGACTAACCAGCTGGTGAGGGGGGTTGTATGTTATGTGGCAATCCAGTCCTAGTCTACACTGTGTTTGACAAACTGGTCCATGGTGTATAAGTAGTTCTGTTTGTAAATAAAATGTTTCAAATATATTTCTTACAACGTGGAGACCGTGAATTCAACCCTTGCAAATGGAGGATACTGCAGGGAAGGGGATACCATGTTGTCACTGGCACATTGCAGCTGGGCTTTTGTGCAAGGTGGTGGTAAGAGAGCAGCATGCACACAGCTGTGTACAGACTGCTTGGGATGAGCTGACACCAATTTTCCCCTCTATTTCCTAGGCTTTTTGGTCAGCTTAGGTTGGGCTCTTAGTACTGTGTTGGCCAGTGATTCTAATTCCTGCCTGTTTCCATTTTCGGCCCTATGCGAATGAAAGAGAAGTGAAAAGGGGAGAATTCTCCCTGAAACAAGAAAAGTTGTCTAATTGCTGGGGGGGGCAAGTAGTTTGAAGCAGGGAGACCCCACAGCACATGGGTGCACGTGTCTCCATGGTCTGGGGGAGCGCCCATGCTGCTGCTGCAAGTGTCACACACAAGACCCAACACCAAAGGTCGGGTCACTTGCACGGCAAGGTGTGGCCTGGATCCTGATCGCAAGTGTCGTTAGCCCCCAGGTCTTGGTTGTGCCTTTTCTTGCAGGGAATTGCACATTCCTATTGCAAAGCCCTAGTAGATACCCACACACATCTGCTCTGTGAAGCTGAGCCCAGTGAAATTACCAATCGGCTGCAGTAATGTGAGCAAGGCAGCTCTGGACTGGAGCTTGAGAACAGTTGTTTTGCAGCTCTTTGGCACAAAGTTGATCTTTTTGTCCCCAAACCAGCTAGTTTGCGCACCCAATTTTGTTTAAAGTTGGCTTCTGCCTTACGCTGCCTTAAGTCCTTCAGTGCTGGATGCGCAGGAGCGTATAATATGCTGTAAGTCACGCTTGAAAAATGGGAATTAAAGCTTCTGCATTCTCTAGGCAGTTTTTAGAAATTGTTGTTGCTGGCTTTGCAACGTGCGAGGTGGCCTTTGAATAAAGCTACTGATTTTATACTAGGTGACCATCTGGCTCAGGAGCTGTTGTCTTCTGATCCGTCTTTGCAGAGGTGAAAGACCGCACGGTAGTTTATGTTCCGTCTTTGCAGACGTGAAAGACCCCACGGTAGTTTATGTTCCCTCTCTGAGGAGTCCCCACGCTTTTGGCCAGAGTTCCACATTCGAAAGGATTTGATATTCAAAAAAAGTAGACTGGATCCCCTGGTGAGCAGCTAATGGACTGAAACCAGAAACTCCTTTTTCTTCTTTCTCTCTTGTAAATCAATGAGGATGATTCTCATCATGATTGACTTAAGGATGTTGAGTTAAGGGGATACTATAAGGGGGGAAAAAAAAAAAAAGCCGTGTAGTGAGTAGGGTTTATTTATTAGACTGATGGGGCTGTGTGTGGAACACCAAGACGTACATGCCTTTCTTATAGTTTCAGGCTATTTTTCCTGCATAACATGCAAGAGTATCAGAAATGATACATCTGCGAAATACATGGTGCTGGATTCTCAAAAGAGCTCAGCTTGCACTTTAGATACCTGGGGAAAAAAAAAAAAAAGCTGAATTTTCAAAAAGTTCCAGCAGAGCAGCACTCAGCAGGGGGAAGATGGATGTTGGCTCTTAAAAACCAGGTCCTGTACCAGGTTGTTTTGTTTTTGTTTTTTTTTGATCTTTGGTGTGAACTTCCAACTGTGCTGTGTACATAAAATAAATTGCATGTAACAATAGCATTACTACATTTTCCTTCATTATTAAGATGGCTTGCTGAACTAGTTTCACAATTCAGTGGAGGCAGAAATGAAAGCATGTCCCCCTGAGAAGGTAGACACCTTTTGCAGGTGCTGCAGCCTTTTCTCTGCCAGGTAAGGAGTGTTGCTGATGTGTGTCTCATTGACCTCCCTCGCTCCGTGCTCCTTACACTGTGATTTCCCCTAGGCGTCATCAAGATGCATCACCAAAAAAGGGTATGATAATGAAATGAAGTGTTTAGCCTGGAGCAGAAAATCTGGTATTTTCCAAATCAGAAGGCTGAAAGTGTGACAATCCTTGGAGAACAACAAATCTAGCTTTTGGCTTCAACCAGCTCTATGTTAACGTATAAGCCTTCACTCAGGATTGCTTTTTATTCAAAGCAATGTTCACCTGTGTAATTTTTGGACATGGATGGTTGGTTGTATCCTCACAGGAGAATGTGAAGCTCCTGAGCAAGGTACACCTCCGTGGGTGGCTCACACAATGTTGTGTGGAATGTTGTGGTGGTCATTGCATGTGTTCACCTGCAGTTTGGCATGCAGCTGTGCTGTGAGCTGTAGGCCAGGCTTACAATACATCTCAGGTGATGGTTGGGCTCCCAGGTGTGACTGGTGATCCCCAGCCCTTGCACGTGCCAGCCCTGCCAGTGTGGTTTCCAAAAAGCACCTATGTGTTCGAGGAGGTCATGTCCCGCTGGCTTTCGGTGGAGAGCTTTCACCTGAAAGGCTTGCGTGCAGCGTGTCAGCAGCTCTGAGATTCACGTGTGTATTGGGAAGACTGTATATTCCTACTTTGAAAACATCCTTTATTCAGTCCAGCCTGGAGGTAGAAAGTGAGGGGCTGATATTTCTCTGGTGGAAGTCTTCGGACAAAACACTACGTCTCCTTTAAGTCAAGCTGCTTCTCTAACAGTCTCTGTGTCTTGTGTTAGAACCACAGATGCACCTGTCTTGATGTTTCTTCTGAGCTTTTGTTCCTACAATTTCTTTGTTAACACTTTTCTCACTAGAAAGAAATCCCTACAATTATACTCTGCCATAACCTGTGGTCTTACCTGGCTCTAGATGTGTCATTAAATCTGATCACACGAGGGTCCTGCTGTAGTATCTCCAGGGGACGACTTGTCCCACTCCTGTCTTTGTATAGGATAAGTTGTCCCCTGGAGGTGACTCTTTCACTCCATCATCATCAACCTTGGTGATTTCCTTCATCTATACACCCAAATTTTAGAGGGCTGAGCTGAGAAAACAATCTTTCCTCCTAATCCTGCAGTTCATAAACTATCTTATTTTACAGCTTTCCTGTAATGGCAGCCCAGTAGACAGACTCAACACAAATGCCTTTGGCTTGTAGAATTCACCCCTCAAAAAAAACCCAAAAGTGGGTTTACAGGAAGATTTACAAAGGCCCAGAGGGGAGCTGCATTGCCAATTCCTGTTGACTTTAGGGGGTCATCGGGGTGGTGGCTATGCTCGAGGCTTTTGCCATTCAACGCTCAGTAGGAACTGGCTCTAGGGTTGCAGTTTGTGTATCTTAGGCTTTGCGTAGTCTGAAGAGGAAGGAACCATGGATTGACCTCACTCCTCACTGCTCGTATCCGGGATCAAATACCAGCCTCTCCCAGGAGAAGAGGAAACTGCAACACAGGCTTTTTTACATGGCTTTTCTCTTGGAAGTAGGACTTTTCATGCATAGCAGAGTCCTTGGCCAAAGGTGACGCTGACACTTTGCTGTCCAGCTTTTCTCCTTGGCCAGTGAGGTGATCTTGGTCAAATCATGTCACCTCTCTGAGATACTGTCAGCCATTAAATGATTTAATAAAACAAAAAATGTGGGAAATTAAACTTGCCAACTAAACTTGGCTTTGGGAGCTGCCCATGGTAAGAGGTAGGCGCTGGCAGCAGCAGCAGCGCGTGCGGCGCGTGGTGTGCGCGGCGGCGTGTGCCTGAGCGGTCCCTGGAACCAACGTCTGCTTTCTCCCACAGGGATTTGAGGCGGCTGGGAGTGACACTTGTTGGTCACCAGAAGAAGATAATGAACAGCCTTCAGGAGATGAAGGTCCAGTTGGTGAATGGGATGGTGCCATTGTAACTTGGTTTTAAAGTTGCTTCCTCAAGTGGGTCAGTCCTGCACTTTGTACACTAGCCCTGAGATTTATTTTGACTAAAAAAAAAAAGAAAAGATAAAAAGGGAAATTCAGTGGTTTCTATAACTGAAGGACATTGGCCTCTGCCGCAGTGTTTCTAAAGCAGTGTTTGACTGAAGTTTTCCTTTTCTTCCTATTTGTATCCTCATTTTCATGAAGTTAATGTAAGATGCATGGAACATGGAAACGAATCTGCTGTACATGAGGCTAACCCGTCTCTTAAGCTTCAGCGACTACAACAACAAGCCTTCCCACCACACGTTGTCTGTACATGGGAGATAGATAGATATATATATAGCACTTTTATATACTGAATTACAGCAGCACATGGTAATACTTCCAAGGACTGACTTGAGTGGAGGAGTTCTGTAGCCGTTCGTGGGCTCCCAAAAGCTGCGGTTTACTGAAGTTTAACTTCGAGTCTTACTTGTCTACAGAAGTGTATTGAAGAGCAATATGATTAGATTATTTCTCGATAGATATTTTGTTTTGTAAATTTAAAGAAAAGAAAAAAATGCTGTTACACAGCATTAAGTTATAGAGACTAGTGTATAAACATGTTGCTTGCTCCATGGCAAATACAATACAGGGTGTATATTTTTTTTCCTCCCTCTGTGTTACCAAGTTCTTTTCGTTTGCTTTTCTGGGAGGATAATACACGACAGAGATGTATATACTGTACAGTTTGCTACGCATCAGGTACAAGATCGGGGCTCTTTCCTTGATTTGTTCTTTTTTTTTCCCCTCCTCTTTTACTTTGTTTTGTTTCCCTTTTCTGTTACTGCTATGCTTTGTATTTTTGCTGCTGTTTGGTTTGAGCAACATATAAAACCTTCAGGAATTTTGGTTGCGTATATGAGGTAGAGGGAGTCTGCTTAAATAAAAGGCATCACCCCCTCTTCCTTTCCACCATGGGCTGGGGACATCCAGAAGAAGAAAAGTAATAACATCTGGTTCTCGGTGGCCTCCAGCAACAACGTGGCATCGGTTACCATGTATATGAGTCCTGCTCAAAGACAGCATGGGATTGCCTCCGGAGCAGCATTTCAGCCCAGTAGCCATCACCCAGTGCAGCCCTCACCCCTGTCGCTGGAGCCCAGGAGAGAAACCACAAGGTGGTTTTAGCTGGAAGGAAGGGATTTTGCTGTTCCTCTTCTCATTCTGGGGGTTAAGCCCTGGGGTGCAGTGTGGAGGCGAGCCCGTGGTCATCCAGCATGGAGATTTTGCACTATTTCCCCCAAAGGGGTGGTGATGGTGGGATTATTTTGGGAACTGTGGTGTCACAGGTTGTCTCTCTGGGCATTTTTGGTTTGTGGATGGACCTGGCCACTTTGGGGCAGAGCACAGAGAGGAGGGAAGAGCAGAGCAGCCCAATGTGGTCACAGCAGTGGCATCCGTGGGAGAGAAGGTGCCATCCATCTGGGACTGGCACAGCTCAGGTCAGCACTTAGTTGTGGCTGGGGTTCAATATGTCCATTAAAGCTCACAGCTGCTGTTTTCAGAGGGACCTGAGGGCAACCCAATCCCCGTGAAATCCCACCAAGAAACAATTTGGAGCTGTCCTCCTCTTTTTGTTGTAGATAGGATTATTCAGCACAATTAATTTGGTATTCATAGGTTGAGCTTTTTTTTTTTTTTTTTTTTTTGTGAAGGTTTTCGTAAAGATAAGGATTTAAAAATGGCTCAGCAGATGGCAAGTGTTTGCTGTTTTTGTATATATATTGCTTCTTTAGAGGTTGGGTAGCATCTTGTAGCATCCTTCCTTGGTGATAACATCAATATACTGACTTGCCGCAGCTCCCTTTGTCCCCGGCTCTGCAGAGCTGAGCCCAAGGAGCTCATCCAGTGCCCAAAGCGTGTCCTTCACATTTTGCAGAAGCAGGTGAATGCCATCTTCAGCTGGTTCAAAGGTCTGTCTTCCATGTCCCCCAAGCCTTTGGATGAGAAAGAACAGTTTCTAAGGAAAAGGGAAAGGTCTGGAGGAGAGACCAGGGCTTCTTCGCGCAGTATTTGCCTGTTTTGAAATCACCTCCTCCCCGTTCTCTGCGAGTTGCTGCCAAGCTCCTCGGGAATCGGGAGAAAAAGGAGGGAGAGGAGCTGCAGTGAGGTCTGACAAATCTTGATGGTGTGATTCCTCATCCTGTTGTTTCATTTTGGCAGTCACCAGACCACAAAGGAGCGGGGAGGGGGGGATCAAGACATAACACTTTCGGCGCATAAAAGAGATTTGTCATATAATAAATAAGATTATTAGAGCTGTCAGCAGTACTGTCTTGGGATTATTTGTGCTTCCCTGCCTGCAGCACTTGGGAAAATAACCCATAGGAAGACAGAAACAACTTGGTTCATCGGGAGAAATTGTTCATTCGCCGCCTGCATCCATCGGCCGCACCGAGAGAGATGCTATTAGCAAATATGCAGCCCTTTCTGCCCATCATCTCGGCTCGTTCCTTACCTGTTGGCTGCGGGAGGAGTTGGGTTTGGTCTTTTTTCATGGACGTTTAACAGCAAAATCCCCTTTTCACCATTTGTGGGGTTTTAAAGGTGTATGTGGTACGGCTGGGATGCATACCAGGTGCTGGAGTTACCTTCAAAATTACGAACTAGTGGAAAACAAACTGTTCTTAAGCCAGACTGCATTTGTAAATAGGGCGCCTCTTCTCAGTTCCTTCAATAAATAAATAAATAACCTTTTCTATTTATTTCAAGAGCTGTTCTTGCTACAGATCTCTGTATAATAGGCTTTGTCTCAGAGCTAAAAATAAAATAAAATGGTGTTTTAATGAGCAGGGTCCAAAAATTACAGCTTCTATGTCCACGAGCAAATACCAGAGACAACGGAGGTTTTCAGTTCCCATCCAAGAACTACGAGTACTCTGTATTTTGGGCATGATCGTATATATATTGGGGTGCAGCAGCAGAACATGACAGTAATATTTCAGTGATTGTGCTCTTTGTAAGGGCTGTGTGTGGATTTTCTGCCGATGGCAAGTCTGAGTGCTTTGCTTGTCCAGCTTGCTGCTGCTGTGGCTGGTTCAACGAATACTGTTTGTTCCAGTATACTTTGCTGCTAACTGCAAGGAAGGTATTTCAAATGGTCTAGGAGGTGAAAAGGCTCTTTTCAATATAGTTTTGTCCCTGAGCATGGCTTGTGTAGACTGTCCCGCTTTCATTCTGTAGCTACCATTTGGTAAAGTTATTTGAGCATAAAAAAGGAAGACTGATTTAAAAGAAAAAAAAAAATCAGTTTAAAATTTTATTTAGTCCTTCTATATGTTGATAGCAAACAGAACAAAAAATGAAGTTAATTTTTTTTTTTTTTGTCTATTCAGTGTTGAACATAATGTAGAAGTCCCAGTGGTCAAGAAATTGTGACTCCTTGGACTGCTGTGGTCTTGAAATTAGTCATTAAGGCGTGTGTAACATATATCAGTAGCAGTCTTAAGAATAATGCTTAGTTTTCAATCCTTTATTGTAATTCCTTAGGGCAGGTAGGGCGGGAGCTGGTGCATCCAGTGCTGCCAGAGCCGCAGCATCCATCTTGGCTCCTCGCATCAGCATTTTAACCCATAGGAGACTGTAGCATTGCTGTATTTATTCCTCCTCTTTTACTCCCCCCACCTCCTTGGATGCTCTGTGCATTTTGTTTGTGTACATGGGTTTTTTTGTAGTGTAAGATATGAAATTTTCTATTTTTTCATAAAAATAAAAACCTTTGACTAACAGCGACATCCAGTTGTGGATCACACACACGCGTGCCCCCTTGGCTTTCCACAAAGCATCAGGATTTTCCCCCTTGGAATAAATAAATCCTCTTTATTTTTTCTCTCCTAAATACAGCCTTGGTGCTAATCTTGTGGTCCCTGGGGGAGAGAGGGGCCTCTGGGACAAGGGAGACATGTAGACCCAACATGAAGGCATCCTACTTTGTTACAGGCTGTTTGTCTTTGTTCTGTTTCTGTTTTGGGGGGGAAATCTGCTTTTTAGTCTGGTATGTGGGGCAAAGCACCTGCCGAATTGACCGAGCCCCAGAGCAGCCCCTGGCCACACCATTCCTCAGAAATACCAATTTTTGTGATATTTTTCCCCTAAGAATTGATTTTCTTTTCCTCTGATTTTTTTTTTTTGGGATGGAACCCCAGCAGATGCATAATCAGCCAGAGTGGCCGCCACCACATCCCCAACCCCATTCCTCTCCTGCCTCATGGATTTGGGGGCAACCTCATGCTGCAAAGGGGCGTGGGCCAGCCTTAAAGAGAGGTGAGAAAAACCATGGATGGGAAATGCCGAGGGATATGGGGGAAAAGATCAGCCTGGGAAAGTTCTAAAGGAGGTGGTGGTGGGCAGCCAGCGTCGTCTGGCTCCTGCGAGGTGACCACTGCTGAAGGACAAAGGGGAGAGCTGAGGATGGGGATGCTGGTTCTCCCGATGTCACGGGAAGCCACAGCAGACACTGGGTGGTACACTCATACCCTGGTCAGGAAAGGCACGGAAGGCTGGGACAGCAGAGGAATGCTGCTGTAGATATTGAAGGGAGCACAAGGTCAATTGGGTTAGCAAACTGAGGTTGTCAGCAACTCGGATAAAATCTCTCTGGATTGACAGGCTAGTCCCCATGCTGTGCTTTCTTATTCAGCCCGGGATTGTCTGCTGTGGGAACACGGTGGTGACAGAGACTGGGAGGGATCAGAGGGCTGTGAGGACAGGGGAAAAAACAGTATTAACTCGCCCCATGTAGGCAACGTCCTTGATAGCTTCATGGAGGCAGAGAGCCTGCTAAGGGGAAAACAAAAATGAGGAAACTTCTTTAAAGAAGCTGAAAGCAAAATAGCTTTGCAGGTGACGTGGAGGCATTGGACAGCTGAGGCTGGGCTCATGGGGAAAATGGGAAGTGTCACCACCTCCAGTAGCTTCAAAACAAAAGGAATTAAAGAAAGCAAGTGAAAATCCTGAGGAACAAGGGGGTTTAACAAGGTCTCCCTGATTTCAGCTGCCATAGAAATGGGGATGGTGCCCTCATGAAGATACATCCATGAGACCATCTGCCTCCTGTCCCTGTTCCTCAGCCAACGTGATCAGGAGGGAGAAGGGGATTAGGATGCAAGTGGACAAAACTTTCTACTGCTACCAGTAAAGATGAGAGCTGGCTGCAAACTCCTTCCATAATGCTCTGTTTTAAGTGAGCATTAAGGAATTAGGCAACTTACTTGTGCCTTTGTGCCTGCCTTGGTTTGGGACCAGCTCTTACACAGACCTTGAATCAGGGTTTGCTTATCATTTTCCACCACTGGGCTCAGTGTGAGAAGAGGCACTTGCACCCTGTGGCCACCAACTAATAAATGTATCTGCTCAGAAAGGTAGGGTGCGTTACCTGCAAAGCAAGTCTTTAAGCATGTGCCTGGCTTATTTTTTTGGGTGGTTCTTCTGCACAGCCTCCAGCTGGTCCCACAATAAATGCGCAGCTGCATCTGCAGTCGCAAATGCCAACTATGAGCGTGCTTAAAAAGGTGCAAACAGAGTAATATTATTCTTTGCCTCACTCTTGTTTTCAGTAAACCTGAAACAAACTGCAAAGCAAGATGACCCCAGTGCTGGCGACATTGCAGGGCAGCAAAACAGCACCTCTGTCTTATTTTTCCTATCTAATAACCTAAAAACAGGGCTGGTGGGACTCCAAACCAACACACTCCCCCTCCTCTGCCAGCCTGGCAGGGTTCGAGCCTGTAGTGCCAGCATCCCCAGAGGATGCTCCGGCCCCAGGGCAGGAGCAGCGGGGAGGCTGCTCCCCATCACCCTGTGAAGCCAAGCTGCCGTGCAGAAAGCGATGCAAGATTTATGAGGCCGTGGGGAGAAAGAGCAAGGGACTCTTCATGTATTTTTCATGGGCTGAACTGCATAAATGGCATGCAATGCATAAACTGTGACCGGATACTTCCACAGAATAGGGACTGGCGAGCAGAAGAAGAGATGAAAGAATGAGATAGGTTTATTCAAGTCAACAGGGCCTGTTGAAAGTCACCCTCGAGTGCATTAAGAAGCAGCCAAAACAGCATGGCCTGATCCCAGGGCAATTAATCTTTGCCAACCCAAGGAGGGAACCAGACCCGAGGACTG
This sequence comes from Charadrius vociferus, assembly GCF_000708025.1. Lineage (NCBI taxonomy): Eukaryota > Metazoa > Chordata > Aves > Charadriiformes > Charadriidae > Charadrius > Charadrius vociferus. The sequence goes on from NW_009648150.1 coordinate 273,237, forward strand.
GAGAAGGGCATACATCGTACCTGCTTGGTAAAATGGATGGGTGGGAGGGGAGAGACCACCTCATCTGCAGTGGCTTGGATGCAGTGCGGGACTTGGGGAGTTGCTAGGACAAACTATTGCCCCAGCAGCCAGGTCAGTGCAGAAAGTGAACTGACATCGAGGCATTGCAAAAAAAACTTCAAAACGGGGTAAGATGGGGAAAAAAGGGCTACACTGGAAAACTAAATGCAGGGATGCAGGGGGGAGTGCTGCATAGGTGGCGTTCCCCGTGGCAGTCTCCTCAGCAGGTGCACGTGTGCTTCCAAGTGTGCATTTTTAAGAACACATCTGCTGCCAGAGTTCAAGATGTGTACATGAAGATGGACATCAAGGAAGCAATCCCAGGTTAAGAACCAGGGCAGAGCAGCATGGCCAGCAAAAAGGCTTTGCTCATTTTGCACCCCTGAGAGCAAACCAGGGTGTGCTTACAGTCACTGCACCCCATAGGGTCTCCAGGGAAAAAGCCTCGGACAAACTGGAGGGGGGCATGATGCTCACTGAAGATACCCGGTTGCCCCTCAAACAAGACTTCCAGTTGGAGCATTTGGGGCAAGTCTGTTGGGAGCCACTGGATATTGATGGCTGCAGACCCCTGCATTACAGTGACCTTTGATAACCCATTAATGTATGGCTCATTATTTTCCTCCTGGGAAGGCCTATGAGCCAGCCGTGGAGGAGAACAAGTCACCCACATAGGGGATTTTCTTACCCCATCATTTCCTCACCTCCAGCTGGGGTCAGCTCAGCTATTCATAGCACCAGCCATTAGCAATATTCAGCAAATAACGTATAATAAAAGAAAGAAGATGCTTTCTTACACTGATGTGCAGCTTTGATAACCTATTAGTAGCTCCAACCGGGATTTTTTTGACCACAAAACTCTTTGAGCTCCCCCATAAGCAGCCGACAGATGCGTTTGTGGTGGTGAAGATTACTTATTTCTCTCCAAGCTTATTTTTTTAACTATGAAACCAAAAGAAAAAATATTCTGAGCTGAAAAAAAAGGCAGCAAAACTGTGAGATAGGCTGCCAGCCGTTTTCTTGGTTTGCTCCCAATAAAGGCCATATTTATTACAAGAAAATTGAAATCCTATCGATTTCTCTTCTGAGGCGCTGTGTTTCAAGCTTGACATTTAAACATGAAACTCCGGGCTCCAAGGTTTAATCATTTACTCCTCAAGAAATACAGTGTGTGGAGCTGCTGAGCAAAAGGGCATGTGAGGTAAAAATTGTATTTCATTGGGAAAAGGGAAAAAAAAAAAGAAAAAGATGATAGGGAAATGATATGTTCATTTAAAAAAGAAGACAGGGAACAAAGTCTCTCATCCGGTGGGAAAAATACCAGTGAAGCAGCGTCCTGCAGTCCCTTTTCATGAGACGTGTAGGAGCTCAGGACCACTGGGCTTGGTAATATCTTTCAAATATGATAAAACCCATGGTTGGACCCAGATATTGGAGGAGGAGAGGAAAGGAGGCATGTGTGGATGGATGGATATGGATGGATAGATAATTATGCATGTGCATGCAGAAGCACTGGAGGATAAACTCTTAATTAAGACAAGGATTAGGGCACAACTGGTAAATGGTGAATGGCAGAAGATAGCCTGGGAGTGACATGGATCGGGCTGAAAAGGGGCGTTTTTGGGCCAGGTGGAGAGGATAAATGGGGATTGTCAAGGTTTGGCGCTGGTAAGGATTTGACCTCAATTAATGATCCTGGCCCAGGATGAATTAATGACCCTGGAGAGGTGGCCAGAAGGGAGGGGATGAAGACAGTGCTGGAGCAGCTGCAGAAGGGATGGGTGGTCTCACTAGTCCTAAAATCCCACAGAGATCCATCCCACCAGGCAGCCACCAGCCACCGAAGCAGGGAAGAGGGGATTGAATGGGCATAAAGTGGCTGGGAACATGCATTTGGTGAGAAATTAGGTGGAGGGGAGCCACAGATAAGGCTTGCATCCTGGCTTGGCCGCAGCTTCTGGGCTTGAAATTCACTCGCAGACCTAAAGGTGAAACCCCGGTGTCCAGGTGGGGAAGGAATGTCCTTCTTCGGCTCAGAAGCAATGGCCCTTTGGGGGTTTTTTAGTGTTTTGCAGTGGAAAACCAGGCTTTCAAAGGTTTGTGAGCAGCTGGATACACACCAAACCCTGCATGGGGACCGGCTTACTCAGCAGCAGCTAAAACCTGGTTTGGGGTGACTTTATGCCCTGAGCATGCTGAGGTGGGTCCTTCCTTTGGCCCGGCAAGGGGAGAGGGAAGCAAGAGTGGTGCCTTCACCCCTTTGAAACCCAGAGTTTGGAGAATGAAGCGGCACAGCCAAAATCACAGGTCTTTCTGTAGCAGCGACTTTTCCAGCAGAAAACAATAAAATAAAATAAAAATAATAAAATAATTGTAAATCTTCTGTGTGGGGAAAGGCTGGTGGCTCTGGCAGAGGCAAAGTTGGGATGCCCCTTGGGAGGGCAATGCCAGGGCTGCAGCATCCGCAATCAGCATGAATAGTTGTTGCAGGGCACAGAAATCCGCCCTCTGATAACTTCATCACTCTTCCCAGCCTTTACTAAGAGATGTGGGTCATTGCACTGCTCTCCCATTTTATGCAGCAGCTGCATGGACCCCACACTTTTCATCCCAGGGGTGGCTCCAGCCGTGGGCAAAGTCCTCATGCACTATCCATCCCTCCCTAATGCCCCAAAATCGGGTGATTTCTTTGTTAGGGAGGGCAATTAGCATTCAGGTGCTGCTGACAGCGTAATCAAAGGGGAAAAGGCTGACAGTGATAGCTGCAAAGCCAGGGCCCACGTCAGAAATGTAATGGAGAAAAAAATTACGGCAAGCAAGCACGTTCAGATCCAGACTTCAGCCGCAGTGGGTATGGGGGAAGAAAAGAGCCCTGCCTCCTGCTAGTTTATCATCCACGCTCTGGTGATCCTCATGGCCGTAGCTGATAAGCAGCCCGGCTTCTCCAGCAACGGTAGCATCCCTGTAATGAGGGGCTGAGACCACCCGGGTACCACCCAGGGATGCTGCGAGTCCTTGTGGCACTGCATCCTAGTTGTTTAAAGCCAGAACTTTGCCTTCAGAAAAATCAGCTTATTGCGGGTGTCTTTGTGGGTGTTGCTGCTGGGGTTTGTAATGGGGGGGATTTAAAGGCCCTGGAGTTTTGCAAGCTGCTGGTTGGGGAAGTGCACATCCCAAAATCGCTGAAAAGGGGTGAAAAAAGAGATAAAGCCTGATGGCTTGCAGTGGATTTGCTTGTAAAAAGAAGACTCAAAACACCAGTTAATTGTCCTAGTGACCCCTCCATCCCTGTAAATTTGGAAAGCCTGAGTACAGCTGAGTTTTGAGAAGGGAAAGACCAGGTTATGGCCCTTTCCATGCAATGGGAGGCTGTGCAGTGTGGCATGGCTCGCTTTGAAACCAAACTTCCCTCAAGCAAAAAAAAAAAAAGGACAAGAAAGGCAAAAGGCCTATTTTCTTGGAGAAAAAACACCAGTCAGTCGAGCAGTGAGCTGAAACGCCTCCATCAGCAATGGCGTTGTACGGGTGTCTGGTCCCTGGAGATGGCAGGGGATAGTTATCCCAGATTAAGCTTTTTTTTCAACAATATTATTTGCTTATTCAGGGAGATGAGGTGTCTTATTTTCTAAAAGAAAGATGAAAAAGACAGCAGCTGTGCTCCAGGTTATTTTTTACTCTGCGGAAACGTCCCACTGATGAAGCGGTGAGTTTGTAGGAGTTGATAAATCAGGAGTCGAACAGAAAACAGAAGGTTATTTTTGTTTCCCTAGCCTAGTGATTTGATTTGATTTTAGCTTCATTTGAAGCTGACCCTTGGCAAAGCCCTTTTATATTCCCTGGGAAGGTTTACCATAGGGCACTGCAACCTCCCCAGCTTTGGCAAGTGACGGTGTGGAGGGAGGTTATAAAAATATAGAAGAGTATATTTTAAAAAGTATAATATATATATATAAGACAAATATAAAAAATTATAATGTATATTTAAAAATATATTAAAACCTTTAGCAAATCAAAGTTAAAGCTCTAGAAATGTGATCTTTTGCTTGCCCCAAACAAGGGAAAGCAAAATAATCTCTCCAGGCTTGCCATGCTGAGGAGTTATATTTGTGTGTGTATCTAAGCGATGCAGAAAGGGAGCTGAACTTCTGCTAATAAGCAGCTACTCAATACGCCTTGATGAGTGAATGTATTCAGAGCCTTAGAGAGCGAAGTGTTTGCCACAGCAAGAATGGGAGATGATTCCCCTCCTGTGAATTTGCCTAAGTACAGAATAAACATCTATTTTCTTTCTGCCTTCCCCCTTTTTCTAAAGCCCAGCTGTCTGTTAATGCATATAATGACGGTCCCTCCAGGGACCGAGCCTGAATTCCCATTCATATGCAAAAATCATAAGTGAGAAACTTTAGATTTGGCCCAAATAACGTTGTGCGCTTCTCCCAATTAAGGAAATTCCAGCTTGCTGTATTTTTCCTGCCCAGTCCATGCCAGATGTCTTTAAAAAAAGGGGGATGTTTGTTGTCGCTGATTATTCCTCTGTGTAGATCCAGAGCCGGCGACAAGGAAAGGATGCTCCTGGCACCCCTTTAGCGCACCGCCTCTGCGCTGGAGCTTGGAGTGAGGGAAAGCGGGGAGGGTGGGGGAGGAATTGCCTGCTCGCATGGCCGCATTCGTGTTGAACACCAAACCTCTTGTGAGCGTGTTGCGTTGACCCTGTGAAAGGTAACTGCTGTGTCACAATGGGATGCATTTAGGGAGCCCTTCAGATGCTGTTAAAGGTATTTGCCTTTTCTTTGCAGTTGTAGCCCAAGCGATGTGTGCAAAGGGAGTAAGTTGATGCTATGTGGTCCAGACTTGGGGGATACATATTAAGGTATCTTTAAAAAGTGGAGCAGTGACCCCCTGGCATTGCAGGGCAAGCAGCGCCCTGTGCATGCTGGCCAGGTGATAGCTGGCCTTCCTCCAGCACCTTAACGGACATCAGGAGAGAAGGGAAAAAAAGGTCTCAATATGACAGCAAAGGGCAACTGGGAAAATCAGGTATTTGTGCAAAAACAGCAAAAAAAAAAAAATTTGTGCAAAAAATACTCTCTTTCAAGTAGACCACTCAGTGCTTGCACGCTGGTCAGCTCTGGCTCTCTGCCTTGAGCTGCCCTCCAAGAGCCTGCAAAATGGTCATACTAAGGAAAGCAGAGGCTTAGGAACCTTCTTTTACATTTCACCAAACCATTTTGCTTTTACAGGCAGCTCTCTGGCATGGTGAAGGAGATGCACTGAGCAGAAAGAGAAGGGTGATGCTTTTGCAGCGAAGATTTGCTGGAGATGAAGCACTAGAGCAAATGCTGAGGCTCACCCCTGGGTGATGGGGTTGGGGATGGGGGATGATCTCATTTTGGCAGAAATAGCTATGAGCAGCTAGATTGTTACTGGAAAACCAAAGCCCCAGGTTATTTCTCTGTTGGGAGGCTCAAGCATCACTGCAGGGTTATTTCGGGCAGTGTGGCGGGCAAGTAATTTTTCAGGTTGGATACTTGCCTTGGGACTGTATGCTTCAGAGAGAGGAACTGATTTAAGAGGAAGGCAGGCAAATTCAGGACTTTTTCTTTTTTCCCATGGAAAAGGAAGGGTCAGGAGAATATTTCTTCCCCACCATCTCAAGACAAATGGGAACTTCGCAGCAACGAGGCAGTGGCTGCCTGTTAAGAAACTGGGGAATTTGGGCTGTGGGGGTTTTATGCTGAGCCTCACAGCTGGTGCAGGTGTACTTCCAGCCATGAGAAGTAATAACAGTCCCGGTGGAAACATTCAGCTGCAGTAAAAGCAGACAGAAATCTAATAGCCATGTGAATGCAATGTCAATGTTTACAGAGGGAGGTCAAAAAAGATAACTCTGCTCAGGAAATGTCAGCAGAGGAAGAGGCATTTGCGGCATTTGCATTCATGCTGGAGCAATCCCTGCAAGGCTGGGGAATATTGAGGAGGTTTTGCAACTTCCAGCCCTCTTCACACCATCTTTTTGCAGTGTCACAGTGTTGACCGCAGTGGTTTTGGGCACCTCCACATTGCCTGGAAGCGATGCTGGATGCTTCTGCCCTGCTGGGAATGCAAGTGTGGATGCAGGTGGCTTTCCTTATCTGCTGTTAACACGGGCTTGTACAGAGAGGGAAAGACAAGTTTTTTTGTAAGAGTGCCTTTTTGTAAAACTTTGCAAAGTCCCATGAAACACCAGTCCCGTGTAGCCAGGCAGGAGCTGTGTTTTACCCTGACCAGCTGAGGAGGTCTATGCTATAAATTGCGTTGCTTAATTTAGCTGCCAGATATCAGGGCAAGAAATTACCAAATTCTCATTGCTTTTTCTCCGGGGTGGAGGCAGGATTATGAGTTTAGCTAAAAGATTTCAGAATATTTTTCTGCAAGCTTATTGCTTAGGGTGGAAAGTACTCAAGATGGGTTTAATCCCTATTGCTCAGTGTTATTAGTAATTATTACTGATAGCACAAGAGTTTCCAAGCCCTTTTAAATCAAGACCAAGGCTGCTTTTTGCAAGTATGGGTGGTTCCTGCTTGGGAGAAGTTATAGCTATGGCAGGGGCAAGCAGCAGAAGCACGGGCAAGGGCACAGCATCAGAAACAGCTTTTTGCCACTGTATCCAGCTGCCACCCACGGATATTTCCCATGGGAATGGCAGGATCCCCAGGTGATGTTCCCAGGTGTCAGAGGGCAGGGGAACATCACTGCCCCACAGAGCACGGTCCCCCTGTGACTGCTGGGGGGGAGCGGGTGTTTCCCCGCAAGAGGATTGTTACCCTGGGGAATGAAGCTTGTGTCATCCCAGAAAAGCCGGAAAACTCCCGTGCGTTGGCCAAGTGGAAGAAACACCTCTTGCCAAGGAGCAAGTTTCTTCCTCTGTCCTTGGGCTGACTTTTTGCCTGTAACTATTTATGATCAATGAAAACTTCAGGCACCAGTGGCCTGTGAGGATGTGGGATGTGCCAAGCTGTGATTTTCATTGGCCCCCAGTGTTCAGCAGTATATACATGTGCACAGCCAAATGGATGGGAAAACACCAGGTGACACAGAGCCAGCGATGTAAAAGGGCAGTGGAAACTCCTTTTTGCTTGCCTTTGCACCAAGTGCTGTGCCCATGTTGGACTGGACCCAAAGGCAGGAGATTTAGGGAGCTGAAAGGGTTGAAAGTGGGAAAACCTCTGTCATAGCACTGAGTTCAGGGGATGGGGCAGCCCTGCAAGGTGCAGAGCATCCCATATCTCTGTCCCATGTCCCTGGGGTGGCAAAGGACATCTCTGAGGCATGGAGAAAGTAATTTTGGGTTTTCCAGCTCCCTCCAGATTAAAGGATATTGTATTTGGGGGGGGGGGGGGGGATTTTTTGGAGATGCTTCTTTGCTGGCCATTTCCCTCATAACAGTTTTAGTAATAAAACAAAATTGGCAACAAAATTGGTGGCCGCCGTGCCGGGCACCTTTGGCAGGTTTATGCCACTGGGTGTTTAAAGCCAAGTGATACAGATTTATTCTGCATGGGATCTTGTGATTTGCTCTGTCTGCGGTGGCAGTCAGCTGTAATTGAGTTGGTGTTAATACTGGTTAGTAAAAAATTACACCATGTTACCAACACCTGAGCGCACAGATACCACAGCGGGGCATACGTGTGTGCGTGCGGGGAGGGCTTTGCTGCAGCCCACAGAATATCCAACGCCGTCCCCCTGAAAATGAAGTCCCGCTGGCATTGCCCC
>NW_009648150.1:281557-283490 GCF_000708025.1 Charadrius vociferus
TTTCCCACAGCATTCTCCTGGAGAAACTGGCTGCTCATAGCTTGGACAGGTGCACTCTTCGCTGAGTAAAAAACTGGCTGGGTGGCTGTGCCCAGAGAGTTGTGGTGGATGGAGTTAAATCCAGTTGGAAGCTGGTCACAAGTGGTGTTCTCCAGGGCTCAGTATTGGGGCCTGTTTAATATCTTTATCTGTTTAATATCTTTATCAGTGAGGGGATCGAGGGCACCCTCAGTAAGTTTGCAGACAACATCGAGTTGGGTGGGAGCATTGATCTGCCTGAGGGTAGGAAGGCTCTACAGAGGGATCTGGACAGACTGGATCAATGGGCCGAGGCCAATGGTATGAGGTTCAACAAGGCCAAGTGCCGGGTCCTGCACTTGGGTCACAACAACCCCATGCAGCGTTACAGGCTTGGGGAAGAGTGGCTGGAAAGCTGCCTGGAGGAAAAGGACCTGGGGGTGTTGGTCAACAGCCATCTGAATAGGAGCCAGCAGTGTGCCCAGGTGGCCAAGAAGGCCAATAGCATCCTGGCCTGTATCAGAAGTAGCATGGTGAGCAGGACTAGGGCAGCGATTGTCCTCCTGTTCTCAGCACTGGTGAGAGGAGCGCCCCGAGGCAGCGGCTGAGTGTACCTGCACAGTGGGCCTGGGGCACTCAGTTCCTGGGGTGGCTGTGCCAGCGAGGACCAGGGAATTTCCAGTGCCACAGGAGGGGCTGGGTCCCTGCAGGGTCCCCAGGATGGAGGGGTGTCCGTGGGAGCAGTTTTCCAGTCACGTTTTCCAGTTTCTTGGCTCCAGGCTTTGCTGTGGTGTCTTGATCATGGCTGGCAAAATGGCAGTGGGCAGGAAAATCCTGCCCGGCCTTCCAGACTCCATCAGCAGAGCCAGCCCTGGGGTGCTGCTTTTGGGAAGGCAGAAGTGCCTGAGAGCTAAGGGGGAGGTGGGGGTGGGGGGCGGTGACAGGACACCACCGCGAGGCGAGTGGCCAAGTGGTGGGGGTGGCTCCTGGGTGCCCCCAAGGCTTTGTGGGCAGTGAACAACTTGTGCATGGTAGCACCTGTGGTGGTGACAAGATTGGGACTGGAATGGGTTTGACATCTTTGGTTTCTATTGTGTCCTGGGTGGAGAAAGGAAGAAAAAGGCTGGCCAGGAGACGAGGGGAGGACACACACAGGCAGGGGCTAAGCATCTGCAGAAGCTTCTTTTTTGGAGGGAACTGGGCAGAAAAGCAGAGGGAAGCTGAGACCCAGGTGTCCCTGTGAGACCACATCCCCTGAGGTCCCAGCAGGAGGAACCAAAGGGGCCAGAGGCTGGGACTGGGCTTGCAGAGAAGGCCATTGCTGGAAACCATTCAAGGACCAAGGGCGAACCCAAGTGATGGACGGTGGGGAAATGCTGTGGTTTTGGGCCATGGGGGTCCCCTGGGTGCTGCTGCCTCTGGCCCCCGCCTTGTGGCAACCAGGGTACAGAGCTGGGACAGTCAGCCCCCCAATTCCTGTCCCCAGCAGCTCTTCCTTGAGGAAGAGGCGGTGGAGACTTGTCCCAGCTCTGGGTACAGGTGTCCCTGAGGGACTCGTGGGGAGACAGAGTTATCTGCCCCATGGCTGCAGTAGAACTGGTGAGCCAAAGGACACCTCGAATGGGACAGGTGACGTGAGGATAGACCCTGAGGTGGCCTGGGGGACTCTGGCCCGTTCCTGCTCTCACCCGCTGATGTCCGAGCTCCGGCGCTGCCCGCCTGGGAGCAGCAGGGGGCCGAAACCTGTCCCCCACCCAAGAGGAGCTGGGGAGAGCAGGACCCCCGCCGAGCATAGACCGGGCAGGGGTGCTCTGGAGCGGGGAGCCCCGAGGGGAAATGCCCGGCCCGCCCTGCCCTCGGGGACCCCGCTCCCTCCTCCGGCAGACCCAAAAGTCCCGGGCGGGCCGGGGGCCGG
>NW_009648150.1:284627-285297 GCF_000708025.1 Charadrius vociferus
ACGGGCGCGGCGGGGCTGTGCCCCATCGCGCCCTGAGCGCGGGGACCCGGTCCCGTGTGCCGGGGCTCCCAAACGGCGACTGAGCCCTGCGCGGTTTGGGGGGGTTGAAACTGGGCTCATTTGGGCAGGTTTAGGGCTCAGAAATCGAGACTTACGTCCTGCATTGTTGGAACCAGACTCATTTTTAGGCAGTTCTAGGGTTGGAAAATGAAGTCCTGTATTTCTGGAGTTTGAAACCAGGCTCACGTGACCAATTTTGGCGCTCTGAAACAGAGATGAAGTCCTGCGTTTTGGGTGCTCGAAATCAGACGCGCTCAGGCAAATTTTTGGGCTCAGAAATGAAGTCCTGCATTTTTGGGGCCAGTTTTGGGAACTGAAAAAGAGAGGCTAAGTTCTCTCATGTGGGGGCTTGACCCCAGGCTCTCTTAGCCAGTCTGGGGGCTCGGGCTCAGCCCTGGATCCCCCCGGCTGCTCCCTCCCCCCCCGGGGAGGGCCCGGAGCCAAAGGCGCTTTGAGAGCCGGGACGCCCCTTCCCCTCCCCGGGCCGTTCCCGGTCGGTGCTCACGGGCTCGACACCCCGCTTCGGGCACCGCCGGACCCGGGCAGACGGTGCCGGGGCAGCTCCTGCGCTGCCGGCGATTCCCGGCCTTTATCCTGTGTCTGCCCCGAG
>NW_009648150.1:286197-294469 GCF_000708025.1 Charadrius vociferus
TTTTTCGTGGGTCACACCCGGGTGCGGGTTGGCCTTGGGCAGGGGGGTGGGAGGGCGCTGGGGGCTGGGCAGGGTGCGTGGTCCCCCGCTGGAGGTTGGGGTCTGGTCACGTTTATCCCTGAAGCTTGGAGGGTTGGTGTGCACCGGGCCAAACTCGACGTGTGAGATGGGGGGAAAGGCACTTTTCACACAGTCTTCGTGTGTCCAACTCTTTGTTCAAGGGGTGTCCACAGCCAGAATAGTCATTAACTCAGTCCATATTTAAACAACGTACAGTTATGATAGTGATTGATTTACAACCTTGTGAAAAGCCAAGATCATTTGAAGAAGCAGAAATGAACTGGAGCTGCAGAGCGACTGGAGCTAAAACAAGCTGGTGCTAAAGTGAACTGGAACTGAACACAAGCTGCAGACAAACTCAAAATGAACTGGATCCAAAACAACTGGACCAGGAAGGAGGTGGAGCAGTCCATGAAACAAAGCAGAGCAGAAACTGGGAGCTGTGAATGAGCTGGAGGCAAAACTTGAACTGGAGCTGAAACAAGCAGTAGCCATCCATGAGCTGGAGCTCCTGGTGCCATGGAATGGCCCAAAGAGCCCCTGGAGCTGCTACCCCTGCAGACCCCGCTGCCTCCTGGGCACAGGCAGCAGTCTGAACCTTGCAAAATGTGCTCTAACTCTTAGAGTACATCCCCTGTGTGCTGTGTTGTGTCTTCTGCTGTAGATGAAGCTGTGGCCACACGCAGGAGGGAGCCCCCAAGTCCTGAGCTTTTTGTCCTGTGCTGCCACCCACCCCCCGTGCAGTACCCACCCCCACCTTTGGTGAGGCCCATGGTGCAGGTGGGTGGGTGGCCAAAGATGATGATGGGGATGTCATAGTAGTCCAGCTGGGAGTCCTGCTTGCTCTCCAAGAGCCTGTGCACCAGCTTTCTGCCAGCCATGATCGCCATTGTGGGGAGGGATGGGAAACCCGCACTGGGATGAGGGGGAAGGGCTGGGGTTGGGCATGGGGGGGCACAGCTGTGGTAGCTGAGGTGAGGAGGGCTCTACTGCACATGGTGTAGACTCCTCTCCTGGTGGTGTTCTAGTACTCATTCACCACCACATGGCCCTTGGTGTCCACGTGCACCCCCTGCTGTGGGTAATGGCACCTGCCCTGTCCAAAATGCACCACCAGTAATGCCCGGGGGGGGAGTGGGTGGCCTGTGCTGGCTGCAGCAGCAGCTGCCATATTCCCAGCATTGGGGACACGGTAGGAACATCATCCCATGGCAGGTTCCAGAGACCTGTGGGACTGCAGAAGACCCTGCCTGTGTGGTGGCGTGAGTATTCACTGTCCAAGTGATGACAGTTTCATACTTAGAAGACTGAAGCTCCACAGACAACAGTATAAAATATTTGAAGTGTTGGCCCCTGAGTCCTATAAAACTGGAAGATTGACATTCAGGTAATGTGGAATCACTTTTGGTTTGGGGTTATTTCAATATATCAAAACTAATGGATATTTGCAACCAGGAAGGATTTTAAATTGGTCTTTCCATGTTTGGTTCTGTAGATCACAGCACCGTAGGCTCCTCAATCTAATGGACAAAACAGTGAACTAAATACTGTCATAATTACTGTTTTAGGTCTGTATGAGCCACATGCAAAGAAACTCAAACTAGCCCTTGTGTGAAAAGCTGTACAAATTCCAAAATAAGAAAGTATCTTGCTCCAAGAAATATATTCAAGTGATTGAATGGCTTTTTAGCTAGTAAATGAACATGGGCTGTGGATCTCGGCCACCAACTTGAACAGAGTACTTTAAATTCTCAGAACATCAGCTTTACAACATGTTTCTTCTTTTAGATTTAACTAAGATTTAATAGGCAATGAAACAAAACGAAGTGAAAGGACATGAAATGGGACTTTTTCTCAACTGGTCTAAAGGTCTCTTCCCCCCCCCAAAAGTTCACAGGTCTGCACTGCTTTTTTTTCCAGCTGGGGATTATGCTGGAAAATTCCCATTATTGCATATGGGAAAGCAAAAATACCTATACATAGATAATAGAAGTGTGCAAGTGTTTGTGTGCGTGCAGACACATACATCTACAGATGAATAAATGCGTACAGGTGTATACAGTAATATAACAAAGAAAAAACCCAGTTTTCTGAAACATAATTGAAAAGTTTTTGATTTACATCACACAATGGACCTTTGATTAAATGTGACAGCTGGAGGAGTGGTGGTGTCTTAGCCCGGCTGAGAACTTGACCCTTGGAAAGCAGCTCCATGAACATGACAATCTCTGCTCATCTTACAACAACCAGAGTTCTCAGCTATTTCTCAGATTTTTCCTTATCTTCTACTTTTATCTGTCAGTAACAAGAGAAAGGTGACATGCAAGTCACTTCAAAAGGAAAAGGTAAAGTATGTGACAGACTCACTCTGCCTGTGAATCCTGACATCCTCCTCCCTGTCTGAGACCATCACCAAACAGAAAGACCTCAGCTGCTTTCTCAGAGTACACTGGTCACTCATACACCTTGGGGGAGGGTGTAAAAGCATCTCTGCTTTCAAAATCTCTTCTATGTAACTTGTGCACAGCTTAGCTCTAGGTTTCCTTTTAGACAGCCTTTGTGTATCTTTTCACTATTCCTCTATATATAGTTACAAAGGAGCTGTGTGTCAAAAAAGACTGTTTCCTTTCACTCCTAATCTAGTCTTAAACTCACTGACCATATCCAATTTAGAATCAGCCTCTGCTCCTCACTGCTTGGACTTACTGTCTTCCTCCTGGCAGAGGGGGCAGAGGGCCTTACTGTTCAGTGTTCAACCACACCAGCAGCTGTTCTAGGGGAAAGTGATGATCAACGCCCAATTTTCCCTATGGTTGGCTCCATGGGCCATCAGAGAAAATCACACCAACATCTTGTTTTCTGTGCACCACAAGAACCACAAAGGAAGTGAAGGGGTTTCATAGGGTTTGGTCAGAGCACCTCAGCTATGGTCCTCTGCAGGCAGACAAAAGCTTTGAGGAGACATCATCTTCCACCAGCTGCACTGCTCTAATGCAAGGTTTAATGCAGAGATCATCAGACCTGAACTCTTGGGGGGTCCAATGCAATTCCTTAGTCTCAACTGATGGTGCCAGCTGAAGACCTTATTGTCCCCAGATGTCTCTCTCATCTTCCTCAGGAAGTTGTGACATACAACAGGAATGGCAGAGTATGACAGGTATCTATATGCTGAGCTCCCAGTTCAAATCCATCTTTACTGGGAGTTCAAGCTGCAATACGCTGGAGCAACTGAGATGTAGATTCTTCTCTGTTGAGGCTCTCCTGAGAACATCTGTCAAAGCCCCTACTTGCTAGAACCTGATTTACTTTTGGAAGGTAGGGATTAATGAGACCATTTCAAAGCTTTCCTCTTTACTCAGCCTGAAGTCATGTCTGCAGTAAAATTTCTCTCCAGTCCATGGTTGTGTAGCAGTCTGCAGCGAAATGTTCAGCTGTCCTCCCCTAAATTTAGGTCTTTAAACTGCTTACTTGATCCTAAATGGTGCTTCAGATGCCCAGGTTCCACTGAAAGCAATAACAGAAATGAATGCTTAAATGCCCACTGGAAACAGTAAGTGTAATGAACACATAAAACTGCTGGGGAACGCGGAGCAATTTTTGTTTCACATCCCAACTGGATTCTAGGGGTCTTCTGTTAGAGAGGCCAATTATTGATATCCCTAGGAGCTTATAGCAGAGATTGGCCAGCTTTGGATTCAGCCTTACATCAGTGCATGAGTCTTAAAAAAGCAAAGGGCTAATTTCTCTGCAATCTTTTTCTCGGGGTAAACAAAGCACATTTCCCTAGGTTCTCTGTAGATCAAGAGCATCTCTCACACAGCAGTGCAGGTTAAAAAGGTCAGCCACCTTTAAATAAGCTGTAATTGACACTTACTTCCCAGAATGCAGGTTATCAAAGGTTAAGGTACAGTTCCTGAGGCAGTTGGTGACCTAATTCTGAACATCATTAATCCGTTTCACTCTGAAAAATAGCACTGGCATTTTGAAAAGCCCACTACCTTAAGGGACGTGGCTGCTGTTTTTCTGAAGGTTGGCTGTGTTGGATTCCTTTGCGAGGAGCTCAGGTCATCTCCCACAACTGCTCTGCAGATGATGCTAATGTTCAGCTTTTGGCTTGTTCCATCACTCGTCATTTCTGGCCTGCTGTGTGCAGGGAGCATTCTGCCATGGGAGGGAGCACAGCTCCTCTTCCTCTCACTCTGCTGCAGGTTGGCGAGAGCTTACCCAGTTCCCAGTTGCATATCTCTACCTATTCTCAAACGGTTGGCAATTCCCCCCTTCCAGTGTGGCTTTGAGCAGCTCCTGCTCTGCTCCAACATATCCTTGAAATGTTTAGGCTCAATAAGGGTTATGGGCAACAACTCACCTGACGGCAGACTGCACAAAGGACACTGTTATGCACGAGTCCTCTAGCACTTGGCTTCTCTCTTTTCTTACCCTCTCCATTGTCCTGGGAAGGTGCAGGGCAGCTGCTTTGGTTCCATGCCTGACTCATCCTGCTGTCTGAGCAGAGCTAGCCAGTGTGCTGCCTGAGCATAAAAGCTGTAGTGAGCCTCATGCTCCAGCTCTGTGTGAGTCTTCTCTGCAAGCTGATACAGCAAACGCTCAGACCCTAGCATAGTCGAGAAGTGACCTTCTAGCTGGTAATGTATTCCTCCAGCCTTGGGGACAGACATCCCCTCAGTTCAGTCCCCCCAGAGATTGTTAGCCTGAATGTTACTGCACAGCCATCCTTGACTAGATCCATTTACCAAAAGATCAATAATCTAAAACATTTCAGTAGTAAATGAAAACAGCAAATGAAATTATATTTCCAGATAGGAGAAAGCTGGTATAAAATATTTTCTACTTCTCAAAAGAAGTTTGTTTATAGATGACATTTCTTCTGTGATACAACAGTGGTTTTGTTCAGGCTGAAATTGTGCAGATGGGATGGGAAGGGTAAGCGCTTTGTCTTTCTGAGCCTATATGTCACCTGGTGGAGCACCTGATGCTCCTCCCTGTCAGCAGCAGTGCCAGTATGATGCCACCAAGAGCCTGAGAGGACAAGAAAAAGAAGTGGGTGACAAGGGTAGGCAGAGACATCAGGATCATCTGCCAGAAGCAGAAGGTGGCAGACCTGGGGAATAGAGAAGAAGATCTCCCGTGGGAACCTACACATGCTCCCATCAGCTGTTCCACCACCCACCTTTTCTTCTGCAACTAGAGAAAGGCTTTGGGAAAGCTGTTTCCCTCCTTTTTAAACAAGACACTAGTAGCACCGATATGATGAGAGCTATCTCTCAAGGCAACTTGCGCCACTTTCCATGGCTTTGAAAAAGAAAGTTACATTTCTGTCAAGGTTACTTTGATACGTGCAGGTACAAAACCAGACCAAGAGATTGCGGATACCACGTATTGAAGTAGTCTCCCCCAGCAAGAAGTTCATGAACACTATGGTTGAGCCACCTAGTGAAATAATGGATCCATAAAGGACAGCTTTGTATTCAGAGGGTTAAAGGCAAAAAAGATGTTTGTTAGGCAAAGTAATAAGGCATGGCTACCATAAGTGCTTTGCAATCTTTTATATCTGGCATTTATATGGTTCTGCTGAGGGCCAGGAGCTCAGCTGTGTCTATAGCAGCTGGCTCATTCTTTTCACCCAATTGCTGATGCATCACTGGGACTTAGCAACAGGAATGTTTGGATGCTGTCTGATCCTCATCATTTTAGTTGACCCGTATGTCAGCTTCAAAATTGGTAAGCTAAGTTTTTAGAGAGAAAGAAAAAGAGAGGAAGAGGAGGAAAGGAGAAGAAAAGCAAAAGCACTTAGCAGTGTGTCGCTGTTATTCAGCCAAGCTGTCGTGGTTTGGCCTCAGCCGGCAACAGAGAACCACACAGCCACTCGCTCAACCCCCACAGCCGTGAGGAAAAATCGGAAGAAAAAGGCAAAACTCAGGGGTTAAGATAGGGCACTTTAACACAACAGCAAAAGGGAAGAGAAAACAATAACACCGGTAAAGGGATATACAAACATGATTACAGTACCACCGGTCACTGACTGGACCAGGACCAAGTGGCGACTGCCTTCCTCACTCCGGCTAGCTCCCTCTTATAGCCTGGGCATGGGTCACATGGTATGGAATACCTGTGTCCTCTGCCACATCCCTGGGGAAATTAACCCCATCCCTGCCAGAACCAGGACACAAGCTCATGTTCATTTTGGTCTTGTGCCCCGCCTAAGGGAGAAAGAAACTGTTCCTGGAAAAGAGGATATGGGTGTCCTAAAGAGTGGAAAAAATAAAAGAAACCCTCCACAAAACAGATTACCCAAGTTGCTTCTTATCCCAATTATGGAATTAACTCTCAAAGACAACATACCTCTGTGTACACAAGAACAGCATCACCAGCTCAGACCAAAGATCTCGCTGCTGGGGCCCTGAGCCCATGGGTAGGAAAGAGATGTCAGAAGAGGGAAGGGTTAAGTGACTCTTTCCTTGTCTTTACTTTTCTCAGGGACCAACATTTGAAGAGTTTTCTGACCTGGTGATTGTCTTGCTCCATCCCACGTAGCAGCCCCCAGGGCGTAGAATCACAGAATCATAGAATGGTTTAGGTTGGAAGGGACCTTGAAGATCATCGAGTTCCAACCCCCCTGCCATGGGCAGGGACACCTCCCATTAGACCAGGTTGCTCAAAGCCCCATCCAACCTGGCCTTGAACATCTCCACATCCTCCCCTGTCTCTATGAGCCACCCTTACACTTCCTGGAGCATCCTGGGGTGAGGACTGTAGCACACACCACTTGCCCTACTAAAACACTTTTTAGGTGGGGAAAAATGAGTATGTCCAAATTCAACTGTAACTGACTTTATTCTGTGTTTCAGCTGGGGTTGCAGGTCTGTATGCTAATTTGGATACTAATAGCCCAGGATTAGTGAATATGTTCTCTGCATGGCTGCATGAGTGAGGTCTGCCATAATACACCAAAAATGAGACTCTCTATGTCAAGATGTTCACCATCAATGATGAATCATTTCAGCTGTGTATTAGGTCTGGTAAAAACAGGCAGAGGAATACCTATAAAGATTTTTTCAAAAGATTGCTATTGATATTATTTATCAGTTTAATGGCATGCGACAGGAGGAGGTCTGGTTCAGGCTCTCCTTAACTTTCAGTTCAGTAATGCACAGAGCAGTGGGTGTTGTTGAGAAATTCAATGTTCTCACTCCTGTGGGAGAGGCAAAGCATCAATAAGGTACACACAGGTTACCAATTTCAGTTCAGGCTTCCAGTAAATAAGCCTCAGCCTTCTGCTGTACATCAGGGTGATGAAGAGGGGAGTGTTGCAGCTTGATTCCCGCGATGGCCATTTCTTTTTTTCTTTTGACTTAAAGAAATGTGAGCCTACTCTTGACACATTTGAAATATCTGCGCTGTGGTCTGCAAGACCTATTTCTGGACTTGCTAGAAGACATATTTCACGTTCCTATTTAATTTCTCTTTTTCTTTTTTTTTTTTTTTCCTTAGTCTTGGATAAACTGTTTGCTAATGGCTTGCTTTAATGTTTCACATCGTGTTGTATAAAACACTGCTCTTAGTCACACAAAATAGCAGCCAAAGTTACAACTGTCTTTCATTAATATTAGCAAGGCTATCCAAATAAGAACCAAATACTTCAATAAATATCTTATTCCCAATTTTCCCGCTATTATTCCCACTTCACTCCACTCCATTTTTCTTTTTCAGAGTTCATTTCTAAAATAAACTCTAAAAGCAAATTCCAGCCCTGTATGTGCATTGAGAAGCTGCTCACTCTGAGACCTCCTCCATTTATTTTATAGGAACAACTCAGAATAAAGCAGTTTATACAGAGAAAACACCACTCTCAGACCTCACCTGGTAATATCTTTTTTTTTTTTTCCCCCTTGTGCCATACTTAGGGAATCTGTGGCAGACCTTGTCACATAAAGGTATTTTCTGCCAGGGAACCCAGTGGCAACACGGTTGCCTTTTCAGGAGCTCAGACAGGGACAGTGTGTGGCTGGCCCTGCCTTGCTCCAGCCACTGCCTTGAGCCAGAGGAAGTGCTGCTTGAGTCAGCAGCAAATTTGGAAACTGCCAAAACAGCACCCAACCATGTCCAGAATACCCCTCTTCTAGCTTCAATTACATGAATTGTATCAGAAAACTGATTTTCCCCCAGCAGTCTGTTTTTTCGGCCATTTACAAAC
>NW_009648150.1:294507-348726 GCF_000708025.1 Charadrius vociferus
GGTGGAGGTGGCCTTGCCAGCAGAAGGATTTGTGTCTCTCCTGGCACAGCTCCAGCAGGTTCCCAAGGGGCATAACAGAGCTGAGGAAGATGCTGCTGGTAGTGCTCAAGGAGGAGCAGCTCTGCAGAGCCCTTAGTCTGCCAGGAGCCAGCAGACCGGGCTGGTGGGGACAGATGTGACAGGGGGCTAACGAGCTGCTCATACCCGAGCTGACCCCAGGCTGAGACAGGGTCTCTGTGCCTGTCCCAAGAGCTGGCACACGTTACATGCCCTGAGCAGAGGTTTGACATTGGTGAAGCTCTGTAGTGTGGGGAAATATAAGCTGCTTCCACTGTCTGTCTACAAATTGTTTCCTGCCCTTGATATTTACCTTAAGGATGCTTTGAGAGGACGAGCTGTTAACACTTGGTCCACCACATTGGTTGGGGCTGGTTCTTGCCAGATAAACATACTTTGATCTGGGAAACTACCTGGTTTTGTTCACTGCTGCAAACCCCCATGGCCACACATGCCCCCTTTGTGGCTCGGTTTTTGTCAGTCTGGGCCACCACCAGCACCAAGCCCTTGGAAGAGGAAAGACAGAAATGCTCTCAGAGGAACCTCTTTCCTCAAGGCAGCACAGATAACACCATGTGCCACTGCAGGGTGCTCATCCCTGTTGCATTACTGCCTTGTCGGTATCCAGGAAAGCATTACAGAAGTCTGAAATATGTCCAGATGCATGGGAAAAGAAGAAAATGCAGCTATTGTAAATGCGTAAGACCATTGTAAGATACAGCTCAACTGAGAAGACCCTCAAGGTGCTCCAAGCTTATTTTAACGAAAAACTTAAACTCAAAAAATCTCCACTCCAGCTGAGCATTACATAAAGAGAGTGCAAACTGTTAAGGCTGCAATCTGCACAGTCACAAATAGTGTAGTATCTGATATACTTACAGATGTTAGACTGAAAGTGAGGATTCATAAAGAATACCATTTAAGAAACAAGGATTTTTTAGTGTGAGGCAAAACGTACTTCCTGTTGTTGGTGTTTTGTCTGAAAAACAGGCTAAGAACATGGATTTCTTTATACTACCCCCCAAGTTAGAAATGCTCCTGTTCTTTCAGCTAGTTGTCCCAACAACTTTAACTTTTACAATATGCTTAATTTCATTCTTCTTTTTCCCTTTTTTTTTTTTTTAAGCAGTGGAGAAGGAGCTGAACTAATGTTTTTTTTCCCAGGGGCTTGTTGAAGTGATCTGCTTGTGCTAGCAGAGCTCTTCTCACATCTGCAGAACTTGCTAACCAGCCATAGTCTGCCTTTAGGTTCACCTCAGTGTACTTTGCTCTCTCTGGGCTTTGTGTCTGGCAAAAAGGCTTTAAATAGCTCAGAGTGGTACTTCACATTAAAAGAGGAATGAATATGCTCCATCTCTGGCAGAAGAGCCAATAGCCATCATGTGAAGGAGGAGACTCTCTCCCAGCCCTGCTGAGGAAAGACGCACACTAGGTCATCACGAAATGGCACTTTCCTGAGGTGCCCATCATGCTTTTTCTCCCTGATGCACACCAATACTGCACAACTAGGTAGACAGCAGGGAGGCGGACCTGCATTTTTTCAGTGCTGTTTGAGTGCTCAGTGCTTCAGGATTTATCTCTGTGGCTGACCCAGAAGGCTGCCTCCAACAGGAAGGTGCCTTTGACCAGAAGCACTAGGAGGACAGCCTGGCCCCCAGTGAATCTCTTTGCCAGCAAAGTGCACCAGAGAAGTGAGGTGACTTTCAATGGACTGAGCCAAATGCACTGGTTCTGCAGCATGAGGCACTGATTTATCTGTAGAGGAGGCATCACCAAAGCCAAGCAGTAGCTGATTTCTAGAGAGGTGCTGGTTATCAGGTGTTATCCTGAATTACTGTTAGCACAGAGATGCTCCATCCATGTAAGTCCAAACTGAAGTGTACATTTTAAAGTCCTCTTAATGTGCGTCTTCCTTAGGAAGAAAAAGTTGTAAAACAAGAAAGAACTGCAATACTTCGGTTCCTAAGGCAGCGTAACCAATGTAACCCGGGTTGCACGACACCTGCACATATAATTAGTATTGCAAATTAATAAGTTTAATTCTAGGAACAGGTGGACTACAGTATTCTCTAGCTTCTTTTTTTCAGCTTGCCTCTGATCATTCCTGAACAAGTGTTGTGGGTAATTCTGTAGATACTACACTAAGTGACATGATTGAAAGGAAAAAGGTAATTTAAATCCTGTATATGATAAGATAGGTACTTAATTGTACGGCATACCTTAATGAAATAATTATTATTCATAAATTTAATCAGCCTATGAAGTAATTTGCCTTCAAGGCACTCGAATAAAATAATGGCAATGAAATCCTTGCACAGCGAGAAAGGTACACAGGACCCAACAACTTTCAATCAAAAAGACTCCCTGGTATATACACGCAGCACCTCTGACAGTCTGGCCACCTCAGCTAAGGACAAGAGCAGCAAGCTGAGAGGCAAGCCCTGAGAGGGCTTTTAATGCAATCATTTGGTTTAGGTGCTCAGCACTTGAAGCTGGCTGTGCTTAGAAGCTCTGGCTTCTAAGAGAAGGAAAATATCCTTCCCAGAGGACCAAGGGCTTCTGTACGGTTGTGGGACAGACTTCATAACAGCTTTGGAAAGGTGGAGACACACCAGCAGTGAGGTCTGCTCTAAGGGGAACAGGGCTGCAGTGAAGGGAACCAAGAACCAGCTGTTCCTTCGAGCTTGGACATCACTTCTTATTCTCATTCCTCACGTTGTACTGGGCATAGAAAAGATTTTCACCCCAACAGGAGTTTAATGGACCTCAGTCATCTCCAGGAAGATTTTCTTACTGAAGGTTTCTACCCGTTTGCTCATTTATATGTCTCCCCAGCCCGACATACTCCAAGAGCGATGACTAGTTTACGCTTCTCAGTCCTGCTTAAGACAATGGGGTGTCCCAAGGGCATAGGGATCTAGGAGAGGCAGCCTTTACGTGCACTGCTGCCATAGAAGAGGCTTGTAGTAAAAACACTGTCAGGAGCTAAATTTATTTAGCTCAGATAAGAACTGATAAGAAGTGATCTCACATTACCTGCAACATTTGTTATCTACTGACCTTCCAGAACAGGGAGACTTTGCCAGGCAAAAGTTTATTTCCTGCCATAATTTTCTGGATTGCCTTTTTCTATTTTCAGACTCAGAATCTAGCACTAATCATGTCTTCTACAAAAGATATCATCATTAACAGATAATGATGACTAACAATTATTTTTTTCCTTTTCTTTCCAATGTGAGCCAGGTGATTCCCCATTGCCAAGTTCTGCAGAGCAGGACTCAATCTGAGCTTTTCAAAGGAGTGAAGGGAAATTAAGCTGGCACAAGAGGCAGCTTTCTCTTAGTCTCTAGGGAAAAGTCCACCCATATCTCTGTATTTCACAGGCACAAGCAGATGTCAGAGCTCCAGCTAAATCACTGCTTCTCTAAAAAGGCTCAGAAGCAGGGTATTAGTATCTCCAGATGCACAAAGTCATCTCTGTGGGTAAATCTGACCTGGTGAGACCTGGCCATGCTCTGGTGCTGCAGGATTTGTCTCGCTTGACACCAAGAATGCAACTCCTCAAAACTCTGGGCTTAATTCTCACTTCAGCTTAGACACCTCATGCTCTCCAGCTCCCTCAATGCAGGTACCATCCACCACTTGGTTTACAAATAAACCAGAGACATCTATAAACAAGGCTGAGGTGTTTTTTTTTCTCCCTTAACCTGTTGTATGGTACCCTAGAAGGATCACCCAGAGGCTTCAGTCCCTTCCAGACTAAGGCAGAGCTTTTCTTGAAGTCTGGGGAAGCTTTTCTATTTCTTCTTTGTTTTGGGGACCTGTATAATAGTGGGAGATTGTATGACTCACACATGCAGCAATATTTAACACTTACCCTGAGAGATCCATGGGAGGCGCATCTGAGAAAGTCTGCAGTGGGTGCTTAGCTTTGTCAATAGTGTAGCTGGGACGAAAGACCCTCATCTGAAAAATGAAATGCCCAAAAATCAGCAAGATAAATACTTCAGCCTTTCCAGTCCTCATTGGCAGGGTACTTACAGAGCCAGTCGACTGCTTCAAGGATAGAAGAGCTTTCCTGGCATGAGTGCACTCATGCAGTACTCTGCCAGAGCTCAACAGCCAAAACTCTACATTTAATCATACAGTGGTGGCAAGCTGGAATGCTCCAAGATGAAATTAAAATATTACAGTTTGAACATCAGACCATCAAAAAGTCAACACTCAGCTCTTGAATACTGGCGCTGGTAGAAATCTGAAAAATGGGGCTGTCCCAGAGAACTTTGCTGGCTAGACAGCAGTGTGCCAAGGTCCAGCTGGGCAGACAGCACAGCTGGGAGAACACATCACACCACCATGCTGCAAGCATCTTGTAAGCTAAAAACAGCTCAAATTCTGACTGTGGTGTTGGTAGCATGGGAAAGGTCATGGAGAAAATCAACCAAACGACATGGCTGCTTTGATACTGCATTTAATATTTGATAGTACTTTCTCTGGTTCGGAAAAGGAGAGTCTGCTGGAATAGCTGAGAAAATTTCCCTTTCTGAAATTCAGTACTCAGAATTCCCTTCTCAATATCACTACTGTATTTAATACAGTGCTACAACAGATCTCCTGATCAATATTTCCTTTTGTACCAGTGATTTGCCAAAGGCAGTTGAAACCAACTAGAACAGGAGGTTAGACTCTGGTGTAACTAGATCTACCCTCATTAAAAATCACTAAAAAACTGCATCCTGTGTTGTCATGTAAGTCAGGACTGATCAAAAGAAATGCACCTGGAAAGATTGCTCTGTTAAAATGTCCATGTTCCCCTGTCTTTACTTACATCTTGATGCAAGAAGAATTTTACAATCATACTGCTTTTCTCCACCTCTCTAGTGTTCATCTACTGGCCACAGATTCTGATTTACATTCGTCTGAAGTCAAGATCAGGTTGGTGAAGTTTTGGACACCCACAAGTGAAAAAACAGAAGAAAAATGGAAAAATGTGCTTGTTTGTGAAATATTCATCTGAGGTCTGAAATTCAGGATTAAATTCTTGGCTGTCCTACAGAATCCCAATGGATGGCTGGGAAAACCAACCCAGCTCTAGGTCCTGGAGCTGGACTTTTTTCCTGTCTTACACGAGCCCTGCCAGGTCTTATGCCTCGTGTGTGGATCTCCCAAACAAACAATAAATAAAGACCTTGAACACCCTGAAGTCTCCCTGACTCTCCTTAAAGCAACGTCTATTGTTTAACTCAGTGAAACATTTCAGTATCCAAGTCCCCAAGTAGCTCAGTTGCTGCTCTAAAATGCATTGCTGGAGACAGTGTGACCTCTGAAAATGAAGCCGAGAGAAAGAGATGTAAAGCACTGTGTATCAGGTTTATATCAGAACACAGACCAGTTATTGTCCAGAAAAACCTGAAGGGAATTTGATTATATTTCACTATGATGCCTGTATAGTGTCCATTTGCTTTAGCTATTTGTCTGTTAAGCAATTTCCTCAAGTAGATGACTTCTTCCTGCCTTCTCCCATCCATCTCCACTGTATCCCAGTCACAAGACTCTGGGTTAGTGGTGAGGATCCAACATCATTTGTGCTCTTTCCCCATTCTACCTTTATGCATCACCGCCATTCCCAGCTTGTCATTCACTTCAATGCAATGCTTTCTGTCAAAGGCTGTCCCAAGCCAAATGGGGAGTGAAGGGAATTGATGGTCTTGACATGGAGCCTCCTGTTTTGATGCATTTTTTTCAATTTGCCATTAATGCACTGGAAATTGTTCTCTCTGACCATCCATTTGTCTTCTCTGTCAGCAGAGTGGAGAGGCAGCCTCTCGTATCATGTTCAGATGGGGCAAAAACCAGGCAGAGCTTAAAGTCACTTCAGTTTTGTTCCCTTTCCAGGTGTGTGCCAGGTTTGTGCTGAATAACTAATCTGACTTTCTATCCACTGATCACACAAAGAAATTTCCAAAGCCTCATCGTGAAGCCGGATGTTCAGATCATCCTTGGATTATTTTCAGATCCAAAAGTCTGTGTTTGAATCTTTTGCTTGTTTTGAAAATATCAGCCTAAGGAACAAATTAAGGATGTGGGGCTCCAAATTTAGAAGAGAAAAATAACTGCCTCCTGAAATGATCCCACCACAAAAGTGCTGTTTTTTTCATCCTGAGAAATATATTTAAATGTCAAAAAGCTGTTTTGACTTATTTTGAAATATAGAAACTCTATCCTGAAAGACTGTAAGGTTTCAGATGCCGTCACACTTACCATAGGAACCAGGGCTGGAAGGAGCATCCGGAACCCACACAGTCTGTGTGTGCACACTTGTGTGTGCAAAGTGGTTGTAACTATACCTCCAGACCCAAATCCCAAGTTCAGAATATCTCTTCTTACCTGAGATAGGAATCCCTTATTTTGGCCACATCACCATAACAATTACCACAATTTGCACTGGAGCAGCCAAGGAAGGGCAAACAAAGGCTCACCAGAGTACAGCATGAGCACTGCATTAACACTCGGAAAGATTAATCATTTCCTTCCACAAAAAATGTGCAATTCCAGCAGCAACTGAGAAGCAACAACTGGAAACATCAGGCAGATGGGAACTGAGGGAATCCTAAGTCACAGGAAGACAATTACTGATGAGCAGTGATGCTGTGCATCCCCGGCTGGGATAGCACTGTGAACAAGTCAGTGGGTTGATTTCCCTGCTACGTTGCGGGCTACATACCTAGCACAGCAAAGTGACTAGAAACTCAGTTTCACGTTTGATGACCTGCTTTATGTTTGCTTTGTGCCACTGGGGGAAAGTTGAGCAGACAGTCCCTGCCTGTGCATCTCCCTCTATGATATGAGGCCAGGTGGGGAATAAGCTGCAAAGACAGTTTAAACACGCACAGAAATGTGTCCATCTCTAGAAGGATTCTGCAGATGAAGGTGAAGGTGGGATAAAAAATATTTGAATAGGGGAAAGGTCTCTTCTCTGCACAAGACCATCAAGTCCTATGTACATTCATAAAAGGCTCACATTTCCTCCTTCGTGCAGACACAGCCAACTTCTCACCATCCTCACTTCCCTTCTTTCCCCTTGTTTTTTCAGTGCTGAGTGTCCTTCCCTGGATAATGATGCTATTCCAGAGGCTGGAAGACTTCCTTGAGACAGAGTGTCTCATGGCTTTTACCAGTGTAAAGAAAAAAAGAAAAACAATTTCCCTACCAGTGCTTTACATTAAGCAGGAGCTTGTGCATGGGTGATGGAGGGGAACGCTCCTGGGAAGAAAACAGATTTCAGTGTCAAGATTGCAAAGGCTTATTAATATAAACAGAGGACATAAACTACAATGATTGCTGAAAATGATGAAAAATATCTCAGCAGTATCTTTCTCATGTTGCTTGCTCACCATTTGAGAGTTTAAAGGACAGAATCATCACAAGGATCCAAGAGGCTTCCTCGAAACACTCATGTTTGCCTTCAAGCGTGCATTTATTCTCCTGACTGTGGGATGCATAATTGACCTGCTGTATTTAGCAGCTGCAGTTACCACATCTGCTTCCTTCTAGGTAGGGAATGCAGCAAATACAGTTGCCTCAATATTGTTCCCATTTTGAGGGGATGGAAGAGTTTTTGGTGGAAGTTGTAGACTGTTCAGTAGAAAGAGTGAAGGATGAAACTCTTTCTCTTAGCAGCCCCGAAGAACAGGAGGACTAAGAACAACAGCCCTGGGTCTGAGCACCCAGTTCAACCAGAAGCAAGCTTAGCTGGCAGGCTGGATGGTTTCAACTCGAGTTCAAGCAGAGCCCTGGTTCTGGCTCAGCCCTGGCTGCTAGCAGGCTGAGGTCTGCAAACACCACAAGTGTTGGTCAGAAATGGTGTTCCTTATGGCTGGGGACAGCAGAACAGTTAGGCTAAGTCCCTGAGAGAGGCCCGTGTCAGCCATGTTCCTAAGGCAGCTTTTTAAGCAAGTTGTTTGAAGGTGGGGACTGGGACACTTTCATCAACTGCATACATATATTTTGCTATTTTGGGGAAACATTCTTCAGTTTTGTTTTTGGGTGCAGCCCAGGAAACAGAAGCAAAGGCAGGGAGCATTGGGTGGGAAAAGAGAAACCAGACAATAGTTTTATCTATAACTATCAGAGCTGAAAGGTTCTTGAATTAAGATTAGGGAAATAAAATCACACCTCAGGGGTTGTGGAGACACAGGTTTTTGTAAACTATGGCCATACAGCCCATCACAGGCAATGAGACTTTACATTCCCATAGAGGGAAATGGGACCTTGCTGTTCTCCTGGCTCAGGCTCCAGCACCAAATCTGGGCTCTGAACCTGCCTCACTGTCCACATAGATTCCAAAATGAGTTGGTTTTTTTGTCTTTTTAACATGAGGAATACTAGTCTTTGGGCTTTCTACAGCTCGTATCAACATCTAAATACAAGAGAGAAGTAGGAGAATGACATGGGTGGGAAGGGACAGTCTCCTTCTGTAGGAACATTTGATAATAAGTGCTGTGGAGGACAGGACACTAAAGAAAGTGGATGTAGGCTTGGTCCTGTGTCCCCACAATCCTAAAACTCTATTGTATATCTTCAAGTGGTACCCAGAAGCCTTTTTTAAAAAAATAATAGCCAGATAAGGTAATGTTTGAATTTCTCTACTCTGTAAAAATTGTTTTATTCTTTCCCCTTTCCACAACCCCCTCTACCCTTGGAAGGCCAGCTACATTTAAATTCAAGAGTCAAGTTTCCCTCTCCTATCATAGAAAATGAACATATGCACCTAGAATTGCCTTTGATCGATAACATTAAAAAAGGAGAAGGAAATAAATGGAAGAAGCCATGTAAATTCTGATTTACAATCAGAGTGGCAATCATAGAATCATTTAGGTTGGAAAAGATCTTTAATATCATCGAGTCCAACCATTAACCTAGCAACTGCCAAGTCCACCACTAAACCATATCCCTAAGCACCACATCTACCCATCTTTTAAATACCTTCAGGGATGGTGACTCCACCACTCCCCTGGGCAGCCTGTTCCAGTGCTTGACAACCCTTTCAGTGAAGAAATTTTTCCTAATATCCATCCTAAACCTCTCCTGGCACAACTTGAGGCAATTTCCTCTTGTCTTATCACTTCTTACTTGGGAGAAGAGACCAACCCCCACCTCACTACGACCTCCTTTCAGGTAGCTGTAGAGAGCATTAAGTTCTCCCCTCAGCCTCCTTTTCTCCAGACCAAACAACCCCAGTTCCCTCAGCCACTCCTCATAAGACTTGTTCTCTAGACCCCTCACCAGCTTCGTTGCCCTTCTCTGGACACACTCCAGCACCTCAATGTCTTTCTTGTAGTGAGGGGCCCAAAACTGAACACAGTATTCAAGATGTGGCCTCACCAGTGCTGAGTACAGGTGGATGATCACTTCCCTAGTCCTGCTGGCTACGCTCTTCCCCAAGCCTGTCAGAATAAATATGCTCTGAGACTGGATTGGTCTGAATGACAATGAGAAAACAGTGTGCAGGGGTTGCTAAATAGACTTGTTCTGTGCTGAGTGAGACTGTAATACCTTGCTACATCAAGCAAGCACAACCACAGGATCAGTTGTTTACACAGCGCTATTTTGTTCAATACCTTTCTGTCTTTCTCAGACTGAAACAAGTAAAAACCATGCTTGATACCCATGGCTATTCTCCTACTTGAAATTATATAAGCAGAGCTTTAGCAGGTACATTTTAAATGGTGAAGCTGATGAGAGAGTCAAATCCTGAAAATGCACAACCCTTCCTTTTGACATTTAATTTTTTTTTCATATATTTGCCTATTATGATTTTGCATCATTGCATATCTACTGATTTCATGACAGTACATTCATGCTGACACTACAGTCACCTACATATTTCACAAGTATCTTCTAACTATGGAGACACGGAACCCTGTAGAATAACTACAAGATAAAACTGTTGAGGTATCTTGCACTGCTTTGCATATACCCCAACTATTATGATTAATGAGGAAAAATACAAGGTCCCTGGAGAGCTGAATTCCAACTCTTCCTCTTTCATGGAAAGTGCCACTTTCTTTGTGGCACTCATAAATGACTCCCCAGTCTCCCTCTGCACACCCCAAACCTCTGCATCGTCTCTTGAGACAGGGGAGCTTTGTGGGATTCCCTGACACTCTCCATTGGCAGTGCCTAATGCAGGAAGCTGCTGAAGTCATGGGAGCCTCTAGAGCCTACAGCCATAAAAATAATCATCTCCGAGCAACACTGCACGCCCTGCATCGATCTTGTCCAGGATGTGTATAACCAGCACCTTCAGTTTTCCAGCTTCGCTTGCTGTTGTATTTTTAATAGGAAAACCCAAGTGCTGGAGAGCAATGAGCCAGGAGCCAAGGGTGACCACAGCACAGGCAGAGCAGTGACCTCACTGACCAGAGAGCAGTCCCATAGCTCCCAAACATGGTGGGCAGAGCAGGGAGCTCGCAGCAGGGTCCTCTTGCAGGCAAGGCAATGTCACAAATCAGTCCTGTGTTCCTTTCAAGGAATCTAGATGGGAGCAGCAGAAGACAAGTCCAAAGACAGGACTAAAGACAGCATCACCCAGGCATAGGCTGGAAGCCCTGAGGAACCTAGCTGTCACTTACCAAGGGGAGCTGCTCCGGATCTGGCCCCATCCGCAGTGGAGCATCAGATGTCAGTGCACAGGGGGTTTTCCTGAGGTAGGGAAACACAGGGGAAGTTTCTTCTACCAGAAGCTGGCAGCTCTCGCAGGAGACGCTGACGAGGCCAGGGCATTGACAGAGCAACCACAACCTCCCCTTGCCTATAAAATGCAGCCCAGGGAGTGTGAGCGACCAGGAGCTCTGTGAACAGAGCAGGTAAACAGGGTGTGGGGCATCAGCCAGGGCCTGGTGTGGCAGTTTTCTTGGAAGGATGCCTCTCTGAAGGAGCAGCATTCCACCATCCGAGTGGGAGACTTGAAGGACACATAACCCAGCAACCAGGCACTGTTCTGTGACCACCTGCACAGGCCAAGGGCACTCATCCTACCTGAACCTCAAAGCAGAATGGTGGGCACTTGTTGGGGAGCAAAGGCTGCAGCTCTGTCTTGGGGCTCTGCACCATCTACCCCAGTGGTGGCCCATACCTCCAGCTGGATGGAGCTGCTGAAGGGAGAGGCTGCCGTGCAAACCTCAGCCTGCAGGAGGTGTCTCAACCTTTCTCCAGGAGCAGGGATAGGCAGCACACCCACCTGCACGCAAAAGGTGTGCCTGGGTGGAGGACCTCCTGCAGCAGGTGGCTGACCTGCAGGAGGCGGTGAGGAGGCTGCGTAGCATCAGGGAAGCTGAGAAGGAGATAGCCAGCTGGTTACAAGCACAGTCTGTGGTGGACTCCATGCCCATGGGCCAAACAACCAAAAACTCCCCCACCAGCACACACAGAAGGGAATGGGGCCAATAATGCACAAGAATGGAAGCTTGCAACAGCAAGGACCAGCAGGAGGAAAAGACTTCCCCAGCAGCCTGAGGTGCCCTTGCAGAACTGCTTCCCAGCTCTGCAGACTGAAGAGGAAAGACCAGTCACATCAGACGAGGTGTTGGAGCTGAATAAGGCAGCCTGATCTACTCCCTGTATAACAACCAGCGCAGCTAAGAAAAGGCAATGGGTGATAGTTGTAGGCAACTCTCTTCTGAAAGATTCAGAGGCACGTATTTGCCGACCTGACACACTCTCTAGAGAGGTGTGCTGCTTACCCGGGGCTCATATCAGGGATGTCACTGAGAGACTACCAAGCCTCACAGATTACACTGACTATCATCCGCTGCTGCTTTTTCATGTGGGCACCAGTGATACCACCAGGAGCAGTCTGAGAAGTATCAAGAAGGACTTCAGAGCCCTGGGAACAGCAGTCAGGGACTCTGGGGCACAGGTAGTTTTTTCATCAATCCTCCCAGTCAAAGGGAAGGAGTTTGAAAGGGCCAGCCGAATCCGGCGAGTCAACAAATGGTTACAGAACTAGTGCCACAGCCAGGGGTTTGCCTACTTAGACCATGGAACTCTGAGAAACCTGGTCTCCTAGGGGCTGATGACGTTCATCTGTCAGAGAAGGGGAAAAGCATCTTTGATCCAAGGCTTGCCGAGCTTGTGAAGAGGGCTTTAAATTAAAGTTGCCAGGGTAGGGGAACCTCAGTCCATCCCACTCTTACCATTTTGATGCCAGTGCCAGCAATAGATGCCCAGAGCCTAGAGAATGATCACAGGTCAGCAGGAGAGCACCTGGTGTGCAGCACAAAGGAATTTCAGCTACTCCAGCCAGTAAGTCAGCTTCATTGGGGACCCAACTTAAATGCCCCTATGCAAATGCAGGTAGCATGGGAAGTAAACAAGAAGAGTTAAAGACATGCATGTCTGCAGGGCTACAGTCTTACTGGCATCACGGAGACATGGTGGAATGGCTCCTATGACTGGAGTGTTAGAATGGAAGGATACAGGCTCTGCAGCAAGAGACAGGGAGACAAGCAGGGGGTGTTGCCCTCTAAGTCAATGACCTGCTGGAGTGCATGGAGCTCCACCTGTGGATGGATGAGGAGCTGACTGAGAGCTTACGGATCAGGATTAAAGGGAGGGCAGGGACAGGTGACATTACAGTGCGGGTCTGTTACAAGCCACCTGACCAGGAAGACCAAGTGGATGAGACCCTCTGTAGACAGATAGGAGCAGTCTCGTGTTCACAAGCTCTGGTCCTCATGGAGGGCTTCAACCACTCCGATATCTGTTGGAGGGGCAACACAGCAGGGCATAAGCAATCCAGGAGGTTTCTGGAATGTGTTGATGATAACTTCCTTCTCCAAGTGATAGAGAAGCCAATGAGAGGTGGCCCTTGTTCTCACCAACAAGGAGGGGCTGGTGGGGAATGTCATGCTCAAGGGCAGCCTTGGCTGCAGTGACTATGAAATGGTGGAGTTCATGATCCTTAGGGCACCGAGGAAGGCGCACTGCAAGCTCACTACCCAGGACTTCAGGAGAGCAGACTCTGGCCTCTTCAGGGACCTGCTTGGTAGAGTACCGTGGGATAAAGCCCTGGTGAGACGAGGGACTGAAGAAAGCTGGCTAATATTCAAGGATGACCTCCTCCAAGCTCAGGAGCGATGCATCCCAACAAAGAGGAAGTCAGGCAAAAATGCCAGGAGGCCTGCATGGATGAACAAATTGGTCCTGGAGAAACTTAAACACAAAAAGGAAGCCTACAGAGGTGGAAGCAAGGACAGGTACCCTATGAAGAATACAGAGAAATTGTCTGAGCAGCCAGGGGTCAGGTTAGGAAAGCTACAGCCCTGATAGAATTAAATGTGGCCAGGGATGTCAAGGGCAACAAGAAAGCCTTCTACAGGTATGCCAGTGATAAAAGGAAGATTAGGGAAAACATGGTCCCTCTCTGGAAGGAAACAGGAGACCTGGGATATGGAGAAGGCTGAGGTACTCAATGACCTTTTTGCCCTGGTCTTTACTGGAAAGTGCTCTACCAACACCACCCAAGTTGTAGAAGGCAAAGGCAGGGACTGGCACCCACTGTAGGAGAAGAACAGGTTTGAGACCATCTAAGGAGCCTGAAGGTGCACAAATCCATGGGAACAGATGAAATGCATCCATGGGTCCTGAGGGAACTGGTAGATGAAGTTGACAAGCCACTATCCATCATACTTGAGAAGTTGTGGCAGTCCGGTGAAGTTCCAACTGACTGGAAAAGGGGAAACATGATCCCCATTTTTAAAAAGGGAAAAAAGAAAGATCTGTGGAACTGCAGGACAGTCAGTCTCACCTCTGTGCCCAGAAAGATCATGGAGCAGATTATCCTGGAAACTATGCTAAGGCACATGGAAAATAAGGAGGTGATCGGTGACAGCCAACATGGCATCACTAAAGGCAAATTTGGTGGTCTTCTACAACGGGGTTGGTGGATAAGGGAAGAGCAACTGACATCATAATCTACCTGAACTTGTGCAAAGCATTTGACACCGTCCCACATGACATCCTTGTCTCAAAATTGGAGAGACATGGATTTGAAGGATGGACCACTCAGTGGATAAGGACTTGGCTGGATAGTCGCACTCAAAGAGTTGTGGTCAACTGCTTGATGTCCAAGTGGAGAGCAGTGATGAGTGGCATTCCTCAGGGGACAGTACTGGGGACTGGTGCTGTTTAACATCTTTGTCGGTGACATGGACAGTGGGACTGAGTGCACCCTCAGCAAGTTTGCTGACGACACCAACCTGTGTGGTGCAGTCAACATGCTGGAGGGAAGGGATGCCATCCAGAGGGACCTGGACAGGCTTTGAGAGGTGGGCCTGTGCAAACCTCATGAAGTTAGCCAACCGTATCCTGGGCTGCATCAAAAGAAGCATGGCCAGCAGGTTGAAGGAGGTGATTCTCTCCATCATGCGACACCCCACCTGTGTCCAGTTCTGGGGCCCCCAGCATAAGAAGGACATGGACCTGTTGGAGCAAATCCAGAGGAGGGCCACAAAGATCACCAGAAGTCTGGAGCACCTCTCCTATGAAGACAGGCTGAGAGATTTGTGATTGTTCAGCCTGGAGAAGAGAAGTCTCTGGGGAGACCTTATAGCAGCCTTCCAGTACTTAAAGGGGGCCTACAGGAAAGAGGGGTAGGAACTAGATGATTTTTAATGTCCCTTCCAACCCAAACCATTCTATGATTCTATGATTAAATGGAGCTCCTGGAGCCACGGGCAGAGCCAGTGGATGGGAGTCCCAGGGGAGGCTGGTCAAGGAAATTAGCCCCTACTAGTGCACAGCAGGGCTGCCTGCTGCCCATCTACCCTTAATTTAAACAGGCACTACACTGGATAAAAGGAAGCTGGTATGGAGACACAGTTCATTGCAAAGCCTGTGATGCAGATATTTTTCCAATAAGAGAAGCACAGTAGCACCACAACAGCCTGAACTGTCAGTGTTGCTTTGCAGCACACAGCAATAGAACAGATCTTCCTCAGATTCCCCAGAAAAATCCTACTGGCAAAATTGTACTACAATGCAGAGCTGCTCTGAGTAACAAAAAAAACATCCACAGGGATGGATGTCAGCCACTGAGCAATGAGGAACAGAACACAAACCACAGCAGTAGTGTCAATGAATACCAGCACAGTGCCTCTGCTCTCCAGCCATTATATCTTTAAGGATACTCAGTTGATGTGTGGCAGTGGTTTTTTTTTCTTGTTATTAAAGAGTAGCTACTTTCTAAGTGGATCTTTATATGCTTTTTAGTCCCTCAGCTGTTTTTTAGATGTAGTCAGTACATACCTGAAACACTAACTCCTAAAAGGCTGCTCATATTTGGGGACTTCTGACAGAAGTCACCAAAGCAGTGCCTCTTGTCCTTACAATTTTTATACGACAGGTTTATTTCTGATATACACATTGCTTTCTGGTGCTCCTCTCTCAGCACTATACTGTAAGCTGGTTCTGATACTGAACTTCTGTAAGTAGAAGCATGTGATTTGTGCTTACACAGTTCAAATGTGATGTGGATCCAAGATCAGGGACACACAGAAATGGGGATTTAATTTGGCTCAGGGAGGCTTTTAGGTCCTACCAAGAACCAGAAGTTGTTTAGTTCTTCTCAAGAGCACCTTGGTCCTACATAAAGGAGAAAAGCTGACTTAAATTTGCCTTTGAGGAAGTGTCAGATTAGATGAAACTAACCATGCCAGCTAGCTTTTTAGAAATCTTTTCAGCTTACGCTTCATAAAACAAAAATTCTTTGTTTATAAGAAAATCAAGCACAGGTTTCCATACATGAAAAATCCAACAACTCCTGGGTGCCAGGGGGATGGGAACAGTCTTTTTTCAGTGGTGCCCAGTGATAGGACAAGAGGTAACGGGCACTAACTTGAATATAGGAAGTTTCATCTAAACATGAGGAGGAACTTCTTTGAGGGTGGCAAAGCACTGGAACAGGCTGCCCAGAGAGGTTGTGGAGTCTCCCACTCTGGAGACATTCAAAACCCTCCTGGACACTGTACTGTGCAACCTGCTGTAGGTGACCCTGCTCAGGCAGGGGGGGTGGACTAGATGATCTCCAGAGGTCCCTTCCAACCCTGACCATT
The DNA here is from genome assembly GCF_000708025.1 of Charadrius vociferus. Classification (NCBI taxonomy): domain Eukaryota; kingdom Metazoa; phylum Chordata; class Aves; order Charadriiformes; family Charadriidae; genus Charadrius; species Charadrius vociferus. Next base: position 310,680 of record NW_009648150.1, read on the forward strand.
CTGTGATTCTATGTGATTCTGTGAACAAGAACTAAGAAATGGTCACAACGGATCTGTTTTGCCTCTGGTAGCCAAATCCTGGTCTAGCAATGGGAAAGCAGTAAGGTTCCACCTCCAGAGAATACTAAACAAAAAGTCTGATGCTGGAGATGAGCATCTGGGGAAACCAGCTGGGTTCAGAGGTCTGGGGAGGCTGTTGCTTAGACAATGGATATCTATACACAATATTTTGCCAACAGATGTGGGCTCAGAGCTGACAGCATGGTATTGAGCTAATAAGCCTCGATGAGAGGGAAAGCACACAAGCTTGTCAGCAGAAGTCCATTGGGGACATGTTAACATTGTTCATAGCACTTATTATCGGATTGGAGCAAGTGACAGAGTGACTTGCAGCTGTCTGTAGTATATATTGTAGACATAACCTCTGAGAATTTGGAAAGGCAGCTTCAACCAAGACCATAGGGCCAAATTTTCAAGAACACCTCCACTGCCAAAGCCTGACAGCAGGTTTGGCAGAAAGCAAGTTTCTGTAGCTCTATGACATACTCAGCTGGAATTGGAAAGAAAGCCATCATGAGAAGAAAAACCCCAAACTCACTATTTTTGACCACATTTTCAAGACTCCATTGCAGTTAGCCATTTTTCCCAAAATGGCAGCTACTGTGTCCTGAGAATCTTTGCTGATCTGCCTGTTAACAGCATTAGCAGAAAGCAAATTCTTCCAGAAACCTCACCCCAGTTTTGAGTGCATTGCTGAAAAACTGCATTTATGTGCATGCTAATAAAAAAAATCAACGTGCCTTTAATTCTCTTCCAAAAGCAGGGCTCCCAATAAACCTCTGAATTATATTCCCCCACAAATTAGTAATTCTTCAATAAAATAGCCTGGCCTCTTATGAATGGGGAAAATACAAATGGAATCACTCACTAAGCTGCTGATGGTCTCCTTATTTTACTGTTTCACCAATTAACCAAGCCTGAGAGGCTTTGAAGTATCAGCTGTGATAAGCTGTTTGACACTGCTGTCAGACTTCATCATTCCCAATGAAAAGTGACAGTCCTGAGATTAAACTATTATTTCCTTATAAAGATGAGGAGTCACATTTACTTATAATTAGTATGCAGCTTTGACAGGCCAGACATTTGTAGCACAATTTCAAATTACCAGCACCAAAAAAAAGACTTATTAACTGCAAGTTAATATTTATGAGGTGGGTAAGTAGCTAAATTTTACTTTCTTCAGTAGGAGATCATTCCATAAAGAAATAGTTGTCCTCTTTCAAGGGAGAAGTATTCAAAACAAAACTTGTGATTACATGTATGCATTTTGTTTGTATCTGTTACGCTTATTCAAATGCAGGGGAAACTTGCACACTGTTGGAAGAGTGCTTTGGAAGCTGCCTTCCACAAGTTTATGTCCTACTAAATTGATTAAACTCAGCACAGAGAAATCTCAGGCCAGAAATTAAGAGTTTGAGCAAGTCTGAGAGCCCGTTTCAGCTTCCCCTGGCAGAGAGGAGCTGGTGAGAGCAATCACAAGAGGCAGAGCTAACCTGGGAGGCAGGCTCAGTTCCCAGTCTCTTGCAGGCTGCTAGTGGGGAAGCATCGCAGTGATACAGCTTGCAGCTTTGCACCGCAGAGGAGCAGCCTGTATAAAGCAAGGCACTTCTCATGCTGTGATGGTGCAGCCAAGCTGTTCTGGGCAAATGGTTCATGGCACACTCCTGTTCACCTATGGGCCCTATGGCATGCGAAGGGATGACAAGAGAGCCCTGGGGTTGTGTACCATCGAAAATTTGTGCAGCCCTCACTTACAAGCATGCAAGAATACAGCCCCCATTAGGTTTTTCAGACCCTTATTGCAGCTCCTCCCAGAAACTTCAAAGGTGTTCGATCAGCAGATTCCCCTCACCATGATCAAATCATTGCAGTGACACCTTTAATTTTATTCTTTTGGACAAAAAAACTACTATGCATCTATTGTTCCATGCAAAGAGGAAGAAAGCAACCCTGTGTTCAAAGTGGCAGGCCAAGACTTGAGTTGCCATTAGATTTAACGTCTCCTCTGAGATACTAGAAAGGCATAGATTATCTGGCTACAGGACTGAATGTGTGGCTTATTGTGTTTTTAGCCACTCTGCAATCTGTTCCTTCACTGCACTACAGGAGAGAAAGTCCCTATTCCCACCACCCTTACAGTCAGTCAGGCCTGGAGGGCAGACTCTCAAACACGTACACAACCACAGCAAGCTCAGTGTGCATACAGCAGTCTGCTAGGATGGCGTTGCACCCAATGGCAGGCAGATTTTGGCTTTGTGGCTCCAAGCCAGCATGGACTACTTCCAGGCATTTCCGTGCTGGTAGCCCACACTCAAGCTCAAGCTCAAGGAGCCACACTCCTGTTCCTATTCTGGGAGCCAAGCCTAAGACTGTAGTACTGTCTGTCTGTTGACCATCTGAAGCAATTGCAGGAGATCTGCCATGGGCCAGGTGTGGATTCAAGTTAGCTGCTTTCTTCCAGACAGAGTATTTCGGGTCCTATGGGAGGTCTTACAGTGCTGCAGAAAAGGAAAACATTAGTGACCACAGTACCTGGCAAGGCAGAGGCACAGTGGCAAATATATGAACTCAGGTTTTCCAAGTCTCAATCCTGCACACGAGCCATTTAGCCAAGCAGGGACAATCTGAATACATTCAAGGAAGTTTTTTTCCCCTTTAAACACAGTTACTGTTTGAGGACAGACAGAAAATGAACACGGTAATCATTCTACTGTGCACTATCAGGTTGTTATTGCCAGCAAGGCCTTTGCTAACCACTCTAATTCCTGAAAAAGCTACAAGAAAATGGGGTCAGTAAAGTACCAATTGTTCATTTAAATTACAGGGATGGAATCCAGTCTCTAATACTATTTGCAGAAACAATCTTCAAAGGAACACAGGTGGTAATAATTATTTCCTAATTTTCTCCTTTTGCGCAGACTGACCTGGATGAAGAAAAATTGTCTGAAACGTGAAAGAATACAAAATAGTTTCTTCAAAAGCACCTCGGATGAAGTAAGCTATACTAGGAGAAAGGAGCAATTCTGCTCATTTTGCCCACATACAAGAAGTTGATAGCCTTTTGCTTCATTAGTCTGAATCACATCCAGCCTGGACAATACTGGAGGAGTGTTTACTGGAGGAAGGCTGCCATGTCTGCACATAACTCTTCCAAGGACAAAATAGGAATTAGAAACTGAAAGCAAACGAAGAGGTCTTTGTTGAGATGACATGAGTGTACACTGGGAAGATTGGAAGATTCACCAAGCTATGTGGCAAAATGATCCTTCTTTTATTTGCTCAGTCATGCAACTGGAATGGTGATATTTAATTCATCACTTAAATGCTTTTACCTCACACAAGTGATTTTCAGATGGTGGCAGGCAATTCATTCCATGCTCGATAGCTTCATCACGAAGATTCACCTCAAATTATATCATTTCTTCTCTTGTTCTCTGGAAGGTGCATCAAAATTCTGCAGTTAAAATAAAAGCAGAATTTCAAGGAAGAGCCAGTCTGAGAGCTACGGCAATCATTTGGGCAACCTTTACTCACTGAGAGCCAACAGGAGATATCCTGAAAGTGGCTGTATGTAAGCAATAAATCTTCTTATGCTTTTTGGAGTTAGTGAGATAACGCACTACACATGGAGAAGGCTGTGGATGACGCAGTACAAATACTCTGGGACAGAAACATGCATTCTTGTATGCCTAAAAAGGCAATGATCAAGGCCTCCAACTCTTACCACAACTCACAGAATATTCACAGTAGTAATAAGTGACTTATGGCAGATGAAGGGCCATAAAATCTTGCTTGCTACCATAGCTGCATCTCTTGAAAATGCTATAATTGAAAAAGCAGTGGTCAGTAAGCAAGTGCCAAACAGGCATGAGCTACTGAACATTCATTTCATTTAGAAGCTCTGTGCTGTGGCTCTTTAAATTAATTAAATTTCGAAGTTCCATCAATAACTTTGCCAGCACCAAAACACCTATGGGCTGAGACTCTGCAAGCAGCCATTCCATCATGTCAGTTTCCTCTCTCTGGAAACTCTGGCTGCTAATTAGCTGCAACATTTCTGACAATGGACCATAATTCACCAAGGCCTTTTGCAAGTGCCTGTTTTCTCTGAGTTAGTGTATTTTCAAGGCTTAAAAGCAAAGTGACTCCTTTAGCTGATTCTCTGTCTTGGCAGTAGTTTGCCTTATCTTGCACTAGCTGTATTTTGCCAGGCATGTGATAAAGTGAAAACTGATATTAAAGAGATGATGGTGGTGTTTAAGTCAATATTTCATCTGGGAAACATTTGCTGTCAATTAGGGAAGTTAGTGCATACTCTAGGACAGATTCTGAGTTGGAATAAAGAAGTCTACTTCCCTGTAAGTTGATTGTGCTATACTGATTACTGCAACCGAGGCCATGGATTTCAGCAAGAGTAAGCTGATCTGCACTGGCAGAGAACTGGATTAATTTTATAAAAATTTGCTAACAGTCCTGTGTGCTCTAGGATTCACTAGGACGCTTGGTAATTCTTGGTCCCATTGTAATTCAGGTGAGCGTTCCATCAACTTCTGTACAGTGTATATTCTGAAAGGGGCACTGCCATGCTCAATCTGGCCAAACCTAACATTTTAGGGTATACCTCCCCTTCCCCAGTCGAATACCATCTTTTACTAGCACCCTTTCCATCAGCTTTCAAAGGGGTGTGGGTGCTAAGCAACTCTGATGCGTTTTGGAAATCTTACCCTTAGATCTTAAGACTTCTTGACCTCTAGACAGAAGTTTTTATACCACCCAAATGTTAAGAGAGTTACATCTCCATCTCAAATCATGATTACCCTTTAAAGGGGATTTTTAAGCAATTGGTCCTCCAAAAGCTGTCTGATTTTGACTGGTATTAACAATCTACCCAGGAGATATGGATCCTTCTCACTGAAGCTCATCCTTCTAGTGTTTAAGCTGTATTAATGACACCACCTATTTATTAAACTTAAGAGTTCTTACTAATCACTGCTGTCAGGCAGTCACATTGTTGCAGTCAGGCACTTAGAAATATGAAGTTTCATTCAAATTACATACTACCCTCTTCTCTGAAATGCCAAAATCACTCCAAAAAGAGACTTCTAAGCACTCTTAACACTTTTCAAAATGCTGCCTTTAACCCAAAAAAAAAACTCTCCTCAGGACTACTCCAGTAAATGTTATGTGTATCAGGGAGCTGCAAGAGCTGGGTGACTTCTCAAGGGAAGGCAAGCTGGGAGCTATGGGTGGCCACTATATGAAGAGAGCAGTGGCCTCACTGACTGGCCATGGTCCTGCAGTGTCGGAGCTGTGCAGCCCAGGCACAGTGGTGGCAGCAACAGCTTCTATCAACAGTCCAGCAACCATAAGGGAAAGTAACAAGTCGGGTCCCATGTCAACCCAGGAAACCTGAGCAACAATCTGGGAACATGGAACAGGTACACCTACAACTTTGCTTAGGCCAAGACTGAAGGCCTGGGCTTGAGATTAAATGGAGCTCCTGGCTAATGAGCAGACTGCGATGATGGAGGTCCCAGGTGAGGTCTCTTAGGGTAATTAGAACCCATTGGTGCATTCTGGACTCTGACAAAACATGGAAGAATACCGATTTTAATTACAGCATGACCAATCACTCCGTATGAAAAGCAGATTCAAATGAGTCTTCGCAATTATTTCCTGTAGGCTGAAGCATAGCTGCAGAAAATGCCTGCTTAATAATTTAAAAGATGGAAAAAAAATCAGTCTTGTTTGCAAACAGTGCAGTACAAAAGTTTAAAGGGGTTAAATTAATCAAATTAATTATTGATTACATTTAGCTCATCCATTAGCGTTATGGTAGCATCTAAATGCACTAGCCAGCATCAGAGCTCTTTGTGTTGGTCCCAAAAGGGACTTTGCAAAATACAAATGCAGTCCTATAGGGACTAGGATAGAAGACTTCCTCCAATTGACTGTCCCACCATCAGTCTGCCAAGGTCAAACTACACTTCTCCTTACCTGGCCCAGTAAATAATTATTTTCTACAAGTGAGAACATTCCTTCAGTAAGAGTGACTGTAAATGTTTCTTAGCAAGACCCTGCAACCCTGAGGTTAGGCACATCCTGGGAAGTGGAGGGCAGAAGGACAAGGGGAAGAACATTTTGGGCAAGATCAGAGCTGAACTGAACACATTTGCTTCTTCTGTAAAGAATCTAACCACTGAATAGGAGCAGTACTTGGGTGTGGGAGGTATGCGTGTGTTGCTCTTTCCCCTGAATAAACTTCAAAAGGAAATAATTCTTTTCCAAAGACAAGCAATTCTCTTCCAAACAGTGAATATAGGGAGTGGGAAGATGTCCCCTGGAAACAGTAAGTCACCCAAACCCTAGGAAGTTTGGATTCATAGATTGATGATTATATCCCCTTCTGACACCCCTGCTCCTGTGCACCCAATATATGTGGCAGGTGATGGGATCCTGGATTGTGCCCGTGGAAAGAGGGAGAACATATTTCAAAGTGAGCATTACAGCACTCAGCCTGAAGGAGCTTAGATCAGCAGCTTGGAGTTTCAATGACAGAGCAAGGACCAGAGTGTGGGTCCCACAAGTCACAGTCCAGTGCCTGATTCACTGGACCACAACCCAGATTGCTTAAAAAAAAGCCTAAAAATATATGTAGCATGAAGCTTTTGCCTATTACTCTGTCAGGATCAATAGGACAATTCCATTCTGCAGAACTATGTTCTACTAAAACTCAAAAGACTGATTAGAACAAAAGTTTCAATAGTATATTTTTGTGATACCATTTATTATCCCACATGGTTTGACACAGTGTAGTATATTGCACCTATAAATCAGTTGCAGCAAATTATTTAATGATGCATTAACCGTGGAATTTCACATATATTACAGTTCTTTAGCCAATGTTGAATGCTTTTTCAATAGCTTAATCCATCCCAGAAGTACTGAAGCAGGCATATTCATCCATCATCAGAGTGCACATAGTCTTCTCTTTGCTCTTTTTATTTTATTAAAGCCCTCGATCTACAAGCATGGCATTAAATAATTCCCCAGAGCTTTTTCTGCACAATATTCCCACCACCATCTTCACTCTTCTATCACAAAAAAATCTTTTCATTCTCTATTATACTCTTGCTATCCTCTGGCACAGCTTAAGCCTGGCATTGACCTAGGCCACATTGCTGAGAACTCATAGATGACACCACAGCTATACATGTGTGAAGATATTATCAGAAATTACTTTTCCATTAAAGAAATGAAATATTCAATTTGATGAGAAAGCTTGAAAATCCAAGCAGTGAGTCTGCGTAGAAGAGGACACAGAGAGGAGGAAAAGACACAAAAAAGTATGATTATAGAAGAAGAGTTTTTAAATTTTTTTTAACTTCCAAGGTATCCCTTGCTAGAGATTCACCTGAGGTCCTTGAAGTATCCACAGGTGGACCAGAAAAGGCTTTTGGAATTGCTTTTTAAGAATACCAGGCATTGAAATATACTTTTCTAGTTTTATGATATTCAACTTGTGGCACTGAACCCAAATAGCACTTTCACAGAAACCTAATAGTTTTACTCTTAAGCACTACATTTGGTGCCTGCATAAGAGGGTGAGCACTCTGGACCTTCATGGAGTTTTTACTGTGCACCTCAACAAGTTCCTCCATTTGAGGAAAAACCTTACAACCTTTAGCTGTTAGGATCTTGCAGATCACCTTTCCAAGCATCTTCCATCCCCTCCAGTTGCTGTGTGAAACAGCTTCAATCCTGGAGAGCAACGTGGAGGGTGATGATGGATCTCCCTTCTGCCACTTGTCATTGCTAGCACAGAAACACAGAATAACTCACTTGTGGCTATTCCTCTTGACACTTGTCCCTCCTCTCTGCTCACTCACGGAGATAAGTGCTGCTGTGGTAGAACATAGCCTTATGGCAACTCTTCCGTACAGTATGTAATGTTAGCATTGCATTTCATTGTATAACATTGGTTTTAAAAACTCCTCCCCTTCAGTTGGTGCCTCTTTCACTATAATATTAATTCTCATTCTGCTATGTGCTTTTTCTTCTACCTATTCTTTGTGTCCTTTTGCCAGTAGCAATTTATGCCGATCCTGCCAGTTCAGTCTTCTTTATGCAGATTAACGATGACACAAGGACAAAGAATTGGATCATATTGCTTTCTTTTTCTTTAGAAATGAAGCACACATCTCTGAGGCATTTTTCCTGGGTCTGGATATCCTTCTTAAGCTAAACCTTAGGATACTGAGTTTGATAAATGGAAGCACTTTGGAAAGTCAGTGTGGTCCCTAGGAGATGAAATTGGGCTAGAACTCTGGAGGCAATGAGGAAACCAAAAGCCTGTAATTCAACAGCATCCAGGGAGAAAAGGTCACCTCAGCTGCCTTTCCTAACAACTGCTGCAGAAAGACAGTACGGGAACAAGATCAGATTTCTTAAGACACAAAGCCTCTCCTTTCAATGTAGTCAGGAGGATGTCTCCAACCGGTGTACTATCTTAGAGCCTAACACTGAGCTTTTACAGCTGCAGACTTGTTGTTACCCATACAGCGCACACACACAAGCACATGCATAAGACATATGAAGTAACGTTCCAGTACTGTAGCAACAATGTGGGAAAAGTCGGTGAGAGACCTTATAGAAAGGGAAAGTGACTCATACTGGCACTCTTGTGCCACAGACTCACAAGTACTAAGATGTGTGTGCGCAAAGAGTCTGTTCAGCATTCAGACACTAAGAGGCTTTTATCCCATGGTCATCATTTTCATGATGACACAGAGAACGAGGGACACTGGCTATCTAGTCCACTTTAACATCTTAGGATGATGACCACATGTTGGTTTTTGATATGGGTTTTTTTTTTTTTTTTTTTTTTTTCAACCCTGCAGAAGCTGGCAGTGATCCCATTAATCCATCTCATCTTGCAGGCTCATATAAACAGCCAAGTAAATTTCCAAAGACAAAATATTTCTTAAGGAAGTAGTTGCCCTCCTATAACCACTTCTCCCAGATGCATATACTTCCGTGAGTAATATCTCAAGGGGTTAGAGCTTGGTTTTTTTGTGCTGAAAACTAAGCAGGTTACAACGTTGCTTCTGGAGCCCCTCAAAATCATCCCAATACTCTAGCACTTTTTTGAAGATTAACAGGAAATAATTCAAGGCTCATTGCTTAGAATCAGCTTGTTAAAACCATTAGTTGAAGTTGTTCTATGCAAATAACTCTTCCTGCCCTAAGCAAGGTTATGTTTTGCACCGTTCCAAATGCTCCTATCTTACCTAATGAAGTAATTTCTAACCTGACAATTCACGTATTCATCTCAGCTAAGCATATTTTGCAATGTGTCACTGAATTGGTAATCCATCTCCTCCTTTCCTTATCACTAGGTATGGAACATTTAATAATTGGCACTTTAAACAGTCAGTATTAAATCATTTTGGCAGAACTCTTCATTTATTGGTCTGAAGACAATCCTTTTTTTTTTTCCCCCTCCCTATGCAAGGGGTGGACAAGTAGGGAGAAAGGAGAAGCCAAACTGTACCACTGAGAGTAATGGGATTTTCCAGTGAGAGGGTGGAAGAAAGAAGGGAACTTGTTCTGTTCTTGGGTGGACTCTCAAAAAACGTGTGGTATCAAAACCCTGACCCAACCTCAGTAAGTGCAAGGCACTATCTGCATCTAATTCAGTGCCTCAACTTCACTCCTCTAGCCAAGGGTCAGCAAATTCAGGGCTGACTCTGACCTTTCCCTTACATATATCAATGCACTAAGCCTTTGTGCATGGGCAAAGAGACAAAGAGCAGAGCTATGTAGAAAAGAAAGGAACACATGAGATGAAATAACGGGCTTGGTACAGTTTGCTGAACCTCCTGCTCACTGTCCCTAGCATGCCAGGCCAGGGAGCTCCAGCCTGTGTCCCTCCAGCATTACACCTGCTCTGTTCGCTGCTGCTGTCAGGGTGCCCTTGCTACTGGGGGCATTGCCTCCCTCCCTGTGCTGGCAGAAGCACTGGCTCACATCTCACTAGCTGCACAAGGACAGTTGCTTTCTCTCCAGTTACAGTTGTGCAGATCGTGTATTTCTATTCCTGTCTTACACCTTTTTGTCCCTCTTTGATCTCTCTGGGCTGACAAGTAAGTTTCCTTCACCACCCACATAAGTTGTGCCTTCCCATCCTCCCTTTCAGTCACAAGCCTTGCTTGTGGTCTTGCGAGGTCTCCTTGCATGTCTCTCCTCGAGTTCACCCTAAGAGGTGAGGTCTGCTAGGGGTGAGTGGCATCACACCCTGCACCCAAGGTGTCTCCTTTGTCCTGGCTGGGCAGCAGGTGCCCAAACCATGCAGTTCCTGTCTCTCTACGTACACAAGTGCATCTCTACCTCAGAATCATAGAATGGTTACACTTGGAAGGGACCTTAAAGACCATCTAGATCCAATCCCCCTACCATGGGCTGGGACACCTCCAACTAGACCAGGTTGCTCAAAGCCCCATCCAACCTGGCCTTGAACACTTCCAGGGATAGGGCATCCATAGCTTCCCGGGGCAGCCTGTTCCAGTGTCTCACCACCCTCACAGTAAAGAATTTCTTCCTGATATCTAATCTAAATCTACCCTTTTCCAGTTTAAAACCATTACCCCTCATCCTATCACTACACTCCCTGATAAAGAGTCCCTCCCCACCTTTCCTGTAGACCCCCTTTAAGTACTGGAAGGCTGCTATAAGGTCTCCCCAGAGCCTTCACTTCTCCAGGATGAACAACCCCAACTCTTTCGGCCTGTCTTCATAGGAAATGTTCTCCATTCCTCTGATCACCTTCATGGCCACCTCTGGACTCACTCCAACAGGTCCATGTCCTTCTTATGCTGGATGCAGTATTCCAGGTGGGGTCTCACCAGAACAGAGTAGAGGGGCAGAAATACCTCCCTTGACCTGCTGGCCATGTTTCTTTGGCCACACCTCCAAGTCCTTCTCCTCAGGGCTGCTCTCATGCTATTCTCCACCCAGCCTGTATTTCTGCTTGGAATTGCCATGAGCCATGTGTAGGACCTTCCACTTGGCCTTGTTAGAGTTCATGAGGTTTGCACAGGCCCACCTCTCAAAGCCTGTCCAGGTCCCTCTGGATGGCATCCCTTCCCTCCAGCATGTTGACTGCACCACATAGGTTGGTGTCATCAGCAAACTTGCTGAGGGTGCACTCAGTCCCACCGTCCATGTCACTGACAAAGATCTTAAACAGCACCGGTCCCCAGTACTGTCCCCTGAGGAATGCCACTCGTCACTACTCACCACTTGGACATCGAGCCGTTGACCGCAACTCTTTGTGTGTGGCCATCCAGCCAATTCTTTATCCACCAAGTGGTCCATCCCTTCAAATCCATGTGTCTCCAATTTCGAGATAAGGATGTCATGCAGGACAGTGTCAAATGCTTTGCACAGGTCCAGGTAGACCATGTCAGTTGCTCTTCCCTTATCCACCAACGCTGTACCGCCGTCATAGAAGGCTACCAAACTTGTCAGGCGTGACACCTGTCACCAATCATCTCCTTATTTTCCAACTTCCCTCCTAAATGGGAAATTCAGGGGACACTTCTGAACATGGCAATGTGTCTAAAAGCAGAAGGATCTATTTGTTAGGCACTTGCCTGGCCTTAGCACCTGGTTGCCTCTGGGAGTCAGTTTTGAATGTTCCCTAGCTGATCATTGCCTTTTAATGTCCTCTGTTTGCTGAAAGGCACTGAGATTATTATTGGGAAACTTACCATTTGAGTCATCTCTCTCCCTAATAAAATTGGCTTTATAGTTTTGCAAACAGGAAGATTTATTTTCCCCTCAAGATAAATATTGATAAACCTACTTCAGTCAATATTTACCATTTGATTTTGGGAAGAAGCAAGAAAGTCTAGCCCAAAGTTTAATAGAGTTTGATATCTGTTTTTTATCTACATTACAAACACAACATCATACCGCTGCCTTGGCAGATGAAGGAAAATTGGTTTTTATTCATATTACTGAAACACTACAGGGCACTTTGTAGTAGGAGAAAGATGGGAGCCTGGGGCTTGTGCACCAGATATAGCCACATTTTTTACGGCCACTAGCTTTATGTTGGTTTTGATTTTTTGGGGGGAATACTGAGATATGAGTTAGATGTGACCTGCCACTTCTGTTATAAAAGGCTGAACCTCTGTAACACAAAGGCTCTCCTCTCATTCCTGCAGGAGTAGATGTTTCACAAGGACTCTAAACACAACAGTGCTCGCTTACAGAGCTCTTCTCTGTGCTGTGTGAAAACATATGCATTAATTTGACCTGGCATAAATTGGTAATTCTTGACACCTAGAAAATGAACATATTACCTTATTAAATGCTGCTCACTCACAAATGTGCAGACCAGCTGTTTCCTCCTTCCATTATCAAACTGTAGCAAGCACTTTCTAGAGGAAAATTAAAAGTAATGATTACAATCAATTAAAAAAAAATCAATTTAAACCTTTCTGCTTCACAGAGAGCTACAGCATATTTTCAAGAATGTTGTGTTCTATTTTTTTTAAAGTTCCTATGTGTTATGTTGGATGTCCTATAGATAAAATATCCTCTTGCAAAAGTACAGGTTTATTTACTTTGGAGAATGTGCATACACCTAAGCAGAAAAAGAAAACCTGACTCCAGGAATATGGCACATTTCTAATCCTAAAGCAATCTGAAATTGTGGCGAAATATGAACACAGGCATTTCCTCAGGCAGCTATGTGGTTGATGACTACAGTCTAAAAGATGGCTGAAATTCAGGCATCCCCTAAACCTATCTGAAGGCTCTGATCAAGTTATAAGAGAAGTTGGAAAATTCAAGCCATTTCAACCAATATCAAGCAATTATACTCTTTTGCCAGTTCTGGTAATTTTTCAGGTTTCAACATGGAATATGCTAACTTTCACTGCCTTTAGATATGGCTCACATGGAATTGCACCCAAAGAACATTTTCAGCGCAGGCATGGGATGAAAATCACTCCCTTGCAGGGTTATTGATGCAGGCAGGCAGCAGGTTCCCCCCCCCCATTTTTTCTTTCTTTGTAAAGTATTAATTTTTAATGGTAACTTTTCCTTTGTATTTTAGCAACTTTGATTGTAGAAAGCAGAAACCATCTCCTGATAAATACGTATTCTACAAGAGTGCTTCACCTGGCAGAACAAATCGCGAGCATTGGAGCCAGCATGCAGATTTTGATTTATGACCGCCGTCAATGCTTGCCAAATGACGGCTCTGATGAAGGGAGCCAGAACAACCTTTGTTTGCTGTTCTGATTTAGACACATCCTTCCTTCCCCTTGCAACTTTTCTTTTGCATTCATGTATGTGTCAATAGGTGTTCAATAAGATTTGTGTTCCGGTTACTTACTTGGTTTCTATCACATAGTGATTGCTGCTTGCTCCAAAACGCTGACATCTTTTGCTGGGTGCTATTCTCCCCCTCACTTGACGCTTAGGTGACCTTAGCTTCATTGGTATTCAGTCAGTGTCAGAGATGCGCTTGCTTCAGCTGCTTCGGCCTCGATGAGCAGGTGGAGAAATGACCGGTTGAAAATGAGTTGTTAAGGCCACTACAGCAAAAATATTGACGCAATTAATTTTTCATTATGTACAGTGTCTGTGGATTGTAATCAGCTTGGATTGTTCTTCCTCAGAGGCACAAATAAAATGCAAATGGTTTTTGAATGAAAGGAAATGTTTTTTATGAGGTACTGTGCTATTCAGAGCAGCAAAATGGCTTGAAATAAATGGGGATTATGAGGAATGTTTTATGAATCCACCTAGGAGAACTTAATATAAGTTTCATGCAGGGAAAACCACAGGTGAGTTTCCTATCAGATGAACATATTACTGCTCAAGCAACTGGAAACAAGAAAGAGCCAAAGGCTTTAAGCCTTATTTAATAATACTAATACCTAGCTCTTTCATGAGGAGATGTCAATGTACTTTACAGAGAAGGTACTTATCTTACAGATGTGTTTAAATTAAGTATCTTTTCCAAGCCCCCTTCTCTGCAGCAAGACATAGAAGGCATGTCTACTGTGCCCTGCCAAGAGCTTTACCCCTTGGCGGTATATTGGATCACAGCAGCAATCAGAGCAGTTCTGAACAAGCCTATTCACACTGCAAAGCATTCAGCTGGACAGAAGAGTTGTACCATAAAGTTCCTTCAGAAGCCTGGCCGCAGAATCAGTGAACAAATACTCTCCATACTGGGAACACGGTACCTAAAGATTGTTTTATAACACACATACCTTTCAGAATCAGAGCTCCTGCCTCAGAGAGCAGACACCAGCTTGGGAGCAGGGCAGCTATATCAGCTACTCATTGCTCCCACAGCTCAGGATAAATGAAATATTTCTCACCTGGGCCAGCAGACCCAGGACTCAGCTCACCAATAGCCTTCCTAGTCGAGGAAGAGGAAGTTTAATTGTGGGAGAAAGGCCCTTGATTTTGGCAGCAACTCTTAATGCCTGTGCGTCTCCTGGAGTTTGTATGGTGCTAGTCAGATGGGCATTTAGAGAATAGGGTGGTAGATCTGGAAACAAAACAAAAATTAATTCTGTGTGTCCTCCAAAACAGAGTGAGAGGGAGATCTTCGTAGGAAGAAATGGGTAGCTTCCCTGCAGTTAACTGCAGGGTAAGTGCATGCAAACTGAAGAGGAAAGAAGAGGAAGGGAATGCAAGACACAAATGGTTTTTCTGTCAAAGGAATTGCCACCAGCACCAAGGCAAGGGTTTTGCTAAATTTCCACTGTATTGCGTGCAGTGTGTTCTTCCTTCTGGGTATTGCTATAATACATGCACGTGTTAGGACTTTTAAAGCAAACTACTGGATAAAGGGCTGAAGGGACCACTATGGCAGTTAGCTGAGAGTGTTGCATTACCAACATTACCAACTCCCTGGTGTGGGAAATCCTCACAAACACTGCCACTCCCTCTTCAGAAGTATGAAGTGACTGGCTCCCATAAGTCCTACACAAGCATGTGTGCTTAAAATCATTGATACCAGTGAGTTGTGCAACTTTTTTCATAGCCTGGGGACTATTTTCTTCTCCTGTGGCTTTCTAAGAATTAAGCTAGAATGTCAGGTTAGGAGATGAAGACTCTGACAGCTACATGCACCAACAACTCCTGCTAGAGAAGCCCAAGCTGTGTGTGCCATTGCTTAGGTCAAATATAACTGGCAGTATGTGCTCATGTGTGCAACAGGGGTTATAACTGTTCAGCACTAACCGAGAGGTCTGCTCCACTGAAGTCAGTGTTAATTTTGTTGACGTGATTCACAGAAGGGCTACCCCATAGATGACTGACTTGGAAAATCCCAGCACAATTCTTCTCTTGTTTTCATTTTAAGGCGCTGCTGTTTGGTTGTTCTGCATGTCTGGGGTTGTTTTTTTACCGTGTATGTCAGTTTAAATCTGAGTATTTTGTTTCAGATGATTATGACAGAGGCTAGCTGCTTATCTGAAATCCGTTGTTTGTGTTTCACAACAAAAGTAGAAACATTTAATCCATGAATACGTTCCAATGCTTTGCTTTCCTTGTTTGCATTCTCAAGCCCTGAAAAAAATCCATGGATATCAGCTGATACCAGTTGGCACATTTTCATGAGACCTTAATGCCTTTTAACAGAATGACTACCTTTTAAAGATCTCACTCAGCAGATTAGACTCATTTGGGCTCAGCGTTAGCCTTACGCAGCTCTTGCTAAAGTTTGAACATTATCTAGGAGCTGAATTATATCAAGGACATTTTAGCACAATGAAGCCCTCTTCTGGCTTGAAACCTTTGCAAGTTAACACAGCATAACATGTAGATCAAAACACCTTGACCAAAAACGTAAGTATCTAAGCACAGTATTTTCAAATTGCATTTGGCTTACACACTACCTGATTTCTATCAGACTGAAGACATGTTATTTTCAACTATTTCATGTCCTGCAAAAAATGTGTATGGCAAAGTCAGTTCACTGCTAAAAAAGATCCACCTATTGTGCAAATTAGAAATGAAAAGGAGATGGACAGTCAGAATCTGGATTGCTTTGTGTTTTAAACCAGAATAGCACACAGACTTTTTCATGA
Source organism: Charadrius vociferus (assembly GCF_000708025.1). NCBI lineage: Eukaryota > Metazoa > Chordata > Aves > Charadriiformes > Charadriidae > Charadrius > Charadrius vociferus. The sequence continues at coordinate 326,864 of NW_009648150.1, forward strand.
TGCCCTTGCAGGATATATGGCATTTTTCTAAATAGGAAGAAATGAAGACTCAGAAGAGAATAGAGGCAGTATGAACCAAATTAAATCCTTAATGGTTGGGAAATGGGAAAGAAAGACTGTCAGTCAGCCTAGGTCAAGTGAGGGCTGTGAAGTGTAACATAGTCCCACCTCTGCCCCACAAAACCATCAGTCTATCAGCAAGGCCATTGGCCTTTTCTTCATGGTATGATTTTTAATGCGTTAGTTCTTTTCTTTTTTAGCACATCTTTAACCTCATCTGAATTCTTTTCCTTCCCTTCAGTCTCTCTTCTCTCCTCGTTTTCTTTTATGCTCTCACTTTGCCCTTCAAAACCTCGTTTTATTGTGTTGCTGGCTGGAGAGATTTAGGATAGTGTTTTGTTTTTTTTTTTCTTGATCTACGTTTTCATAATGGTCTTCTTAAAAATTAAGCTCTTTTGTCACAGTCTCTGTTTGCTTGATATCAACCTAGAGCAAACATGCCAACATACATAAGAGCCCCATATCTGAAGAGCTAAAGAATTAAAGGCTAGAAGCCCTTCGGGACAGGGAGGATATTTTGAGTGGAATTTTTCCTCAGATTGGAAAATTCTTGTGTCAGTGCAATATTTGAGTCCACAAAATATCAAGCAAACACTTCATATTTATGTGGGTTTGATTTTAAAGGAAATGGCACATTATGATGAAAGAAATAAAGATAATCAGCCTGGGCCTGCCGCTCGGTAATGTTTGCAGTTTATATGAAGATTTCTTGCCATGTAAAATGATGCTGAGTGGCATAAGTGTTTTTTTCAGGTTTAAGGATCTAATTGCAGAATAAGCATCTGTGAAATTTCTTGCTCTCTGTAATGCAAAATCTCTACTTGATTTTGGACTGTTTTGGAGAGTGGCCAGCAGCAGATGCCTATGTACAAGGACAAGACCAAAGCAAGATCAAATTGGTATTTCCCAGGTACACTGAAGCTTACAGTAAACCAAGACCTAAGGCCCCTCGGATGAGATGCAGTGACGGGGATTAGCACTCTCCAGTGATTTTTTTATTTTTCCTGAATTTATTCAGCCACTTTTCGAACCTTTGTAAGCTGTTAGCATCTACACCATCCTTGGGTGACAAATTCCACAGTTTAACTGCATGTTGTATGAGAAAGGATTTCCTTATATTTGCTTTGAAGTTGCTCATCCATTACATTGCTCCTCTTACAAAACCCATTCTGTACCACTGATCAGACTGTAGACCTTTTCCTGCATACTAAATTTCAGAGGCTGGTATACCATGACAAAAAAAACCCTAGCTTGAAGACAATGCTGAGCTCCTGCTATATGCCTGGACTCTTGATATAAACATATATTAGTGGCACTTCTGATGGGAGTTGGCAAATTTGTTCTCAGATGATGATATGCGAACAGATGTTCCTGAAACACACAGAATATATTTAAGCATCTTGCCCTGATCTGAGGGTGTCTGCAGCATAAAGCACAGAGAAACGATGCTGTCTGTTTGACAGCCAGTTATTGGTAGTTTTAAAAGAGAATGTCTACATTCATAGTTTTACTTTACTGCTTTGCATGCATTTGTGGCCCTCCAAAGCAAAGGAAAGGAAAATGAAGCCCTCAGTGTCACAACACATAAACTAATTTTGCTAACAAAGAACAGAAAAGGAGGGGTTCAACAGGAGCAGTATTTCTCTTTCCATTTCTAGGAAGCAGCCAAGTGGTATTGCCCTGACCTTTCTCCAGCCATTTGTTCCTCTCTGCTTCTCCCTCAGATGTGTTTCTGTGTCACTTAGCAGTCGCATAAATAATGTCAAGAGGCTTCAAGTCATCGAAAGCTGCGGTGAGCCATGAGCCATTCCAGCTTTAATTAGGTACACAAACTAAACCCAGCAGTACTATGTCTGGGGTACCATGAATGTCACAATCACAAGCCCTCTCTTGGTGAGAGCAAAACATTGTTAGGAGGCATAAGGAAAGCTACTATTTATTATAGAAGCAGGTTTTGCTTTCACTGGTTCTGTTCTGATCGGCAGATATCCACTCTGTTGAACAAAGACCTCAGGGTATTCCTCTCTCCATCCTGCCTTTGTTCACCTGCCAGTTTTGAAGGCTGGGTTTCTCTAAGACGATGTGGTGAGTAATGCTCACAACCAGCTGAGATACTATCTTGAGGAAGACACGACATAACTATCTGAGCAGCTCAGGGAACGTTCCCAACATAAGAAAAGAGTTTCTGGCTTTCTGAATAATTCTTTGAACCTTGAGGATATTTCAGGCTACCCTGTAAAGTGCTCAGCTAGGCCCCACTCTGCTCTCAATGAAATAGTAAGCCCGATTCATCCTAGGTTCAGTTATTGCAGATGACAGCTATTTTTGAAAGTGTGGCTCTATAGCACAGCTTTTAAAGAAGCATAGAGTAGGGATTAGGGTTATAAAAAGATTTAGGGCCAACTGCCTTCCCTGTCACATGCCTGGCAGGCTGCTGGCCAAACAGTTTTGAAGACAGTCTATCAGAAGGCAACGTAAGTAATCAGAAGGCAGTGATGCAACTGAGGATAATTCAAATGCTTTCATGAAATACCCAGTTCTTGAAAATTTGCTTGTAGCGAAATTGTTTGACAAGTGTGTCTAATACTAACACAAAGCTAACGGTCCCCAGTAGAAGCAGTTGAAAAACAATTTCCCTGACATCCCTATAAGCACTTTCATACTTATTGATATTTCATAGAAAATACATAAGCTACAATATTTCGGAGTTCGTTAAAGACACAGGGTTTGTAGCTTCTATGAAAGTTACAGGTGCATTTTTTTAACTTGAAAACCACTACAGTTATTTCAGTGTTTGTTACAGCTATTTGAATATCCTGACAGGTCTAGGTGAAATCAATTGAAAGCTTTTGACTCACCACAGATGAACTAATGTTTCTTATCAGCCAGCTTTAATTCACATTTATGTTGTGCAGTTTGACCAGTCATTCATTCCTACGGTTGAGAGAAACAGGTAAAGTTACAATTTTTTTCCCTTCATTTTCCCAGTCAGTTTCTCTCAGTTGTATGTAAGGGACTTGCTTGTCTGCTAGCTGAGTTTTCTGTACAAACTTTCTATATAGAGTATTCCTGTCCAGGTCTGCTCTTCTGGAACTTGTAATGAGTATTTAGTGATACATAAAAAGGATGTATGAACTGATGCAAGAGGGCTAAGAGGTGCATAAGGTAGGGAGGGAGACTCTATGACTTTCACTATGGTGTGAATCAGGCCACAGGAGGCCAGGTTATAAAATATATTTTTCAGAGGGGGAATTTAATCACATTATAACCATGGTGTGCAGCACATGTTCAGCAATACTCTAAACAGTACAGCTGCACAAATCGGTAGGTTTCAGTGAACCAGTTTTGCATGGGAAAAAATACTCCTGTTGAAACTGTTTGGAGGTGGAAGGGCAAAATTTTTTTGACAGATAACAAAAGCACTACATGAATTGATGATTCAGTATTTGGAAACACCAAAAAAGTCTATGCTTAGAAGCAATCATCTCTTTAATAAAGTATCAGCACTTAAGCACTTCTTGTTTTCCTCCTTTACAGAAAATTCAAAGTTTAATCTAATTTTGGATTTTTTTCTGAGCTCACTGAACAGACACACAATATACTAACTCAGCTGAACTTTCTGTATTAAAGGATCAACATAATTTACTGTTCAGTGCAATCTCAAAGGCTGACCGTGTCTTACCCAATTCTAGCAAATTTCCTACCTCTTCCATATTTTATATTAACGGAGATAATGCTTCAGCAAGGTAATCCAAACATATACAACTAAACATATGCCAAACATTAAACATTTATCTAGTTCCAATGCTAAACTAGGGTTTCAGAGTATAATCAAAATCTCTGATTTGAATCTAAATAAAATACCTGGTCTTTAACAGGAATTCTTAGTCTTTAGTATTAGTTCAGCTCAAAAACTCAATATGGATTTGTACACAAGCAGGTAACAGAGTTCGCATCCTAATCGCAGTGAAACAACACTACGTAGGATAAAGCACATGCTGAGAGAGGCATGCTGCACCCCTGATTTTATCTGGTCCGCTCAGTTTGGCTGTGGCAAAACTGCACTCTAGTGGAAGTGAGCAGAAACACATGCTCCGGGCTGACTCCATATCTCCTCAGCCCCTTTGCTTGCCTACAGCTCTGCAGAGATGTTTCGGGTGCCTGACAGGTTTTACAGGTCTGGAGGTCACTTAGAAAATATTCCAGCCTGCAGTCATCCCAAATGACACTCCTGATGTATGATTGAGAGAGAAGTTGGTAGTGTAGTGATAGGATGAGGGGTAATGGCTTCCAACTGGAAAAGGGTAGATTTAGAATAGATACAGGAAGAAATTTTTCACTGTGAGGGTGGTGAGACACCGGAACAGCCTGCCCAGGGAAACTATGGATGCCCCATCCCTGGAAGTGCTCAAGACCAGGTTGGATGGGGCTTTGAGCAACCTGGTCTAGTGGGAGGTGTCCCTGCCCATGGCAGGGGAGTTGGAACTAGGTGATATTTCAGGTCCCTTCCAACCTAAACCATTTTATGATTCTATGAAGTTTGCAGACCAGTTATACCGTATGGCTACTCACCTCACTGGATTAGAAAGCAAAGGCATTCATAAGCTCTGTGGGAGGGACTGTGGAGTCCCTAAATCTCCGTGGGGTGTAACACCCTTAAACCACCACAACATCTGGGGTTGTCAAGATTATGGACAGGTTAGTTTCCCAAAGCATCTCAGCTGTGCAGACTCCACTGTTTTAAGTGACCACTAGTATCTTATTATTTAAAATGTTCACGGATTTTAAATGCCTCAATAGGACCTGACTTCTTTATGTCTGTCCCAAGGTGCTCCCTGACCTTCAAGCTTTAAAGGGGACTGTGAACTTGGCTTGATGATCTAGGGTTCACACTAGTACCACCAATAACAAAGAAACATTCACAGTATGTATATCAAGACCACATTTTCCGCTTAACATTTTAACCTGCACAACGAATTGCAGATTTTTTGATAGAGACAGCACTTCCAGATGCTTGTTTCAAAAAACCAAAGAGATTTTAAAAGCTGTTCTCAACTGATTTAGAAAAAAAAAAAACAACACACAAGGGACTGTATTTCTGTGATAGCTGCGCCTTCATCTTGACCATCAGCAGTGTGATTCTGTCACAGGCTTTCTTTGCAAAACATCAAAATACCTCCCTCTGCAGGGGAAATGTTAGCTATCTTTTTTGAAATGGCATCAAGGGAATGTGTTCTTCTAACTTCAATTTCCAGAATGAGAAGCTAAGGTTGAGCTCTTCTGCTTGCACTCAAATGATTTAACTGCTTGAACCAAAATGATTTAACATCTGTTTCAGAGAAGACTCTCCTTTTGTGCTTAATATCCCGTGGCCTTGATCATTGCCTCTTTAAAAAAAAAAACAAAAACAAAAACAAAACCAACCCACAACAGATCTCTTTTTCTCCTATTACCATAAAGCTGTAGACCATACATCATCAGTCAGGTGCATGAATAAAACATTCTGAAGCAATTTTTCCATGTGCTTTGTCCTGTTTCAGTCCCTGTTCAAGCTGTTTGCTTCAGGCAATAATTTGTTAATGCAGGTGTGTCATGTTTTCTTGTGACTGCCCAGGCTGGAAAAGTGACTTTGAATAAAGGAGAGAGGAAATTCTAAGGCTGTAACACAGCAGGGCCTAAAGGTAGGCCTGTGGACCAACAAGGACTATCGTCTTACAGCCATGCTTGAAGAAAGAGATTTTTAGCTTCAGAGAAGGGAGAAGATTTATTTCAGCAATTGACTGATACACAGTAAAGTATTCAGTAAAGCCCAATAAAAGGGCTAAGGCTGTAGTTTCATGTCTGTCTTAATACTCTTCTAACATGGGCAGTTCCACTACCCTCTCACACTACCTTCCCATGGTTAGGTGGTGAGGCAGAGCAAAGAATGGATCTGGCACTGTGACACCAGCAGCACCCTGCTCAAATTAATTTGTCTTAATGAGTCAATAATACCACAGTCCAAGGTATAAATATGTCCACTTTTCCTGAGGTTTCTGGAAGGCTGAAACCTCAAGAAGGGTTTAGAGATTACAGATGGATCTTCAGACGCTGATGGTCTCCTAAATCATAGGTCCCTATTGCTCATTTGCTCCAAAATCTGGAATCAGCACACTTTGAATAAGGTCATAAAATTCTACTTTAACGCTTTTGCAGTGAGCTTTGAGGGGGAGACGTTTGCCTCTTGCAGGAAGAAGAATGGTTGAAATAAAATAGCAGGAGAAATAGAGGGAGAACATCAGATATTCACATTTAAATAAAGCCTATTTTGCAGATGCTAGGGTTAAGGTGCACAACAATCAATACAGCTGACATGTTTTCCTCTAATTGTCATCCTTGTTGTTCTTTTATATCAAGCCCACATGCTATGAGAAGGAGTGAAGAGACAATTTCATATCTAATTATTATCATGATGTTATTAATTTAGACTAAGGATAATAATAAGATAGGGCATGTGTAGAAAGAATTCATTATGAAATTAATTGCTCTGATTAGGGTCAACACATAAGATAAGGTTTATAAAGCATTTCAGAAACAATTAGTTTTGATGGCTATTTGGCATCCTAAGACATGTAAATCTAGAGCATGTATTTTACATTTCTCCCCCCTCCCCATTCATATGCTAAGTCCTCTGATAAACGCTGCTTGTTCAAAAGAAAATTGAAATCAGTGGATTGAAGCAAAGCTGGATAATGAGGTATTATTGATATATTCTGTAAATGCTTCAATTATTCCTGCCTTCGGTTCTGAAATTATTTCAGAGAAACAAAAAATAAATTAAAAATGGCTTTTTACAAAGTCAATTTTAATCTCTCCATTGCATTTGTGGTTGTTGCCTTTTCCCCTTAATAGTTATGGAAAGGGTTTGATTATAGTTATCTTTCTGAATATACTGTTGCTTTTTGTAATTCCTTTCTCTTGACTCTCAAGGGCCCTCTCACAGAATGGCGCCCCTCAGCTATGTGAAGCACCTGTTCCCAATTCATCTCTGTAAATGAAACTTAACATGGCTTCCTCTCCTTGCATCTTCTTTCTTTTCTTCCTTCTTTTCTTTCTTTCTCTCCCCTGCATTCTTAAAGAAAATAACTGACTGAAGGAGATAGCAGAAATATCCTTAACGTGAAAAAGTGACTGGGCATTCAGGATGTTCTTTACCACAAAGGTCTGCAGCAGTCTACAGTCCTTCCTAATGCAGTGAGTTTTAGCACTTGATTTCAATGTGATCACAGTTGGTCAACCACAACAGCTTTCGAAGATCCTATCCTAAATATAGGCTGTTTACAGCAAAGAGATAATATAGCTAAGCTAAGTGGTTCTGGCCCAACAGTGGTCTGATCTTTGTCTGCCACAACACATGGGCTCTCAGAGGATCATTAATGTAGCTACCCTGACACTAGATATATCCATTTTGGTTTTGTTCACCTCCTTTTCTGGCTGTTCTGTCACTCAAACTAACAGTGGAAGCAATCAGGTCCTCTATCCAACAAATGAGAACTCCTTAGGCATTTCTTTAAAAGAAGCAACTATCTTTATCTTTGCAGATAGGGAAACTGAGGCCCTGAGGTGCGTAACTAATGTACCCAGAAGACCAAAGTGCATCTGGGATACAGCCCGCTCCTCCAGAGTCCTGGCACAGAAAGAACATTAGGGAGCTGTGGGTGCATCAGCACAGCATATCTAGCTTCCTTGACTCAAGTCCCTGAGAAACACAGGAAGGTGCGATTAGGAAGGGAACCGGAGCTTACTGAAGTCGGTGGAAGTCTTTCCAATTACTTCAACAAGTATCTGGCACAAGCCCCTGATGAATCCTCTGGGGTTGCCTGTTGCCTGGTCTGCGTGGCTCACTAACATCAAAATTCATCTTGAACACTTAACTCCTCAACTGGCAGGTTTGCAGGTATCTGTGTTTATCCTTCCATTGCAAACAGCAGCTAACAGAGACAGGATGGAGAAAAGTGTTCAAGAGGGGAGAGATCAGCCACAGCAAGTCACAAGAAGAAGCAGCTTATAGGAATGGCAGGACCTCTTCTTCCCTTTTCCTCTCCCCCAGGAGCCTGGCAGAAACCTGACAGCTTTGTGGCAGTTAGCAGAGCAAACACCATTTATCAGCTTATGTTGTATTGCAAAGATGAGTGGCTTGATATTGTGATGGATCGGTGCTCCTAGTGAGTCAATACTCAGATCGCATGCAGTAAATCCCAGGAGCAGCGCCAAAACTGCAGTGAGTGACTGTCTCAGTACACTGCCAAACGCTCTTTCCCCTCCCACACTGGAAACTCACCAAGCTGATGGAGCTGGTGCAAGTCGACATCAGCACACCAGAAGATAGAATCTGCCTCATTTCAGTCTCTGAGACATCATCATTGGATATGTAGCTCCAGGGGAAAGGTCCAGAAAAAGCAGCACTTTCTGTAGAAGAGAAAATAGCACTGACAGGAATTTTGGAGAGTTACAGTAATGTAGTACACTACACCAGGTGATACGCCACTCAAACAATGCCCTGTATCAGTGCGAGCTACGCTATTTCGTAAGTCTAGTATAATAACCAGAAAATAAAAAAAAAAATAGATTACACAACAGCAGGCAGCCCTGCCGCTCAATACCAAGTAATAAAAATCAATTGAATGATCAATAGGGTTTTCTGTCCACCAGGGCTTTGAAGATTCTGCTGTCATGCTCTCTGCTATAATTAGCACTTGATGAACTTAAAATGTTTAATGACTGTGAAATTGCATTCCTATAGAGACAAGGCACATCTGGAATAACAGCATGCAATTCAGGGGTCTATGGAGTCCCACACCATTAAACACAGAACTTCAAATAGAGTTTTCACCGTGAAAATGGAGCAGGCTCTTTGACGTGCTAACATCAGCTCTGGTCCACTTGCTTCTCAAATCACTGGTATAGCAGACAAACTTCAAAGAGCTCAGGATACGCTTTAAAGCGACTACAGCATTTGCTTGTTTAGGAATGAATGTACTCTCCTGGCAGTAGATGAAGAGAGCCAGACCACCCTTACCTCAATTTCACCTTCGTAGTCAGAATGAAGGCAGAATGGGGTATATCACTCACTATACCTATATATATCACTATATATATATATATATAGCGAGATAGAAGAACTCATTAACCAAGGAACCCATTCCAGCTTCAGGATAAAATAATCTGCTTTGTGATATGGATAAGAAAATAGAATTTTTGCAGGGAAAAAAAGGAGGAAATGCATTGCAAATATGACTGACTCCAACTGACAGTTTTGCAAGGCTGAGAATGCAATGGAGATATACACGAAAATAAGAATTTTCTTCTCCAGAGTCAGTATTTTTCACCATAGGTATTTCTGCCTGGCACACTAAATGAAAGCAGCACTCTCTTGCCTGAGATGGGGGAACACACCTGAGAAGGAAAGGTGAATTGGCAAAGACAAAGGGCAAGGAGAGGCTGATGTTTTCCTTCCCAAGTTCAGCACAAACTTGGCCATTAGCTCAGTTTAGAACTGACCCCTTCATAGGGCCAGAATAACCTGGACTGATGTTTGTAGCTGTGCTATTCATTACTTAGCCTGGCAAGTAAAACACCAAAAGAGAAGACCCATTGTATCAGATAGCTATTTCCAAAGAGCATATGCACAACATAGATCAGGTGGTGTCATCAACTTTGCTTTAAGGGCTAATGCCAATAGAGTATGAATGTGACTTTCAGAAGATGTTCACCATGAGAAGCTGCTGGTCTCAGAATGAGGACCCACAATATGGGAGCACTGCGTGGCAGCTCAAACTGGCTTCAGCTGCCTTTCACTCTATGCAAAAGTCTTGGCGGGGGGGAGGGAGGGGAAGTCCTGAAAATGGATTTTGTGTGTCTAGAGCTTTTCAGGGCCAGTGCTCAAAACCAGAACCCTGGCTTTCTAGAATCATGCTGGGCAGATATTAAAAGAAGCTGAGGCATAGTCCCAATCAGAATTATCTCCTTTGATGCTGTCTCCTCAATCATGGAAAAAAATTCTCTTCTGTCTCCCTCCACCTCCCACCATTGGCCCCAGAGTCCAAGGCCACAAAAATATAAGCATAAATATTTGTAAATCTCATGATTACACTGACTAAATGTGTGTCTGCACAGAAATTCAATAGGGATTGCTGTTTTAAATCTCATGCTTGATCTCTTCAATTTTTAAAAGACTGTTATGGAAGGCTCTTCATGCACTAATTGTGAAGAAAGAAAAGTAAAACTGTTAGCTCTATGCTAGCATTCATTATGCGGACAAGGCTATTGCATGGTAAGATATGAGGGCTGGATATGAATCTATAGTGCTTGATGTCAGAATTCAAGCTGAACTGCTTAAAGGTTTGTCTGTGCTAACTGCTAGAATTAGCTGTCACTCCTGTTTCCAAGCTGTAAGGCCTTAAAGCTAACAGTTCTCTGCCACACAAAAATGCAATCAAGATAATACGTTGCTGAAACAGAACAGTATCTCATATTTAAAGAAACCTGTAAAAATATGCATGAATATGGTTTAAAAAACAACAAAAAAATCCCTTCACGTTTCACATGCGAAGTACCAGTATGCATTTTCTGTCTGCTTTTGTAAGATGCATGTAGAACCTTTTAAAGCTAGGGGTTAAACATTCAACCTCTACTTTGAGCTTTCCCACCTCTGAAGTGTTTCCGTAGATACCTAATATATAAGACAACCTGACCTTTGAAGGGTGCTCTATTGAGTTTTCAAATATTACCTGGTTGTAACACTTTATCCTTAACCTGTTCTTGGCTTCTGTTTCCTATTAGTATCATGAATCTCTAGTTTTCACTCTATAGGGGCAAGGGTTTTGTTTTTTCCTTCAAACTTTAGTAGCACAGCACTGGAGCCAGCCTTTGCTTCACCAGTCACCTGAGTTCTCCCAGCAAAACTATAAGCACTAGAAAAGCTTTGTGAATTCAAGTCCCTACTGGTCTTAACGCCCATCGCCCTTTTCTCTCTTTTTCTGGAATAAGTATAAGTGTAATTAGATAATGTTTGCCACTTTAGCCATGACAGGCAGCAAGACAGCCCAAAGATATGGCACATCTTTGCTTGGCTATTCCTCAACCTGTTACATGGGTAGCAAAGGACACACCAAATTCCTATCCTGTCCTAAGAGCATATCCGAGCACACAGCCTAGAACATTAGTTACTGATTTACTGCACCTGAGTTGTTATATTCATCTAAAATGACTGGATTATAGTTTATGTTTCAGGGAAATAGCTCAAGTTACAAGAGCTAGAGGAGCTGGGCCATTGACCTCAATGAAGACATGACAATTTACATCAGCCAGAGTAGCAGCTTGGTGGAGCTTTGCTGCTTTAAACCCATGGAGGATTCCTCCCATTATCCCTGGAAATGTTCCACAAAAATTCAATGTTACCCCTAGTCCCTGTTGTCATTGTCTTAAGCAATTACTACACTACATTCCCAAGAAAGGGTATAGCAATATATATTTTAATCTCAAGGTGACTTACTGCCTGTTTTTCCATAATGAGAGATGACTGCTTTACTTCAATAGCTTTTATTAGCGGTGAAAAAAGAAAAGGCAGTGATCAGATTTTGTAATTGAATAGAGAAGGTAATTTGCACTCCAGTCTTCTTGGAAATGAGGCTTTTTATTAGAAAAAGGAAAAGGTCTGAAAGGAATGACTCTCTTTCATGCATTGCGGGGCATAAAAAAAATAAGAAAATAGGGGGGCTGTCCCTTTCTTCCCTTGTGTACTTTTTTCCTGGAGAGAAAACCAGAGCTAAATCCTAGCCAATCTCTGTGGCACTGCCCAGTTAGTTGGCTTACTGTCTCCCAGGGGTCCTGAACATGTGCAGCCCTTGTAATTACAGGCCTTGTCTTGCACTGAAAATACCAAGCAGCACAGGAGAAAAGAGGGATCAGGTTCTGGAAGAGTGTGTGAAAACAGTGTAAAGACCTGCATGGTGTTCCAGACTGTACCTATGGAGGCATCCTCTCCACATCCTACCTGCCACCAGCCCACAGGAGCCATCACTGCAGAAGTTATAGAAATGGACAGTAAATACATCCTTCATTGCTGACATTTGAGGCAGGGGTACTGCTCCTGCAAAACTGTGACGAAAAATGAGTACTGTGTACTCTAGCTATAGCTCAGGTGGCTATCTGAAGAAGTAGAAAGCCTCAATTTTAAAAAGACTTTGATTTTAAAAAAGCGTCAAGAACTTAATGAATGAGACTGAAATCAGTGTCTCAGAGCTATGTTTCTACTTGAGTAGACTAGAAGCTGGTTGAAAGCCCAACAACTTTCTTTTTTTCCCCCAAAATATAAAGTAATGGTTTTGACACCCTTTAGTAAAGTTTCTAGATAAAGCAAAAAAGCCTGCTTACAAGTCGAATTTCCATTTCCATTTCATTATGAAACAGCAATTTCTTTTCATTTGCTTATTAAAATCCAGAATGAAACACAAATGGAGGTGAAAATGCCAGCTTTATTTTGGATTTCTTCAAGAAAAAAAACCCAAAAGCCAAACTGCAATAGCAGTTGAAAATAAAGACTCCACTGTCAGAAAAAAACCTGCTCATCTCCTGGAACAAAAGTAGGAACAGTGATATTTTCCACAGACTTTTTTTTTTTTTTTTTTCAAAATTGCTTGGAGGATCTTCAAGAGGGGAAAGGAAGATGAACTATAGATTTTAATAAACTGGTGTGGTTTTGGTTTCTGCCTCTGCCTTATTTGGTTGCTAAGTATACGGCAAGAATAAATGAAGATAGATAACCTAGGGAGAAAATAACTGCATTGCAAAAACAGTTCAGCCAAGCTTTATTTTTCAATTGTCTAAAGAAGCTTCTTAAACTTAATATGACCTAGAAACTGCACATTCTCCAACAGTCCCAGCAGCCCTAATTAGTTGAAGAAACTGAGCATTTTACCACATAACCTTCAAATCATCTCTTTGAATTCATTCTTTGCCTCTCAATCTCACTGTTTTCCCAAGTGTTTCCTTGTCTCATTTCATACAACTAATGAAACAACTCAATCAAGGAGCAGGTTTTTATATGTGAGCAGATTCTGTCTGTACTCTAAAAGTCTGAAATTTGAAGTAAGTTACCACTCTTTGCTTTGTTTGTTAAAATAAAATGAGTGTCAGCATTGCATCCTCTTTCTGACCACAAATGGTTTGTTAAGTACCTCACCTCCCTCTTTACTCTCAGAGGAATACTTTCACCTCCCAGGAGGAGAAGAGTTTGGGCATGGGAATCCAAAATGCTTTGTTTCTCATGTACAGATGCTATTTGAAATGTGTGGCCCCTTTCCAGGCTTACTTTTGAGATGGGGTATTTTGCTCTGTACCCAGTGAAAGATTTTGTTAACATAACACAGTTCATACTTGTCAGGCACTGATATTGCCAGACCTGGCACATAAATATAGAAATAAAATTTTATCCAGGGCAGAGGGTCAAGGGGGTATCCTGTTCACCAAAGGCCTTTCTTCCTTTTTCTTCTTCCAACAGCCATTCAGAAATTTGTATTTCAGCGACCCTTAGCCCAACTTCCAGGAACAGACCTCTAACCTAAGACATCTAACATAAACTGACCAAAGTAGTGTGATCTCATCCCAAAGTTCTTGAAATTGACCCACACAGAGGAAGTCTGGAATTTGTGCAGCATTTCTAGAGCTTCTTTTGCCTTTCTCCTCGTTTTCTTTCACTCACTTGTTTTCACTATGACTAAGTAGGACAAATACAATTAAAATTGCTATTAAAGTTACTGCCATCGGCAAACCCTCTACTAGGGGAAGAAACTGTTGCAGTTTAATCCATTTGAAATATGAGTCAATAGTATGCAGATGGTTAAAGCGTTCACATCCTATAGGTACCTGATTACTTTCAAAATTTGGGATCTAGTTGGCTCAGTCGGCTACCCCAGAATCCTCAACATGGTCGCCATTTGCCTCTTTCTCACTTTGAACTGACCCTGGCTAAAAACAGGCCCTTAGTCAAGAGATTTGTAAGCTTATGTAATCAGCGTTTTGAGGACAGCTGGCGTGCAAAGAAAAAAAAAAAAAAGAAATCAACTAGTCAGTAAAAGAATTAAAAAAAAATATTAAAAGAACACTACCTTTTTTTTTTTTAAATATTCAACTAAAGGTTGTTTAAAATATAAAAAAAATATTACTGGATTTTCAGTAAAACCCCCAAATCTGTTCCTGATAAACTTGTGGGGTTTTTAGAATAACTGAACAATATTGTGTGTGTGAAAGTTTGAGTGAAAAAAATTTGTCGAGCCCCAACAGAGTCCTAGAGAACTTCTTCCTTTGTCTTACTGTTGCTCACATGGAGATAAGTACATAATAGGGTAAGAAAATTACTTATCAGCAAAGGCTCTTATCTAACTGCTTTCTGAAACAAGCACATATATTTGATGACTATAAAAACTACAACAAGAATGCAGGCCCACAGTCTGTGGCATTATAACCCATTAATGCCAGGGCACAATGAAGAGAACAGTGGAAAACAAAAAGGGAAGAAATGAAGGAAAGCAGGGCATAAAAATCTCACCTTAAGAACCAGCTGGGAATTGTCCATCAGGAGGATTCCCTGATGGAAAACAACTTTGACAAAAATTCAAATTGCATTTTTTACAGTAAATATTTCAACTCCTTAGTGAGGGAAATTGCAGTGAAGCTACGTGATTTCAAGAGTTTTCAACATTTTGAAATCCTACTTTAGGTGAAAGACAAATGTTTAAAGACTGGACTATCCCTTAGGAGAAAAAAAAGTCCAGATTTGCTCACTCACTTTGACCTTCCTAGGTAAGCTTTTCTTTTGACAACCAAATTCCCACCAGATGGAAGCAAACCAATGGTTCAGAACCAACTGAGATGTCATCCAGCTCACAGCTTTGACAGCTTCTGCTTTCCTGGATGTTCTTGGAGGAATGTTATTCAGAGCAAGTTTGATCCAGGTTGCAATTCTTTTCAGATGCGTTTCCTTTTCAGATTAACTGGGAACATGAGCAGAAACCAACACTATCAATGAATGACCTACTGCTGTTGTTCTGTACCATGTTCTGACTTCTCATGATGGGGTAACAGAGTAGGTTATTTGCTAGGCCTGTTCAGTACCACATAGACATATACTTCTGCTACAACTGTTATTCCTTTCTTCAGGGCTGCTTATTTTCTTCATGTGCAAAATTTCACAGCTGCTTGAAAATGTGCTTATGTTTCTGACACTATTTTTGCCTAGTAAGAGATCAACTCACACAACTTGGAACTTTGCGAAAAACGCAATTGATTCTGGTTTTGTGTCAAAGATCAGTATTGCGCACCTTCCACCACAATTATATTAAAGAATTAGAAACAGTAACATTTAGAATTATCAGACACTTCATTTACATATCTAAGGACCAAACTCTCGTGGAAACCTAGCTCTAGGATGCTGAATTGATGTTCTACCAGATGGTTAATTAACAGAGCACAAGACAGTTCTGCAGGCCAATGAACTTGTTATGCAACTCCAGTGCTTACCCTTTCTGTTACCTGGTACCAATGTCTTTAAGCAAACCAAAAATACTCCTTTAAACACTGTTTCTTCTTAAGAAAAATTTACACTGCAGAAGCTTTCTAACTTATTTAAAACGTATCTGTACTGTAAAGCATGACTGGTTCCAGGGCACATAGCAATGCAGCTCTGTTTCTTTCTCATTCTAACTCAAACCAGTTCGGCTTTGCCTACCTGGGCTTCTGCAAACTGAACCGGGCTTGTCGTCCTCACCCCGAGGTGTCCAGCCCAGGGCCAAGAGTTGGAATTTGGTATTCCTCCAGGCTGGAAGAAGAGCAGTGCTGGAGCTGGTGGACTGCTTGCACCACCTAGTGATGCCTGCGGGCTTGCACAGCTCCTCCTTCCTGCCTGAAGCACAAGCGCGTCCTGGCTGAGGGTGCTAGTCATCTCTGGAGGGAAAAAAGGAAAAACAACGCTTAAAAAACAAATATTGTAACAAGAGCTAGTGCTCTCTCCTCAGCATCACCATTTTAACTGGCTTTTCCTCTGACACACCACGTAACACTAAGTTAAGTATATCTGCATCATATTTGTGTGGATATCAGATGAACTACGTAGGGCTTATAGGGTACAAGAGAGTGGTACTGGACTGAACTGGAGCAAGCAGGATGCACTGGGAAGGGTCAACAACATTTCCACATGCATTTTTCTGTAAATCCAAAGTTTTCAGACAAAAAAACTGTGGAGGGTCATTTATATTCCTCAGAAACAACGCTTTCTACATTAAAGAAACTGTTTTCTGTGCAAAAACATTTTTACCACTTTCTTCACACTCACCTATGACGTGACCTCTAGAGATCTCTAGAATCTCTAGAGATTTTCCAGAATCCAGCTCCTTGCAAGGAGGTAGCAATGTCTACATGGATATGTGACTTTGCAAAGAGCTAAAGCGCACTGGTGTCTAGAGGAAAAAAGGTGGTCCCCGTTGAAGCAAAATCCAAAAATCACTGACTTAATTTGGCCCAGGAATTCACACTTACGTTGCTATATGCTTTGGTGGGAACAGTGATATGTTGTAAAAGGCAAGGGATTGTTTGTCTGTTTGTCTTTTAATTAGAAGTGGGACACAGGAGCCATAAGTCTCAGGATCTGTGCTGTAAGTTACTAAGCATTTATTTTAACTTGAATTGTATTGCCCGTCTCAGTTGATCTTCACATAAACTAGGGGTAATTCTTACCTGTATTGTCACAGCGTTTTCAGGCTTTCCTGGATAATGCTTGAAAAAGGCATAGAAATCTTTGAATTAAAATTCTGTAACACAGAAATTCAGGGGATCAGACTTAAAAGAGAACAAGAGAACAAATAGATTTGTGCAAAAAAAACACCCCAACAAAACCACCAAAAAGCCCCACTAGTTCTGCCATGGGGAGCAGGGAAGGTATTCACCTAAAAATGAGCATATAGGCTACTGGTGACTTCATGGCGATTCTCATTCTTTCTGTCAAGTTGAGTCTGAAGGCAGGGAAGATGAGAAGGCATATGAGCAGAAGTTAGGTGTGCTCCATTTTTCCTGGTACTATGTTAAAACCCAGACTGAATTTGTGGTCCCAGAGATTAAGTACATACTCATAGTCCAATCTTTTATTACAAATGTCCAAAGAGGTTTCACCTGAAGAGTTAAGTTGCTGAGTGACATCTATATATGAGCTGATATATGCGCTTTTGGAGTCTGCGTTGGCCTAGTAAAGAGCCATGGGAGCTTTTTCATTGCACTTGGGGCTACGAAGATACACATTGCCTTTTCTCTTCCTGAGCATTTCTCTGATGACTAGTCACTTAATTCCATTAGCAATTAATATTAGGCACTCTCCCATCTGTGGCTGCAAAAATGAAAATGCTATTACTTCAGGCAAACCGTAGGTAATTGGGCCTAAATAGTGGTGGGGGTAGGGGGCGTGTGTGTGTGGATTTTCTGGTCTTTCTTTTACTTGGAATTTTCTGCTCTTGATATCTTTGGTTCTGACATTTAAAAGGGCAAGCCAGTTGAGCTTTAAACCAATCCTTTTCTTATTATTAACTTGCAAATCCATTTAGGATTTCCTATGTTATTTGCTTTTCAGTGAGGGCATTATTAAGAATTAAACCCAAAAAGAGCAGACTTTTAAGGATCCTCCAGCAAACACAAAACCAGACCATATTAACTCTACTCTGCTTCTCTTAATACAAAGCCATTCCTTTGCCGTGTTTCAAACTGATTGAATGTTTATCTGAAAGCCTTCATTATGCTAATATCGACAGGATCCATCTCGATGCCAGCTTCTACTGAGATGACTCATTTTAATCTACATTGTTGCAGAGCTCCATTGCACAGTAATATGAATTTAATGACAGAAGGCCTCAATTAAATCTCTGAGGTTTCCAGGAACATCTTCAGCTCTTCAAAAAGTTATTATCTCCCAGCCACATTGATTGGCAAAAGATATTTTAAAGGCAACCTCCTCCCCCACCTCATTATGAAGGCCCAAGCAAAACTGACACCCAAACAAATGGTGGTTAGTGAATCAGGCTTTTTGTAATGATACCAAGAGTTAATGGAGTTTGGACATCTTTATTTTAGCATGTCCTTTGAGATTCATCTTCCTTTTTCTCCTGACTTTGTCACTTTGATGTTGACCTTCCCTTGCTGTCATTGTACTTCCCCTTCTTCCCTTCCCCCCATACTCACACAACCACATGGGTGTTCCTGTGAAGCATGTCCTCCTCACAGGTATATGTCCCAAGAATATTTTGTGCATTTGTGTAGCTGCCTGAGTGGGGTCTGCAGTGACAAAAGGGGATCCTTAATCCCACTCTTCTAGAGCTCCAGAGCCTGATTACTAAAGCTTCCTGCTCTTAATACTTACCCCTCTGATTCATTGGGACAAATTGGGGACCTTGAGATACATCTTGTGCTAGCATAGCTCTTGTGAAGACAGTAGGTCTGTGCCAGAAGAAAACTCCCTAAGTGTTAATTATCAGGGACAATTAGGTCCTTTCACTTGACCTCCTTTACAAACTCAAGGACAGAAAAGAGCCCAAATATTCTTATTATTTAATAATACAAAGTTCAAACGGATACACACCTGATCTGGGGCCATCAGCAAAGATTCTCATACATTTTCAGCTGTTAATTTGCCTCACTATTAATAGCTGATCCTTATTTTTAAGGGCTTTTCTTATCTAAAAATACTGTGTCTTCCTAACCTAAATCAAAGTGCTCCCCCCCCCCCCCAGTTATTTCTACATTATTGCCAAATCACATCTCAATCAGCTTCACGTTTAGCAGAATAAATTGCACTTCAGTCTCCCACTTTAATGCCCTATGGATATAATTATAACATGCAAAAATAGTATTCGTTGTTAACATTTCTGTGTCAATAAAACATGGGTGTGCTTGACAACTACTGTAATTTTACGTCAAGGATCTGAAACTTGCCCTGAGATATACTGCTATACTTGAAGTCAGGTATGGTTTCCTCTTGAAATTAGTGGGATTAGTCTTGAAGATGAAAAATTCCCAGACAAGCTCTGCTGTCTGTCACTCCTTGCCCCACACACCTTCTAACGCAACTGCCTGCATTCAAATGCCAAATCCCTTACTACTGTGCTTTGCAACCTGTGACAGATAGGAGAAATTCCATGTCAGTCAAGAGAAACATGAAGCAATGCCTTGTCACCATTGAAAGCAAAGCCTGATGAATTCAAATTTTTTTACAAAGGCTAGATTCATGTATAAATCAAACTGAATAAAAGATTTATCACATCTATCTGCATTATACACACATCT
Source organism: Charadrius vociferus (assembly GCF_000708025.1). Lineage (NCBI taxonomy): Eukaryota > Metazoa > Chordata > Aves > Charadriiformes > Charadriidae > Charadrius > Charadrius vociferus. The sequence continues at coordinate 346,283 of NW_009648150.1, forward strand.
TCCGGGAGTTATACTACTTTAAACATATTTGTGTTAGTATTTCTGATGTATGCAGGACTTTTTGTAACAGTAGCAATATCTGAGTGGCATCAGAATATCACCAAACACTTTCAAACCTGTGGATCTTTATTAGACATTGCCAGAAATAACTTGGTTTCCAAAGACATTGCAAGCATGCAGGTTTCTTCAGGGAGCTCAGTGGATTTAGCCATCCTCAGAATCAAGCTCCACGTGAATACAGATGTGGTACCTAGGCAGAGACATGATAGACTTGGCTGCTGTTCAGACCTTGGGTGGGAACTTGCACAGACACTTCAGGTTGTATCTACACACATTTACTCAGAAGCTGAGTGGTCCCAGCTCCTTCAGTTACTGTCACAGTTCAACAACTGTTAAATAAAGATGTCCCCTCTCATTGATAAAATGAAGACGTCCCTGCTTATTGCAGGGGGGGTGGACTAGATGACCCTTAAAGGTCCCTTCCAACCTAAACTATTCTATGATTCTAAATGCAATCCGCATTTCCTATACATCGGCAGCAAATGTTTTTAGAGCTGCCAGGGTTTGGAGGAGTGACGGTACCCTAAAGCAGCAGAACCAGTGCTCAGAGCGTAGGTTTAGTGGTGTTTATTGCCAAGAAGTCTAAGTCATAACTCATAGCAACTGCTCAGTCTGTACAGAAACTTTATGTCTGCATCTCTTGTTTGTCTGCGAATTGGTCTGCTTTAACATGCTGAAGAAGAGGCCCTCAAACCAAAAGCTACGTGAGCGGTCCAGCAGCAGTTCCAACTAGGCATCTTTGAAGAAGAACCAATGATCTCTTTTTGCCTTTGTGAATTGGACTGGCATGGACCTGAGCATGCAGCAGGCCCTGTTCCTTAAAGCTGGTTTGAAAATGGCTGTGAACAATTTCTGCACCCTCAAGAGCTTTGGAAGTTTCCAAATCTGTGCCCTACAAATTTCTCAGGCCAAACAGCTTCTAGCTGTCATGTTTCCCTATTTTTAAAATGGGTCTTTATGAAAAGTAGTTAGGTGGCTAATTATCATCAGAAACAGAAAGAAAACTCATTCAGTCCCGTTCAGGTTTCATGCAAAGTTTCAGCTTTCATTAAAACCACCACCTCTTCTGAGGACTTAGCTGAATAAAAATGCTTGCAAGTGGCATATGTTTACACTTAGTAGCCAATGAAAAGAAACACTGGAGCGTCCTTTGTCAGACAAAGCCCCCAGTCTCATTGTCTGGTGCCTCAGCTAATGATTTTCAAACAACTTGGCTGCATGACTTCTGGGGGTAGTATTGCTGCACTACCAGCCTTCAGAACAGGGAAAACTGGAGCACACCAACTCTTCAGAGAAACTATGCATTGGTTAGACATACTTTTCCCCCCTGAAGATCACAGGCCATACTGATAAGGATGACCTGAAATGGCTGGGCAAATGCTAGACCAGCGACTACACTAGCTACAGCCTCTTCCCTTCTAAGGTACTTGAACAGATGAGTAGACCAAAACAGCAGGCACAAATTTATTGCTGATCAGCAATTGCTACGCACAAAAAAAGTCTGTTTTGGAGGTGGTATTCTTACACATTAAGGTGCTATTTGGCATATACGACACTCTGTGCAGCAAGACCTGCCTATATACTGCTTTATTCTACAGGGTACTATAATCCTTGTTATCTGAATTTTTCAAAGCTTCTTCCTCATGCTGAAAGACAAGTGACTGTATCTACATTACAGCTTTTCAGATCCTCTGACTAAATGTCATTTCCCCTCCTGAAATATATTCGTTACAGTCAACGCTCGCAAGACAAACAGAGAAGCAGCATTTGACTTTTTTAAAGCAGCTGGAATTTTCTCCTTCTGCTTTCTTGTTGTCACATCAGACAACCCCCTGCTATAATCCAGAATAAGCACAGGGTGCAGAGTCAATCGAGATGAAGGCAGCAAGCATCTCTAGGGAAGGAGTTTCAGATATCTCGTTCCCTAAATGTTCATCACGTTCATTCCTTTTTAGGAGTACAGTATTTGCAAAATAATTTCAAGCCTAGGAAGCATTCCCACGAACGCCTGCAGCATTTTTACAATCGTCTATTAGGCTGTATCACAGCCTGATACACCTTTTCCTTGTGAAGGTCACAAAAGCAGTTAGCTTACTTGTCCATGGTCAGACAGCAGATCGGTGTCTGAAATGGGAATGGAGATTCAGCGTTCCTTGTGGGAAGGCATTGATATTTTCTTCTGCCAGCTTTCCGTAAAGAAACAGTGTCTCAATACACGCTGGATGTTTTTTTGCGTTTCATAAAAAAAAAACCAACCAAACACCACCAAAAGCACACAAGCAGGCAATAAATATCCCAAGGGAAACGGAATTCTTTCGAACATGTTTACTCAGAAGCAGGCACTCTGGATCAAAGCCTGTCCCAGACCCCTTCAGGGGCCGCCG